>NC_025998.2:20958629-21023075 GCF_000442705.2 Elaeis guineensis | reverse complement strand
TCTGGATGCCTTGAACACCAGTTGGACCTGAGGCCCAAGTGTGCAGGGCATGCCCTGGCTCCATATTCGCAATACTGACCAGCATCTTCCATCAACCTAAGCGCGTAGAACATGCGGGGAGTGATGTCTTGGACGCCAACTAGGACCGAGACCCGAGCATGCAGGGCACGCCCCACCCTTGTGTTTGCAATGCTTCTTGGCACCTTCCCTCAATTCGAGCGCTCTGCATGTTGAGATCCAAATCCCATATTTTTAATTAATTAATTAACTAATTAATTAATTAAATTAATATTTAATTAATTAGTTTTTAATACCTAATTATACTTAATTAACATAATTTAAATAAAAAAAATTAACTTTTAGTGACAGCATTAGCCATCGCTAAAGTCATCACTAATACTTACAACAGAAGGTGGGCACCGTGCAGGGACTAAGGCACGAGCTGGCGCATAGGACTGAGGGTGAGGGGACGTCGGCTCGGAGGACACGGTCGTAGAGATGGGGCTGCAGGGTCGGGTTGTAGGATCAAGGCCATGGGAAACACTGGAAGGAGGACATGCAGGGAGTGGGGAACACCGGGAAGATGCACCGGGGAGGGCGCTCACCGTCGGTCAGGCGGAGGCACCGGCAAGATGGAGAAAAGCTAGGAAATAGGAGAACAAGAGGAGATTCGCGGGAAGGAGGAGAATGAGCATAAATTTTTTTCCTTTCGACGGGCTGGGGGTATTTTTTAGCTAGACTATTATCGATGGCAATGGCGATCATCAGCAATACATCGTTTACATGTCAGGGTATTAGCGATGGCAGTTTCCATCACTAATATCCATCTGCCATTGCTAATGCTATTAAAATTTTCAAAAATATAAATTTAATATTAATTTTTTTTAAAATTTTAAAATAATATTTTTTTAAATTATTAGTGATGATAAATTATTTCATCACTAATGTCATCGCTTATACTATTAAATTTTTTAATATTAATTTTTAATATTAATTTTTTTTGATTATTTTTTGGGTGGTTAAAAATTATTATTGGGTTTTATTAATTTTAGGCCTAATTAATTTATGGATCAGTTTAACTAATTTAAATTAAATTTAATTTAATTATGTCTGACTTAATTTAAGGCTAATTAGATTTTAATATTTTAAATAAGCTTTGGATTCAAAGCTAATTGAATTATATTTGACAGGGATTTCAAAATTAGATTCGAATCAAATTCGAAGTGGATTCGAATTGAATTATGGATCAAGTCTAAAATTAATTTTAATCAATTTAACTTAATAAGTTTGACATAGTTGAGGCTAATTAGATTTTATAATCTAAGTATGACTTAGATTCAAAGCCTAATTGAATTAGGTTTGATAAGATTTCGAATTAAATTTTTGAATTGGATTCAAATTGAATCATGGATTAATCTTAATTGATTTAAATCAGATTTAATTTAATTATACTTGACTTAATTTGAGGCTAATTGGATTTTATAATCCAATAAGATTTGGGATCAAAGCCTAAATGAATCAGGTTTGACAAGATTTTGAAGTAGATTCGAATTGGATTTGAATTAAATCATGAATTAAATTCTAATTAATTTAAATTAGATTTAATTTAATTAAATTTGACTTAATTTGAGACTAATTAGATTTTATAATTCAAGTAAAATTTGGATTCAAAGTCTAATTAAATTAGATTTGACAGAATTTTAAATTAGATTCAAATCGGATTCGAATTAAATTTGAATTGAATCATGGATCAAATCCTAATTGATTTAAATTAGATTTAATTTAAGTAGGCTTGACTTAATTTAAGGTTAATTAGATTTTATAATTTTAGTAGGATTTGGATTCAAAGTCTAATTGAATTAGATTTGATAGAATTTTGAATTGCATTCGAATCATATTTTAATTGGATTCGAATTGAATCTAAATTGAAAATTATTTTCTCCTAATTGATTTAAATTAAATTAAATTAAATTAGGCTTAACTTAATTTAAAAATAATTAAATTTTATAATTCAATTAGGACTTAGATTTAAAGTCTAATTGAATTAAGCTTGACAAGATTATAAATTAGATTCGAATTGGGTTCGAATTAGATTTGAATTAAATCTAAATTAAAAATTATTTTTTCTTAATTGATTAAAATTAGATTAAATTTAATTAGATTTGACTTAATTTGAAAGTTATTGAGTATTACAATTTAAGTAAGATTTAGATTCAAAGTCTAATTAAATTAGATTCGACAGAATTTTAAATTGGATTCAAATCGGGTTTGAATTAGATTCAAATTGAATTCAAATTATTTTTTAAATTATTAAAAATAAAAAAAATATCACCGTCACTAATAATATTTTCAAAAAAAATTATTTTTTAAAATTATTATTCAATTTTTTTAAAAAAAAATTATTAGCGATGGTAAAATTTTTGTCACTAATTTTTGTCACCATGATTATAAAATTAATTTTAATTTTTAAAAATTAAAATACATAGAGAATAGTGAGTCAGGTCGAATTATTAGAGATGACAGTACTTTGATTTGAAATCTTTGATTTTATAAAAAAATAAAATTTTGAGAAAAAAATTTAAGTTAGAAAATAAAAATTAAAAGTGTAAAAAAAATCAAGTACTAAGATCTACTATTTAGATCCTATCTTCTACTTACTATAAAAATAAATAATAAAAATTTAAAAAATATAAAAATAAAGTGGTACTAAGATCTACTAACTAGATCTTAGCATCTACTTACAATAAAAATAAAAAATAAAAATTTAAAAATATAAAAAAATAAATTTTATATTAATTAAAAAAATTAATTTTAAAAAATTTTAAAAAAATAATAAATTAAAATAAAACTGTAACAAAGATCTGAAGTTAATCGATGCAGCCTCATCGAAAGATGGTTGACAATCTCTCCTTCTTCCTTCGTACTCAGTGGAGCGAACTGGCTTCTCTCCTTCTCCTTAGATCCCTAAACATCTTTAATTTTTTTATTATTTTTTTATTTTTTCTCTTATCTTCGGATCTCTTTATTTATAGGTGAAATTTTTATCTTTTTCTGATAGCAAATGGAGTCCCAAAAGCCCTCAAAATAGTGTTAAACCTATTGAAAAATGTGTCCCAAAGCCAATCGTTAGACGATTGTGCTCATTCTTGTAAATATATATGAATTTATATTAATAAAATTATTTATATTTTTCATTAAAATTATCCATCTTTGAACTTCGTATTGTAGTGAAGTCCTTAGACTATAATTAATCGACAAAGGAGGATTTATTGTTTAAATCTTAAAGATATTCATGATCAAATATATGCTATTAATAGGAGATAGCAATATCGAGTATAGGTCATTGTGTGCCATATGAGTTGTTGTCCTCTTAACCAAGGAGTATGGAGATACTGTTATGGCATGCAGATGAAATGTAGGAGTAATTCACATCGAACGCGACCATATGCCGAACACTCTGCTGTCAAGAGTAGCTCGTGAAGGGTATGGTGTAAGTATCCCTCAGACCTAAACCACCATAGGTGACTTATAAGCAACTCACTGTACTTTGTATCGGACATCTGAGTTTTTAATTCAGTGACGAAGATACTGGATGCAGTCAAGTACTTATCAAGTCGGTGTATGAGTCAAGATGAATTGACCCTCTGAATTGGTAGAGATATGCATCAATGTATTTCAATTTACAAAATCTTGACCAGGATAATCCATGAGATGGATTTAAAAGTTGAAATATAATATGATCGACTAAATTAGGTTGATAGTTAAACCTAGGTACCTTGAGCATTAGGATCAAAGGGATGAATTATACGATAACCATACGCCAGTAGGTTCTAGAATGTTGCTTTGCCATACTTCGACCTTCCGATCGTCGGTCACCATTGCTAGATGGTTACATCGATTGGTATGGAAAGTTTTTCTATACTATGCCTAGGTTCAAGCGTATGAGGTCACACATTAGAAGATTTGATCAGATCAGATGGCTGAAGAGTCCAATTGGATTGTGACTCTAGTGAAGAGTCCTATTCAGACTAGGACTCTGAAGGAGAGTCCCACTGAGATGAGACTCTACTATTAATAGAGAATTGGTTAGTAATTGACTCAATTTGATTGAGTAAAAAGCTTTGGAACAAGTCTAATTGAATAGATTTAGTTCGACTCAGATTGAGTTTGATATGATCAATCCTGATTACAAAAAAATCTGATCCTGATTCGATCAGGTTTGGACTCAGCTAATTTTAATTGAATTAAGAAATTGATGAGATATTTAGATTTTAATTAGATTAGATTCATTTCTATCAGTGGATTCAATCAAATTTGATTTGGATTAGAATTGAGTTAGAAATGAAAGTCCTTGTCAAACTAGGACTCTATCCTTATCTCATTGCGCCATAATTGGACCCTTGCCCATATCTCCATGCCAAATAAGATTTGGCTTGACCTTTTTAGCATCAAAGTAGGAGACTCAATAAGGGTGGGCAATAGTTGATGACTCATAATCCTATCTCTTATCAACTTCGAATGCTATCCGAATTAGAGATAAGATGAAAACAAGAAAGAATTTTTCATACAAGGAAAGTTGTTAGCACCTTAATAATTTTTTTCTATTTTTCTTGGAGAGTCCTTGGGTGTGTGAGATACCAAAAACTTCTCCATGCCTAGGAGCCCTTTCAAGAAATTTTGGGATGCCCAAAGATGGTTTGAGGCTGGTGATTATGATGCCCTTTCCTTTGGATGAAAAAACTTAGTTTTTGCCTATAAAAAGGGATCCCTTGTTCTTGGCATCACAACTCTCTCCCTTGCTATTTTTTATTTTTCAGAGCTCTTCTCTTCTCCTCTCTTCTCCTCTAGATCCTTCATCCTTTGGAGTGTCCAAGGTGCTTGAAGAAAAAAAGAGATCACCGTCAAAGTTGCTTGCAGGCTAGCACCTCCAAGTCTCCTGATCTGCGCCAGTCTTCATATGAATTTTTTGTAGAGGCTAGACATCTTTGTGGCTGTGAGTACCTGAGGAACACCTCTCCAAGTGTTGAATCAGAAAAAATCAAGATAAAATTGATTTGGTAATTGTTACTAACTTGTCTTGATCACATTGTTAGATCTAATAGTTAGATCTAGGATTTCAGCATCGATGAGATCGATGTATGTTTCTATTTTTAGATCTAAAGTACATCATATTTTATATTTTTTTTATAGTAGAGATTAGATCTTATGCATGTGATTTAGATTAAATAGTTTAATCTTATGCTTTCACTGTAAAAAATTTTAAAATTGCATGCATAGCACTATCTATGTTTCTTCAATTAGAATCAGAGCCAAGTTATTTTGATGTGATTTATTATGCCTTTAGATCTGAATTTACGATGTTAGATTTAATTATTCATATTTAGATTAGATTAAATATTTTATTTTAGATCTAATTTTTATTATATTTAGATTAGATATTCTGAGTAGAAAGTACTCGGATTGGATAATCACCAGGCCGTCCGATCATGAAGCAAGTAGGATTTCATGATCCTCTCTTTCCATTCAATGGGGTCTCTTTATGGTAGGGTGCCATTGTGAGATCCCATGAAGAAGAAAGGAAAAGAAAAAATTACTTTCTTGCAAATCCTAGATCTTGAAATCCTAGGTGTTGTTGTATGTAATGCAAGTTGTGAAGAAGTTAGTTACATCTAATCTTATTTAAATCAAAAATTATTTTGATTTAAAATCTAAAAAAATTAAATTTGATCTAAAAGATTTTATGATTTACATGTAAAATTATTTTCAAAACTTAACCATATTGATGCAAAACTTAATTGAGAATTAAGTGTTGAAATAATTAGATCTAGAATTATGATTTGAAATCTAATGACATTGCATAAAATATGGGCATGGGTTAGCTCAAATCAGATCCTTCTCTTTAATTGGTTAGACCTAAGGTTAGAATCAAAAATTGATTGACCATATAGAGAAATTGATTATGTCTAACCAAATATTGAATTAGATTAATCAAGATTTCTCTAATACAATAGTTGTAGATGGTCAAGTCCATATCTTTGATTAGACCAAATGGATCTTGATTGTGGCTCAGTGGTTGAACCCGAATCACTAATTGGTCAAATTAAAACTAATTAATCAATTGATGTCTAAGGTAAGTTTGTATTTCGATGATGGTTTTTAATTGGAAGCGATTATCTGCCATTTGATGGTTCTAAGGCAAGCTTAGCAGACCCTCCCATCGATCTCACTTACTGACAATTTGATGAATTAGATTTTGATTAGATCGCTAATGATATGAGTTAGCCTATGCCATTAAGGTTGATCAGTGTGACTGATCTAGGTGCCATTCAATCAGCATGACCTAATCCGATTCAGTGACTTGGTGAAGTCAGTGGAAGGAATGTGGTCTGCTGATTGATTTTTTTCTCTCTTCTTAAAAAGTGATTAAATCTTTTAAATTATTAGTCTCTAAAATGAGCTAGTTATGTGATATGATATACCATTGTGGTGATAATGGGTCCATTAGTATGATGATCATTGGAGGCCCAAAGCTGTGCTCATCTGCTATTGGAATTATCATTCATAATATGATGACTTAGTCGAGTCTCTCTGTCAGTGGTCAGGTTAGCCGATCAAAGTCAGGCCTAATCATTTAGTAATTAGATTCGTAAGTATGATCATGTTAATGTTGGACCTAACCAGGGCTTGCAGAGATGACCAAAGTCAACTGAAAAGTTATCTGGGGCTAAATCAACTACTAAAAATTATTTGGTGAAATAATTGGTTAATGAACCTACCCATGGATGCATATGGGTGAGCCACCAAAGTCGGACTTGTGTGCAGTCTGTGTGGATTCTAGTACCCACTAAGAAATTAAAGTAATTCTTCGAATTGGAGTAGAGGCTATCAATTCGTATAAAATAGTGGGAGAACCTTTAGACTAAAGTCATATCTTTAGGCTTAGTAAATTCATATACTAATTAGGTTATATTTTTTCTTGTGTGTGCAGATATGGCCTCAAACTTATCGCTCGATCACTGTTGGATAGTGAAAATTGATGGGATCCAATTTCGATAATTGGTATCAAAGCTTAAGATCGTCCTGAGCATGAGAGGATCCTTTATGTGATAACGGATCCGACACCTGAGGAGCCTACTCCCAATGCCCGAGGCAGTCTAAGATACTTATTTGAAGTGGCTCAATGATCGCACCATAGTTCTTGCATCATAGGGCCTCCATGAACGATGAGTTCAGCCAAAATTTGAAGAGGCTCAGCAGAGAAAATGCTCAAGTATTGCGAGAATCTTTGTACTCCCGACGATGTTGAGTGGCACAAGACTAGTTGCACTATTTTCAATGCTCGATGAGGGAGGGTGTATTGTCACGATCATGTATTGTACATGATCGAACAGATTGAAAAACTGAGCAAGCTCAGCTTCCCTTTGCATGAACAGCTGGGAAGGATGCGATCTGAATTTCTACCCAAATCCTACCTACCATTTCTCAGTCATTTTAGAATGATGAAGCTGTAGTCAACTACCACGTCTATTGGGATTGTTACAGACTTTTGAAAAGATCACCAGCTCCATAAGAGATGGTGAATTTAGTGGGAGATCTTTTTCGGATGGGCATCGTCCCTTTAAGAAAAAAAAAAAAAATAAAAAGATGCAAAGTGCTGGAGTCAGACCCAGAAGCTCAAGTTAAAGGTCGATCAGAGTCTGATAGAGTGTTTCTTTTGTAAGAAGCAGATCACTGGAGAGAAATTATCCTCAGTATAAAGCTTTCTTGATCCGAATAGGCCAAAGAAGAAGCAGCAATTGGTTGCTGGACAAGGTACTTATGTGATAACACCTTGTAACTTCTCTCTTTTTGATACAATGACCTGATATTGGATACCGAAAGCCCATTAATATTTGCAATTCATTGCAGGGTCTTCAGGTTAGTGAGAGATTTGAAAACGACGAGAGATTCTGAATGTTGAGATGGAAGATCAGTTTCAGTTCTAGTTTAGAATTATCAAGCTTGTATTCGAGTCTCATTCTATTGTTCTTAATGAATGTCATTACTGTCCTAGTTTTTTTTAAATGTTATTTCTGTAGGTCTCTTGGCCAATTCAAATTATGAAATATCAATAAAAAAAAATTTTGTGATATCATTTTGAATGGTGTTACAATATTGCATGGACAGTTGAACAATGAATCTATGTTGTATCTAGCCTAATTAATGTACATGTCAAATAAATGCCCTAGGATTGTCGATGTTACGGATGCCTACCTTTGGATTGTAGGCTAGGTATATCAACAAGAAAGGATGAACAGGTTAGCTCAAGAAGAGATTCTTGATAAAGATGATTATGAATCGTTACTACCTGTGAGTCTTGTTTACTTGAAAGATGACCAAGTCACCTTTTACTGAAAAAGGTGAACGAGCCATGATATTCTGGGACTAGTACATACTGATGTATGTGGACCCATGAGCACAAGTGCAGAGGAGGATATCACTATTTCATTACATTCACAGATGACCTATCGAGGTATGGTACATCTACTTGATGAAACAAAGTCAGAATCATTTGAAATGTTCAAACATTCCGTAATGAAGTAGAGAAACAAACTGAAAAGATATTAAAACTCTTCGATCAGATCGAGAGGTAAATATTTTCTAGTGAATTTCTGACATACCTTGAGGAAAATAGATTCTCTCTCAATGGACACCTCTGGAACACCACAACATAATGGTGTATCAGAAAGGAGGAATCGAACCCTATTAGACATGGTTCGATCCATGATGGGCTTTTCCACTCTGTCGATATCTTTTTGGAGATATGCACTCGAGTCAGCTTGTTATGTGCTTAATAGGTTTTAGTAAGTCTGTAAATAAAATACCATATAGATATAGACTGGACGTAAGCCAGCGCTCACTCACCTTAGGTCTGGGGATGTCGGCTTATATCAAATGTTTGAAAACAGACAAACTAGGAGCTAGATCTGATAGATGTAATTTTATTGGGTATCCTAAAGAAACTAAGGATATTACTTCTACCTTGTGATGAACAAAAGGTATTTGTCAACCTTAGATAGTCTTTTTAGAAAAAAAATTCTTGGGAAGAAATTAATGCCTCTAAGGTTGAACTTGAGGAAGTTCAACAGGTAGAACCGACACAATCTAGTGAACCCACAAATCGATTTGATGAGATCAAACCGAAACCTTTGTAGAGCACCATTAAGGAGATCTAATAGAGTATCGCATCAACAGATAGATACTATGATTTCTTGATCCGGATGGAGATCTTGTTGAGCTGATGAGAACAATGAGGATCCGATCACCTATATGGATGCCATGCAGAGGTTCGACTTTGATAAATGGCTTGAAACCATAAAATTAAATAATCCATGAAGGTCAATGATGTATGGACATTGGTTGACCCACTGAAGGGTTAAACCCATAGGGTGTAAGTGGTCTTCAAAAGGAAGAGGGGCACAGAGAAAGGTGGAGACCTATAAAACCATTTGGTTGTAAGGATTATTGTCAGCATTATGGTATTGACTATACAAGACATTCTCTCCTATGGCAATGCTCAAATCATTCGGATAATACTTGCGATAGCAGCATAATGGACTATGAAATCTGGCAAATAGATGTGAAAATAGTATTTCTGAATGGAAAGCTGCAAGAAGAGGTGTATATGATACAACCTAAGGGTTTCACATCCACAGATGAGTCCAAGGTGTCAAGCTTCAGAGATCCATTTATGGATTGAAGCAAGCATCCAGAAGTTGAACATGCATTTTGATAAGGTTATCAAAACGTATGGCTTCTTAGGAATGAGAAGAATCATGTATTTATAAATGGGTAAATAACTCTGTGGTTGTGTTTCTCATTCTGTATGTAGATGACATTCTCTTAATCGAAAATGAATCCCTATATTATAAGGATAAAAGTCTATTATCATCTCAGTTCTTGATGAAGACTTGGGAGAAGCATCCTACATCTTTGGGATGAAGATCTATAGAGATAGATCGAAAAGATACTTGGATTGTCTCAGTCCACGTACATAGATACCATGCTGAAGTGGTTCAGCATGAAAATTTCAAGAAAGCTATCTATCGATAGGTCATAAAATTTTCTCTCAAAGAGAGATTGTCCACAACTCCTCAAGAGAGAGAGCATATGAGTAGAATTTATATGCTTGGCAGTGGTTCTATAATGTACTCATGATATGTACAAGATAGATATGGCATACTCACTAGGGTAGTGAGTAGATACAATCTGATTCATGAGAAACATGGAAGGTCGTAAAGACTATCCTCAAGTATTTGAGAAATACTAAGGACCAGTGGCTTATATATGATGAAACTGACTTGAAACTGTGGGTTTACTGACTCCAGCTTTCAGTCAGACATGACGATAGCAAGAGTGTGTCAGATTATATTTTTATCCTAAATGATGGAGCAATCTGCTGAAAAATTTCAAGCAGACACTATGGCTGACTCCATTTGTGAAGTAGAATATCGTGGCATCTGATACTGCGAAAGAAGCTGTATGGCTCAGAAGTTCATCAGCGAGCTAGAGTGGATCCTCCATTATGGTCCTATCTTGTTATACTTGATAACACTGGACCATTGCTCAAGCAAGGACGAAGTCTCATCAGCCACTAAACATATTCTGTGCCGCTATCACCTTATCTAGAGATCATGGATCAGATGATGTTGACCTTTAGAAGATCGATGAAAAAAAAAATCTGACTGGCCCATTTACTAAAGCTCTCAGAATCAAGGAGTTTGATGATCACAAATGAAGATGGTATACGATACTGTACGATTGGCTTTAGTCTAAGTGAGAGTTGTTGAAAATATATCCCAAACAATCGTTAGACGATTGTGCTCATTCTTGTAAATATATGAATTTATATTAATAAAAGTTATTTAATATTTTTTATTAAAATTATCCATCTTTGAACTCTCTATTGTAATGAAGTCCTTAGTACTATAATTAATCAAAAAGAGGATTTGTCATTTAATCCTTAAAGATGTTCGGACCAAATGATATGCTATTAATAGGATGATAGCAATATCGAGTATAGTCGTTATGTCATATGAGTTGGTTATCCTCTTAATCAAAGAGTGTGAGAACTGTTATGGCATATAGATAGAATGTGGAGAATATTCGTATCGAACGTGACCATGTGCCAGCACTCTACTGTCAAGAGTAGCTCGTGAAGGGTATGGGTATAAGTATCCCTCAGACCTGAGACCACCATGGTGACTTATAAGTAACTCACTGTATTTGGTACGGATCATCTGAGTTTCTAATTCAGTGATGGAAGGATATTGGGTGAGTCAAGTACTTATTAAGTCGGTGTATGAGTCAAGATAAATTGACCCCTCTAATTGGTAGGAGATATGCATCAATGTATTTAATTTACAAAAATTGACAGGATAATCATGAGATAGATTTAAAAGGTGAAATATAATGTGATCGACTAAATTAGGGTTGACAGTTAAATCCTAGTTACTTGAGCATTAGGGTCAAAGGGATGAATTATACGGTAACCATACGCCATAGGTTCTAGAAGGTTGCTTTGCCATACTTCGACCTATCCGATCGTCGGGTCACCATTGCTAGATGGTTACATCAATTGGTATAGGAAGTTATTCCTATGCTATGGCCTAGGTTCGAACCTATGAGATCACACGCATTAGAAGATTTGATTAGATCAGATGGTGAAGAGTTTAATTAGATTATGACTCTGGTGAAGAGTCCTATTCGACTAGGACTCTGAAGGAAGTTCATAGGACTGAGATTCTACTATTAATAAAAATTAATTAGTAATTGACTCAATTTGATTAAGTAAAAATTTTGGAAGAAATCTAATTGAATGAGATTCAGTTCGACTCAGATTGGGTTTGATATGATCAATCCTGATTACAAAGAAAATCTGATCCTGATTCGATCAAAGTTTGGACTCAGCTAATTTTTAATTAGATTAAAAATATTGATGAGATATTTAATTTCTAATTAGATTGGGTTCATTTCTATCAGTGGGTTCAATCTAAATTTGATTTGGATTAGAATTGAGTTAGAAATGAAGAGTCCTTGTCAAACTAGGACTCTATCCTTATCTCATTGCGCCATAATTGGACCCTTGACCATATCTCCATGCCAAATAGGATTTGGCTTGACCTTTTTAGCATCAAAGTAGGAGACTCAATAAGGGTAGGCAGAAATAGTTGATGACTCATAATCCTATCTCTTATCAACTTCGAATGCGATCCGAATTAGAGATAATATGAAAACAAGGAAAGGGTATTTTTTCATACAAGGAAAGTTGTTGGTGCCTTAATAAATTTTTTTCTATTTTTTTTGGAGAGTCCTTGGGTGTGTGAGATACCAAAAACCTTCTCCACACCTATGAGACCTTTCTGAAAATTTTGAGATGCCCAAAGATGGTTTGAGGCGTGGTGATTATGGTGCCCTTTCCTTTGGATGAAAAAACTTAGTTTTTGCTTATAAAAAGGGATCCCTTGTTCTTGGCATTACAACTCTCTCCCCTTGCTAGTTTTTTATTTTCTAGAGCTCTTCTCCTTCTCCTCTCTTCCTCCTCTAGATCCTTTCATCCTTTGGAGTGTCCAAGGTGCTTGAAGAAAAGGGAAGAGATCAACCGTCAAAGTTGCTTGCAGGCTAGCACTTCCAAGTCCCTAATCTACACCAGTCTTCGCATGGATTTTTTTGTAGAGGCTAGACATCTTTGTATGGCTGTGAGCGATCTGAGGAACATCCTCTCCAAGTGTTGAAATAGAAAAAATCAAGATAAAATTAATTTGGTAATTGTTACTAACTTGTCTTGATCACATTGTTAGATCTAATAGTTAGATCGAGGATTTCAGTATCGATGAGATCGATGTATGTTTCTATTTTTTAGATCTAAAGTGCATTATATTTCATATTTTTCTTCATGGTATGAAACTCTAAATTAGATCTTATGCATATGATTTAGATTAAATAGTTTAATCTTATTTTTTCTTTGTAAAAAATTTTGAAATTGCATGCATAGCACTATCTATGTTTCCTTCAAAACCCACGTCTCTTGATTCTGGCCGTTGGATCTCATTTGAACTGCTCAGATCATCCCAAAAAATCATAGTTTATTTTCTCATCATAGTCGGGATCGATACTGGCCGTTGGATCATGCACAGGATCTAATTTCGGCCATTGATCAGTGCATTATTTCTCCTATTCATAGTTGGGATCGCTGTCAGCCATCGAATCGTGAGATTGATATGTTCTGGACTGTAGGATGGCACTAAAAAAATCCTTCATCATTTAGTTTTCCCGATCGACAATGACTACAGCTGTCCGATCTCGCTTACTTTGGGTCGTCAGATCGCATGTTGGAAGTGGGCCACCATCGATTGATATGGAATAGTGCATTCTGGACCGTCCGATCATGTGTTTGGCATGATTTCAGCCATTCGATCATGCAAAGCTCATCCGCCCACTTGTAGACCACATCATGGACTGCAAGAGTTTTTGTGGACTGCACCCCTGATTCTGTGGACTGAGCAGCCGGTCCACTGTGCACCGAAGGCTATTTTAAAATAAATTTTTGGATATTTTGGCTTGATTTTGCTTGAATTTTGTGCCTAAAAAATAAAAAAAATATATAAATTAAATTACTCATTAATTTTTTAATTATTTTGATGCTTAAATTGCTCAACTAGCTTGACTTCTATTTTTTATGAATATGTTCTAATTTTATATTTTTTAAAATTATTTATTTTTATAAAAAAATTAATTTATTTATAAAATTAGATTTTTTAAAAGATATTAGCATCATTAATTATCAAAAATATCTAAAATAAATATAAAAATATAGATTTATCACATCCTCCAACTTGAACTTTGCTTGTCCTTGAGTAAAGAAAGATTTAGAGTTAAATATTATTTAATTTAAGATTTTAAATTTTATCAAAAAATTTTAAAAAAGATCACTGATGTTTAGCAAAGCATGAGTAAAGTATGTCATTGGGATATTAATATTAATTATTATAAGAGTTAAGCTAAGAATACTAAATCTTTTCTAATTTTTTTTCAAATTATCCCTATCTTTATCTCCAAATCATTAATCTTTATATGGACAAGTATATTGTTACTTTCATCCTTCATTTATTAATTTTTTTTTAATATTATACTGCTATTGAGTGTCTTAACCCCTTATACTTTCTATCTGACCCATGTAGTGAATTTTTAGCCAATGACTTTCAAACTAGATGGCTTTAGGATACTAGATATAAAATATTCTTCAGACTTACTTACTCGAATCAAACAGGTTATGAGTTAAAATTAGCTCTACAACAAAGCTTCTTTGTCCTTCATATCTTTTGATGTGAAACTCAATACTTGCTTTGACAAAAGGTCCGGTTACTCAGTATGAAGTACTTGAAATTTTTTTTTATCTTTTTTATATATATATATGAAGAAACATATAGTTACCCTACATAAGTCCATAGGAAGTAAACTCTTCTTTGATACTGGTAGAAAAATTTAAAAATATTCAAAAAAAACTGTTTAAGTTCTAAACTTAACTCTTTATTGAGTTTTCTTACTTGATCTCTCAATATCTCACAAACTCTCTAGTCTATATATCAATTTTCTTTTTAAAAATGCTTGATTTAACTCGATTCTTAAAGTATAATCAGATGCTCAAATGCTAAATACTAACTTACTTAAGGACTTAAATTTTTTTTATTATCATTCTCTCCCCCAACTTTAATCGACATTATCTTTAATGGAGTAGAGAAAATAAAGAATGCACACAAAGAGAAAGAAAAGAAAAAATATCACCTGATTCAGAAGTCTTTTCAAAATTACCTCTCCCCCAACCTAGCCAATATTATCTTCAAATCCCTACAAAAGACACTGGCTGAAGAGTCTGTTAATGCTACTTGATCAATGATTCGATTTAGTGACATTCCTTTAATATATGATTTCAATCTTTGACCATTTAGCTTAAAAAAATTTTCAAATTTAGGATCATAAAGTTTGATTGCATTATGTAGAAATACTTGATTTACTATGTAAGGTCCATCCCATCTAGGTCTTAATTTTTTTGAAAATAATTTTAGCCTTGAATTAAATAATCAAACTTATTGATTTGGCTTGAAGGTTTTTCTTGAAATGTATTTGTCATGAAAGGCTTTCATTTTCTCTTTATAAATTCATAAATTTTCATAAGCTTCTCATCTCAATTCATCCAATTCACTCAGTTGCAACATCCGTTGGAACCAGCTTATTTCAAATTAAATTTCAGTTACTTGATTGCCCAATATGCTTTGTGTTAAGTTCTATCAGAAGATGACATACTTTTCTATAGATCAATCTGTAGGGAGATATTTTAATAAGATTTTTATAAGCTATCCTATAGGCCCATAATGCATCATCTAATTGATCTGACCAATCTCTACGATCAGGCCTAATAGTCTTTTACAGGATGTTCTTAATCTTCCTATTGAATACTTCAACTTGGCCATTTATTTACGGGTGGTATAGTGTAGCTATCTTATATGTGACCCCATATTTTCACAGTAGTATTCGGAACTGGTAGTTTGTGAAGTGGGTACCTCCGTCGCTACTGATAGCACATGAAAATCCGAACCTAGAAAAGATATTTCTTTGAATAAATTTTATGACTACCTTATGATCATTTGTTCGTGTTGCCATTGTCTCAATCTATTTAGAAACATAATTGATGGCCACCAAAATATATTCAAAACCATTGGAGGGTGGAAAGGATCCCATAAAATTAATTCTCCAAACATCAAAAATTTCAACTACTAAGATGGGGTTCAAAGGTATCATGTCTTTCTTTGAAATATTTTCTAAAGCTTGACACCTAAGATATTTCTGGCTAAAAGTATAAGCATCCTTAAATAATATGGGCCAGTAAAAATTACTTTGCAATACTTTGGCCACAGTTTTCCATCCAGAAAAATATCCTCCGCAAGCAAGAATATGATAGAATTTCAAGATACTCAATTATTAAGTTTCAAGAATACATCTACGAATGATCTAATCAGCACAAATTCAAAAAAATTTAGGATCTTTTTAAAAATAATACTTGATTTGAGTAAAGAATTGATCCTTTTCATTCTCAGACCAGCCATCAGAAATTTATCCAACTGCCAAGTAATTCACAATATTGACAAATCAAAGGGCCTTTGTGTGTGAAACTACTAGAAGTTGCTCATCCAAAAAAGGTTCTCCAATTGATGCAGGTTCATAATCTTCAACTAGGATCCCCAATAGGTGGTCTGCTACAGTATTTTCAGATTCCTTCTTGTCTTGAATTTTAATATCAAATTTTTATAGCAGTAAGATCTATCTAATCAATCATGGTTTAGCATCTTTTTTTGAGAGCAGATATCTCAAAGCCGCATGATCCGAATAAATCATGATTTTTGATCCTAACAGGTATGATCGAAACTTCTCTAGGGTAAACACTATAGCTAGTAATTCTTTTTCAGTTGTGGTATAATTTATTTGAGCTTCATTCAGAGTTCTGCTGGTATAATAAATCACTATGGGATATTTGTTTATCTTTTGGCCCAAGACAGCTCTTATGGCAAAATCAGAAGCATCGCACATGATCTCAAAAGATAGTGACCAATCTGAAGGTTGGATGATTGGAGCTTTGGTCACAACTTCTCTCAAACATTCATAAGCCTTAAGACATTCTTCATCAAAGTTAAAAAAAACATCCTTAGCTAGTAGATTACACAAAGGATGGGATGTTTTAGAAAAGTCTTTGATGAAGCAATGGTAGAATCCTACATAGCCAAGGAAAGATCGGATTTGTTTGATAGAAGTGGATAGAGAAAGTTTAAAAATCAGTTAAACCTTTGCTCTATCAACCTCAATCCCTCTCTTTAACATAATATTCCCTAAGACGATCCCCTCTTGAATCATGAAATGACTCTTTTTTTAACTTAAAACTAGATTGACCTTAATGTATCATTTTAACATTCTCTTTAAATTATTGAGACAACTCTCAAAGGATTCTCCAAAGGTTGAAAAATTATCTATGAATATCTCTAAAAAATCTCCTACCATATCTAAAAATATTGACATCATGTACCTTTGAAAGGTCGCGGATGCATTACACAGATTGAAAGGCATTGTACGAAAAGCAAAGGTTCCATAGGGGCATATGAAGGTAGTCTTTTCCTGATCTCTTGAGTAGATTGCTATCTGATTATATCCTGAGTATCCATCTAAAAAATAAAAATATTGTTGGCCAGCTAGTCTCCCTAGGATTTGGTCAATAAAGAGTAAGGAAAAATAATCTTTATGGGTGGCTGTATTGAGTTTTCTATAATTTATACAGTCACGCCACCCAGTGAAAAGTCATGTTGATACTAGATCTCCATGGTCGGTGTGGATAATTGTGAGTCCAGATTTCTTTAGAACAACTTGAGTGGGACTCACTCAGTGGCTGTCAGAAATAGGATAAATGATACCAGCATCTAACCATTTAATTACCTCCTTCTTGGCTACATCCTGCATATTCGGGTTGAGTCGTCTTTGTATTTCTCAGATGGGTTTGGCATTATCCTCTATGTAAATATAGTGCATGCATATTGATGGACTAATGCCTTTTAAATCAGCAACGGTCCAACCTATGGCCTCTCTATGTGTTTTTAACACATTCAGCAATTGGTCTTCCTGCTCAAGGGTTAGGTCAGAAGCAATGATTAGTGGTAGGATTTTCTTAGGTCCTAAAAATATATACTTAAGTGATTCAAGCAAAGGTTTCAGTTCAAATTGTGGTGGGGCCTGAATTGAAGAACGTAGTGGTTCAATTTCTAGCTTAAATAAGGGCTCAATTCTCATTGACTAAGGTAGTGAATGTGTTGGGTGAGGTAAATCAAGCAAGGCATTCACCTTTTGATTTTGGATTTCTTCAATGGGTTCATCCAGAAAATTATTTTCCATCAAATCTAAGAAGAAATCGGTTTCAACTATTTCATCTATCAGATCAATTATCAAACAGCTTTCCTCCTTTTGAGTATACTTTGAGGTATTGAAAATGTTAATTCTCACCTTTTGATCCCCAAAAGAAATGTCTATGGCTCCTGTTTTACAATTGATATTGGCATTGGCAGTGGCTAGGAATGGATGCCCTAAAATTATAGGATTTTGATTCAGCTCTTAGGATGTTTTCATATCAAGTATGAGAAAGTCTACTGAAAAATAGCATATTTTTACTTTGACTATGACATTTTTGATCAGACCACGTGGTGTCTTTACAGATCTATCAGCTAGTTGCAAAATATCAGACGTGGGTTTTAGTTCTCCTATCTTAAATTTTTCGTAGATCGAGGTTGGAAGTAGGTTGACAGTAGCTCCTAAGTCTAACAAGGCTCGATCAAAGGTGATGGCTCCTATAACATATGAAATCAAAGGAGCATTAGGATCTTTCATTTTTTAAGGTAATAGATTCAACAAGACTGCACTAACATCCTCAGACAACATAATTCTCTTTGTGGTTTGTGGCTCATACTTTTAGGTACAAAGTTCTTTAAGAAATTTAGCGTAAGCTAGGATATGTTGCATTGCATCAAGGAGAGGCAGATTAATGTGAACTTGCTTAAATAATTCCATTAGTTCTTCGTTGCGTGCTTCTTGCTTTTTACAGAAAGAACCGGCTTCTAGGGTTGAAGAAAATGAGACTCTTGGTTTATATGTCTCAAGTAAATCATCCACTCTCTTCTTTTTTTTTGTCTTTTTCACTCAGATCAGTACCAGTTTCGGGCTCAAATTCTTCTATTGGATTAGTCTCAGTACTAACCTCTTCTTTGAAGTTCTTATTTTGGCCAGCATCAGTCCTAACCTCTCTCATCTATTCTTGATATGGGTCCTTAAGAATTCTACCACTTCTAAGCTCAAAAATTATTTTGGCATTCTTAAATTGGAGATTCTTAGGTGGGACATTGATTGATGACTAGGTCTAGATGGTTGGTGGGTGGATGGATTATTCTTGAGATTTGATATTGGTTGGCTTGGCAATTGACCTGATTCTCTTTCCATAGTAGACTCAGCTAACTATCCTATTTGTGCTTCTAGCATAGCGATAGATTGCTTTTGAGTCATAATCAATTATTAGAGTTGATTAAATCTATCATCGACTAGATTAGTCTATTGAGGAGGTGGGTATGACAACTGATTGTGATATGGTAACTTGATAGATTGACTAGGCTGACCTCTATTATAGGTATAATTTTGGTATTGAGGCTTATTTTGAAAGTTTTGCATAGAAGAAATTTGGATCTGAGCTTAAGTCTGTTAGAATCTTCAAGAAAAATTAGGGTGGTTCTTCCAACCTGGATTATATGTGTTTGAGAATGGATCATTGACAGGCTTGGAGTAATCTTGGGTAGCTTGAACTTATTCTTACATGAAAGGTAGAAACTGTGCAGCCGTGGGACATTCACTCACATGATAGGCTGGGCTAGCACAGATAGAACAAATCTCCTGATAATTGAAAGATGGTATGTATTGCGCAGGAGATTGTTGATATAGGGTTAGAAATTGATCTAATTTCTGTGCAAGAAGATCGATTTTATCTAATTTTTGAGCTATTAGGTTCAAGTCAGCCTTAGAACTAGAGTCTGTTTGTTTGATCTCAAAAATTTCTGTACACTTTTGGTGAGGGATCGATCTTTCATAAGAAGATAATGCAGTATGGTTGATCAAGCTTTCACTCAAAGTTTCAAACAAAACATAAGCTTCATCCTCACTTTACTCATGAATGCTCCTCCACAAGATGCATCTATCATCTGTTTATACTGGTCACCTAAACTCTCATAGAAATCTTGAATAATTTGCCACTTAGATAGACCATGATGTGGATATTTTCTAAGAAGTTTCTTAAGTCTCTCCCATGACTCATGAATTTGTTCTCCTGAAAGCTCAGCAAATCCAGTGATGGCTCACCTCATGGTGTTGGTTCGACTTATGGGATAGAATTTCTTCAGAAACTCATGCTGCATTTCCACCCAAATTTGGACTGGTCTCCCTATTATGCCAAGCCAGTACTTGGCTTTATCCTTAAGTGAGAAGAGAAATAGGGTCAGTCTAAGTGCATCATCAATAAAATTTTGAATCTTCACCATGGAACAGATATCTAAGAACTTATCTAGATGCTTGTAAGGATCTTCATTGATATTTCCATAGAAAGATGGGAGTATTTGGATTGTGGTCGACTTGATCTTATGATGGCTTACAGGAATATTAGGTAAGTGGATACAAGTCGATGGGTTATAGGTGGAAGAAATAAAAAACTCCTTCATCTGCCTAGGTGGTTCTCCAAAGTTTTCAGCCATTTGATTTTCAGGTTTAACGTGAATCAGCCATTCAATTTTAGGATTAGATTCAACTAGGTCAGGATAAAGAGATCTCCTACCATACATGTACCAGTGCAAACTCTAATATACGTGGTTCAAATTTTTTTTTAAGAAGAGGGAGAAAGGAAAGAGAAGAGGAAGAAAGAGAGAGGTTCTAAAAGTGAGAACATTAAGAAAGTCCTAGACCTAAAGTCGATGGATGAGAAGAATTAGTTGTGGTTAAGTGTTAATTGCAATCAAGTTAGGAAGCAATTAAACCTAGACATCTATGGATTTTTTAGACCTAACAGTTTGATGTAGAGTAGTTTAGCCTAAATGCAAGTTGGGTCTATTCTCACTTCTTTCAACTAGCCAGATAAGAGGTGGGGTCATAGGGGTCCCCCCATTGCTTGTCTTAGACATCAATTAGATTGGTCAGGTAAGCTAACAAAATCAATTAAATAACCATGAGTCCACTTGGGCTTAGCTTTTGTAACCTCTTGTCTTAGACACTATTTTTAGAGGCGAGTCCAAACGTACTTTTCACTTGAATTCACTACAATACTCTAACTAAACTCAATTGATCCTACGGACCAACATCTACTTAGTTTTAATTAGACTTGAGTTAATGCGGAATGCTGGTTGGTGGTTTTTGGACTAAGAAAAGGTGATGAAATCTCCATCTTATCTTATTATGGGTGTTGTCCTTAAATTGATTTGAGATGAATATGCACAACCAATTTCAAACAAAGAGTTCTATGCAACTAAATTATATGTATGAAATTAATCAAACTTGAAAACTTACCTTGTCTCCAGCGATCACCAAAAGTAAATCTAAAATGATGAATGCTTCTAAATAATTAAGTTTCTACTCTTGTCATGCAATTTTTATTAGATTTATGTGGGTAAATTTTATATTAATTTAAAAAAATAGTAACTAATACTAAAAAAGAAAGTAGTTTAGGGTTAAGATTAGGATTGATCTCATCAAATTGAAGCATTTCACCCTTCTTTTTTTCTCTCTTTTTTTTCTACAAAAAAATAAAAAAAGTTAGTAAGTTATATTCACAAGAAAATCAAAAAAATCAAATATTAAAATTAATATTTTTTTCAACAATGATGTCAAAAATTGATAAGATCGTGATGTTGTCATTAAAATACCATAATTATTAAATTAATTTTAATTTTTAAAAATTAAAAATATGTAAAAAGTAATGAGCCAGATCGAATCTATAGAAAAGATGGTACTTTGATTTGAAATCTTTGATTTTATTAAAAAAATTTGAGAAAAATAATTTAAGTTGAAAAATAAAAATTAAAAGTATGAAAAATAAATCAGATACTAAGATCTACTATTTAAATCCTAGCTTCTACTTATAATAAAAATAAATAATAGGATTTAAAAAGCATAAAAATAAATTGATACCAAGATCTACTAACTAGATCTTAGCATCTACTTGCAATAAAAATAAAAGATAAAAATTTAAAAGTATAAAAAAATAAATTTTATATTAATTAAAATTAAAATTTAATTATAAAAAATTTAAAAAAAATAATAAACTAAAATAAAACTGTAACAAAGATTTGAAATTGATCGACGCAGCCTTGTCGGAAAGATGGTTGACAACCTCTCCATCTTCTTTTGTACTCCGTGGAGTGAACCAGCTTCTCTCCTTCTTTTTTTTGAATCCATAAATCTCTCTATTTTTTTTATTTTTTTATTTTTTTTATTTTTGGATCTTCTTATTTATAGATGAATTTTTTACCTTTTTTTGATAGCAAACGGAGTCCCAAAAGCCCTCAAAATCATCCTAAACTTGCGTTCCTTGATTTTGACCATTGGATCTTGTTTGAACCGATCAGATCAGCCCAAAAAATTATAGTTTATTTTTTTATCATAGTCGAAATCGATACTGACCGTCGGATCATTCACAAGATCAAATTTGGGCCATTGATCAGCACATTATTTCTCTTATTCATAGTTGGGATCGCTGTCAGCCATTGGATCATGCGATTGATGTGTTCTGGACCATCAGATGGTACTAAAAAAATTCTTCATCATTTAGTTTTCCCGACCGACAATGACCACGCCATCCGATGTCACTTTAAATCGATTTGGGCCATCAGATCGCATGTTGGAAGTGGGCCACCATTGATTGATATGGGATAGCATGTTCTGGATCATCCGATTGCATGTTTGGCATGATCTCAGCCATTCGATTGCTCAAAGCTCATCTGTCAGCTTGTAGACTGCATCGTGGACTACAAGAGTTTCTGTGGACCATGCTCCTGATTCTATGGATCGAGCGATCAGTCCATCGTGCATCGAAGGCTATTTTAAAATAAATTTTTGGATATTTTGGCTTAATTTTACTCAAATTTTATGTCTAAAAAATAAAAAAAAATATGAATTAAATTGCTCATTAATTTTTTAATTATTTTGATGCTTAAATTGTTCAATTAGCTTGACATCTATTTTTCATAAATATGTTCTAATTTCATATTTTTTAAAATTATTTATTTTTGTAAAAAAATCTAATTTATTTATAAAATTAGATTTTTTTAGAAGATGTTAGCACCATTAATTATCAAAAATACTTAAAATAAATATAAAAATATATGACTTATCAATCGTCACTAATAATTATTTTATGTTTAAATATTATAAAAAAATTTAAAAAATTTAAACACTGTTAGCGATGACTTTTGCCATTGCTAATAATTAAATTACCATCGCTAATAGTATTAGTGACAGTAAGATTTTTGATCAATTTTTTGGTAGCTAAAAAGTGTTATTAGTGATAGAATTTTTTTTCATTACTAATACCATCTCTAATATTCAATATTTTTGTAGTGAGTACTAGTTTAACAACTTTGCAAGTGCCATTGGTGGAAGATTCTTAATGAAGGATAGCAGCGATAATAATAGCAAGAAGAGAGAGCCCATGGAGGAGTAAAGATGGAGTAGGTGGTGGTGTGCGGGGTGGGGGGGAGTCGGAGGCGAAGAGGGAGAAATATGAGCAAATGTAGCAGAAGAGGGAAGGGTTAACATCGAGGTAGCTAACGCACTTAAGACTCGTGACATAGGCGTCAATAGCCAATCTAAGGAAGGCACATGGTAGCAATCTAGGAAGGAGCATCAAAGCTAGGAGGCAAAGTCTAGCCATGATGAAGACCAACTACTGCTACTGGTAGTTTGGCTGGTGCCAGTATTGCTGCCTCTGTTGCCCATGGCCATGTAGGCATACCTCTTTATATATCATCAATTTTGTTGGGGTAGATCCTCCGCCACTTAGCCGACTATCCAGCTTTTTCATATCTGAGCCAACTAAGAAAATTTTACTGACTAAGCCACCTTCAATCAACCCAACTCGAATTGATGAGTCCCGACCAGCAAGGTTGACATCGGGCACCGACGTGGATTCCCAGCCGACTAAAGTCTGCTCCCCCTAGTCGACACCAGTCTGACTAAGATTAATATGCCACCCACAGCTTCTGGCACCCAGCGGTGCTCGGCTTGTGATCGAGTTCATACTAAGTTAGCGATCGAGTATAAACTTTTGAGGACAAGGCAACCCAACGGTCCATTCTGCCGACTCCGACAACAGAGGTCTCAATCGACTAGCTGAACACTGAACATAGCCATCATGCGATCCTGGCAGGCCACATCAAGATCATATCACCTTGACACTATACTCTGGTTGACTAGCTGCATATCGTGATGGGATACTATGATTTCATTAAATATGCCTACAGGATCATTAATTATACCCCACATCCGGTAGCATCTGCTGCCATAAGTGCACCGAGTAGAAGGCATACTCGCCATCAGTATTTAAAGATGCCCACATGACATCATACAGCATCGTACAATAGGACATTATCGACATGATCATCTGTCCTCTCACCATTCATTTTACTCTCTCTATAAATAGAGGTGAGCGGGGACCTCTCCAGGTAAGGGGGCATGCATATACTATTTTTGCGATCCAGACACTCCATCATTCTTTCCTTTCGAACCATCTCACTGACTTGAGCGTCGGAGGGTCCTCACTAGAGCCAGCTCTAACGAAACTTATTTTGTAGGTTTTTCTTCTCTGATACTGAGTGGAGTCCGGCACCATCTCTCTCATCCACATCATCGCCCTTAGTCTCAACCTTGACTATGGGCACCTTTTTTGGTGATGGCACATTATCTTCTGACGATCCTGCTGCCCACTCACAAGTGCAGCCCTTAGTCGGCTTTAGACCGACTACCAACTAACCACTGAAGAAAAGCCACAATAGTTTGGCACATCAGAAAGGGGGGGTGCATTGAGCAGAGAAAAATTTTCTCTCTTAAGGACCTCCATGACCAAGACAAGGGCACAGAATGTCTCTACTAGTTCTGTTCGATGCTAGTTGTGGCATAACGCACCCCGACAATCCATGGAGAATCGAGTGCTTCACGATCGTCGATGATGACAGATCCTAGGATTGCTTTCCTCATGTAGTAGGTGAAAAATCTGATGGAAGCTATCCAAGGTCTCCAACAACAACAGCAATAATGACAGCTGGAGGAGCTTGCACTATGTGATGCACCTTCGAGGCACAGCCACCATCCACAATCTCCAACCTGCCTCTCTATGCTGCATTCCCATCGAGCAAGTTCTCCACCCCCTGATGACAATCGCGTTCAGAGTCACGGTGCACTTCC
This sequence comes from Elaeis guineensis, assembly GCF_000442705.2. Taxonomy (NCBI): domain Eukaryota; kingdom Viridiplantae; phylum Streptophyta; class Magnoliopsida; order Arecales; family Arecaceae; genus Elaeis; species Elaeis guineensis. Next base: position 20,998,019 of record NC_025998.2, on the reverse strand, counting down.
CACATCAATTTCGATGATCGTCAGTCTCCACGTTTCCCTCGACAAACTCAGTACAAAGAAAAGGCCACGGTCTCCATCAAGATCTTCTTTTGGAGAAGGTTCCATTTTAGGCTACTCATGGCATCCTGATATATCGCAACAATGGATGGATAAGTACGATTGAAAACTGAAGGAGATAGATCACCACTTGAAATGACTCCAAACCAACCATCGGGACCCGACCAATGAATTCGATGTCAGTATGAGTCTGCCATTCTCAAGATGGATCCTCGATGACCCAATTCTTAGTCGGTTCAAAATGCCATAAATTGAGCTATACGATGGCTCCACTGACCCACTCGATTATCTTGAGAGCTATAAAGCCCTTATGCTTCTACAAGGAGTGTCTGATTCCTTCTCTGTATTGCCTTCCTAGTTATGCTTCGAAAAATTGCTCGAGCATGGTACTCAGATTTGCAGTCGGAAAGCATCAACTCTTTTGAACAGTTTGAGCAACTACTCATGATGCACTTCAACACAAATCGGAGAGTATCAGAACTACTGACAGCCTCTTCTCTATCCGATAGCAAGATGGAGAGTCCTTGTGGGAGTTTGTGGTGTGTTTCAACACCGCTACCTTGGAGGTTAAGGACCTCGATGAGGCAACGGCCATCGCGGTGATGAAGTGGGGACTCTGAAACTCTAAGCTCACCTACTCTTTCGATAAGACGCTTCTTGGGTCCTATGCTGAACTCTTCGAGCATGCACAGAAGTACATTCGCATCGAGAAAGCCACGACTGACCAACACCAATTTGAGAAAAAGGACTAGAAGAAGAAGGCAAGAAAAGGAGGAGGCTCTGGAGAGCCTAGCCAGATCCATACCAAGAAGGAGGCTCCACCTTTCTGACTAAGCCAGAAGCCCAAAAATTTTATGGGTAGGTGTGACTCTTACACTCCTCTGACTACTTCTCGATCATAAATTCTGATGGAGATAGAAGAAGAAAGTTTTTCTTCATCGACCTTCATCAATAAAGATGAAATCTCATGATCAAAAGCAGTATTGCCACTTCCATCACGACCATAGGCACGACACAGAAGAGTGCTACCAGCTGAAGAATGAAATCGAGAACCTGATAAGGTGGGGGTATCACTACAAAAAAAGAGTATTTCTGCGATGAAATTATTTACGATGCAAATAATTTTCATTGACAATAACTATTTTTATGATGAAAAATTAAATTCATCATAAATAATATAATATTTATGATAAAAATATTTTTTCATCGTAAATAGTTTACCATCAGTGATGAAAAAAAAATTCAGTCGTAAAGATGAATTATCTACGATGAAAATTTTTATCATAAATAATATATCATTTATTTTAATTTTAAATTTCAAAATATTCATTATGATAATATTTTTATCATAAATAATTTAAGTATTTAAGATAAAAAATATATTTTCATCGATAATAACCATATTCTCAATAAAAATATTTCATCACCAATATTTGAAAAAAATAAGAAATTTAAAAAATTCAAAAATTATAGAATATTTATGATAAAAATATTACATCATAAATAATTAAATATTTATGATAAAAATTAATTTTTTTCATAAATAATCAATTATTTATGATGAAAATAATTTCATCACCAATATTTTGAAAAAAATAAAAAATTTAAAAATTAAAGAATATTTGTGATGAAAATATTATATTATAAATAATTAATTATTTATGATAAAAATCAATTTTATCATAAATAATCAATTATTTATGATGAAAATATTTTCATCATCAATATTTCAAAAAGAAATAAAAAATTTAAAAATTATAGATTAGTTATGACAAAAATATTGCATCAAAAATAATTAAATATTTATGATAAAAATTAATTTTTATCATAAATAATTGATTATTTATGATGAAAATATTTTTATCATGAATATTTTTAAAAAAATAAAAATTTAAAAAATTTAAAAATTATAGATTAGTTATGATGAAAATATTATATCATAAATAATTTAGTATTTATGATGAAAATTAATTTTCATCATAAATACTTGATTATTTATGATGAAAATAATTTCATCACCAATATTTAAAAAAATAAAAAATTAAAAAATATTTGTGATGAAAATATTGTATCATAAATTATTGAATATTTATGATAAAAATTAATTTTCATCATAAATAATCAATTATTTATGATGAAAATATTTTTATCACCAATATTTTGAAAAAAATAAGAAATTCAAAAATTCAAAAATTATAGATTAGTTATGATAAAAATATTACATCATAAATAATTTAGTATTTATGATGAAAATTTATTTTCATCATAAATAATTAATTATTTATAATGAAAATATTATCATCATCAATATTTAAAAAAATAAAAAATTTAAAAAATTTAAAAATTACAAATTAGTTGTAATAAAAATATTATGTAGTAAATAAATGAGTATTTATGATAAAAATTATTTTTCATCATAAATTTTTAATTATTTATGATGAAATAGTTTCATCATCAATATTTCAAAAAAATAAGAATTTTTTAAAAAAATAAAAATTATAATTATTTATGATAAAAATATTACATCATAAATAATTTAAGTATTTATGATGAAATATTATTTTTATCATAAATAAAGTTATTTATGATGAAAATATTTTCATCACAAATAGCTAAAAAATAATCAAAAATTTAAAAAATTAAAAATCATAGATTATTTATGATGAAAATTTTTCATCATAAATGACTCTTTTATGATGAAAAAAAGATTTTCATCGTAAATACGAAATTATTCGCAACTAAACTTGTTTCATCATCAGTAGTTAAAAAAATCAAAAATTAAAAAAAAATCAAAAGTTGATCATTATTTGTGATGAAACTTTTCTATCGTAAATAAATTATTTTTATGATGAAAAAAATGATTTCATCATAAATATATATTATTTTTATTTTTATTTATAAATAATCCATTTTATGGTTTATGAGGCATATTTTTTTATATTAATCATCTCTAAATTTTTTTGAATCTATCTTATTGCTGAATTTTGCATAGGTTGTTGGTTCTATGCACTGATCAGAGGTCACAAAGTATAAAGACCTTGTATCTATCCAAGAACATAGAAAGGAGATGATACAAGATCTTTATACATTAAAATATAATCCATAAAAAGATTATTCACATGGTGGCATGATAAGGTAAGTTTACTCTTAAGGCTTAGACCTTGTCTTTGAATTTGAGTTTAAATACTCCTCTCTTTTCTCTTGTTTTGTAGGGAATTATTGCTTTCTTTCTATAGAACAGTAAAATAGAAGTCCAAGAGAATAATATTCTACATATTCTTACAGTATCAATATATACTTTGGAGCTATGTTCTTCTGTCATGCGATGGAAGTGTTTGACTTACTATTTGTGCAGGGACGGTGTCAGTAAAGGTCAATTTGTTAAGGCATTGCTTTATGAGATGGACGCAATATGAAAGGTAATTCTTATTTTACCAATATTTCTATCGTAAGTATTCGACAATTTATGACTCAGTCTTGATAGATTTCTCTCGTGATCTTAAAATCATTGTGATATTCTCATACTCTGACTTCCAAAATGAAGATTTTAAGAAGAAGACGAGCTTTTTGGAGATCGAAGACCTCAAAACTATTGATCTCCCATAGTGTCCATTCCATTGCGAAAATTGAAGAGCTGTTCTTATAATAATTATTATCGATGCAAATTAAATTTTTCATCAAAATTATATTTTTTATGTACATAATTTTTTAAAAAAAATCATAAATTAACTATTTATATAAATTTTTTTGATTAATAAAAATTAATTTTTTGATGAAAATATTTTTAAAAAATTTTTTTGACCAAAAATTTTTAGATTAAAGAAAATTCATATTATTTTTTATCATGAATATTTTTTAATGTCATTTTTTATTGTTAAATTTTTTGGATGGAAATTTTTTTGGTAAAAAAAACCTATAATTAATTTTTTTATGAGATTATTATTGTAAAGATAGTTAATTATTAGTGACATAAAATAAATTTTGTTGCAAACAGTTTTTAAAAAAAAATTTGCAAAAATTATTGGTGACAAAAATAAAATTTACATTGCTAATAAATTTATTAATCATGAAATTTTTTATTTTCATCATCAATAATTTTTTTTATGAAATTTTTTTAAAGAAATTTTTTTTTAATGGAAAAAAATTTTTTAGTGAAAATTATTGATGATGAAAATAAAATTTTTATTACTAATAAATTTATTAATGATGTAATTTTTTTCATCACCAATAAATTTTTTTGGGTGAAATTCTTTTAGAGCAAAAATTTTTTTAGTGGGAATTTTTTTTGATGAGAATTATTGGTGACAAAAGTTAAATTTTCATTGCTAATAGTATTATTAACAATGAAATTTTATTTTTTCATTGTAAGTAATTTTTTTTAGAGAAAAAAATTTTTAGTAAAAATTTTTTTTGATGGGAATTATTAATGATGAAAATAAAATTTTTGTTGCTAATAAATTTATTAATGATAAAAAAAATTTTTGTTGCCAATAATTTTTTTTGGTTGAAATTTTTTTAGAGAAAAAATTTTTTTAGTAAAAAAATTTTTTTGATAAAAATTATTGACGATAAAAATTAAATTTTCCTTGCTAATAGCATTATTAACAACAAAATTTTATTGTTTTCATCGTAAATAATTTTTTTAAAGGAAATATTTTTTTAGTGAAAAAATTTTTTTGATGAGAATTATTGATGATAAAAATAATTTTTCATCGCTAATAATTGTATTAGTGATAAAAGTTTTTGTTGCTAATAGTTCTTTATTCAATGCATGTAAACTCGACATCCCTTCGTGTGAAATCCTTTTCTCTCCCTCTCTCCCTCTCCCCTCTCCTCTCTCCCTCTCCCCTCTCCCTCTCTGTGCTTTCCCCTCTCTCTTCCCGCTGGCGAGCCTGTCTCCACCATCGCCGCCTCCATCTGCCATCCGCACCATTGCCGCACCACCGTTGCTGTTGCCGTACGCCGAAGGTAAGGTATTCCAATCCTTTTTTTTATGTTGATCGGGCAATCGAGAGGTGAGAGGGTTGCAGGGGGGCCGTGGGCGGCCGACGACACCACGGGGCTGGGGAGGGGCTTAGCCGGCGGTGATGGGGTCGGGGGGCGGTCGGGGGCGAAATGGGGGCGGGGATGGGTTCAGGGGGCAGTCAGGGGTGAGACGGGGGCGGGGAGGGGGCCGTGGGCGGCAGGCGGTGCCACGGGGCCGGAGAGGGGGTCGACCAGCAGAGATGGGGTCGACCGACGGAGACGGGGTCGGGGGGCGGTCGAGGGCAAAATAGGGGCGGGGATGGGTTCGGGTGGCGGTCGAGGGCAAGTGGGGATAGGGAGGGGGCCGTGGGCGGCAGGCGGCACCACGGGGTCAGGGAGGGGGTCAGCCAATGGAGATGGGGTCCGGGGGTAGCCGAGGGTGAAATGGGGGCGGGGATGGGGTCGAGGGGCAGCCAGGGGCGAGACGGGGGTAGGGACAGGGAGGGGGTCGACCGATGAAGATGGGGTCGATGGGCAGTCGGGGGCGATATCAGGTGGGGAGGGGGTCGGCCGCAACACGGCAGCGCCATGGGGCCGTGGAGTGAATCGGTCGGGGAGGGGGTCCACCGAGGAGGGGTGGGTGATGACGGGGAGGGGGTCAGTCGGGGAGGGGGTCCGTCAGGGAGGGGGTCAGTTAAGGAGGAGTGGGTGACGACAGGGAGGGGGTCAGCCGGGGAGGGGTGGGTGATGGTGGGGAGGGAGGAAGGGAAGAGAAAAATGAGGGGGGGAAATGAACAAAAAAAAGAAAGAAAAAAAAATAAAAAAAATATATTAGTCAAATATTTTATTATTTGATTAATAAAAATAAAATTTGGATCACGATCTGAATTGGATCGAGGTTAGGATCTGGGGCGAGATCACGATTCGGATTGGGATCCAGATCGGGATCTAATCAGGATCCAAATTGGGATCCGGGTCGTGGGAGGTTGGAGAGGGTGGCGGTGCCGTGGGGGGTGGCTCGCAAGGGGTGGGTGACAACGGTGGTGCCGCGGGAATGGGGGTCGCAGGGGCTGAGTCCGGGTGGTGCAAGGTACGTGACGGCACCGATGCCGTAGGAGGCCGAGTCCAGAGCTCATTTAAAAAAAAATATTTAGAAAAAAATATTTTTAGATAAAAAATAATTTAAAAAAATAAAAAATCATTTATTATGTTTAGGTAAAAAATATTTTTAAAAAAAAATAAAAAATCATCGGGTCCTTGGGATTAGATTTCATGTTATTATTTTGTATTAATATTATTTTGCATGCTCAACTGCTTATAGTTTATTTTATATTTGTTGTATAAATTTTTTAGTGTTACCACTGAAATTTATAATTTTTTTATTCCACTAGCACAATACACATTGCTATTATTTATTACAATTTAATTATTTTATATGATATTTTGTATGCTTTTGCTTGTTATAATTAAATATAAAAAAATATTTTTATTTTAGAGAAAACTCTACTGAAATTTTTGATGAAAAAATTTCAATGCAGAGTTACTCTTTTTTAATAAATTAGAAATCAATCTTTGAATGTATATTCAGAGATGATGGTAGTTAAATTACATTGAGCCATAGATTTCTATTCAAGAGTCAATCTTGATCGAAATTGACTCTTGGATGTTTCATATTTGGACTTTTTAAAAAAATAATAATCTTATTGTTGTTAATAGTTGATATTTTATTTCATTATATGGTATTCAGTAGTTATCTGTCCACTATTCTTCGGATATATGGTGGATAGGGTGCGTAGGCACCATATTCACATCGTATACTTGGAGAACCATAGAGAGATGCTGCCAAAATTTTTACAATAATGAAATAAAATATTGATTAATAATAATAATAAGATTATTATTTTTCTGAAAGGGATAGAGCCACATCTGTTAGTAATGATTTGAAATGGATAGGATCATGCATTTTTACTTCATTAAATTGGTGGAAGGAGATTTTCTGTGTTACTGTTCAGTCTGTATTCTTTAATACATGCTATTTTGTATAAAATGATCTATGTCCAAATCTAGATCGAGATTTCATCCGAAATTTGGCTCATGATTCGATTCGAAATTCGGATCGGGATCCGATTCGAATGAATACCACTGAAAATTTTTTTATCGTTAATGATTTTCATGTTTGTTGTTAGATGGATATCAACAAAAGTTGGATGAATGCTAGAGGTATTTTTTTGCCTGAATATCGAAAAGGTGTTTGAGATTTTATGAAGTTTGCATGGCATAAGGCTGACAATGCTAGTCAGATAAAGTGTCCATGCAAGAGATGTGTCAATATGGTATATCATCACATAACACTTATTAAGGAGCATCTACTACGTTATGGTATGGATAAGAAGTATACTTGTTGGATATGGCATAAGGAGAATGATCCGAATGAAGTTGTGCGCAACGATGATGATACTGAAGATGATAGTGATGCTGCTGAACCTGTCGAACATTGTGGTATAGAAGAGCTATTGGATGATATATATCAAGATGTTTGTTCAAATGTACACATGAGTACTAGTGCATCTGAAGGCAATTTTGATCATGAATACAATATTCGACTTGAGGTAGAAGGGACTTCTGAATAGTTTGCAAAGCTTGTAAGGGATGCATGAGAGCCACTCTATCTAAATTGTACAAAGTTCTCCAAGTTTAAGTTTTTGATAAAATTACTTCATATTAAAATTATGAACCGATTGAGTCAGAAGTCATTTGACCAAAATTTGATATTGATTAAAGCAGCTCTTTCCGATGGAGAGAGACTTTTGAAATCGTATTCTGAAGCAAAAATATACATGCAGAAATTGGGACTTGGCTATATTCTTATATATGCTTGCAAAAATGATGGTATATTATTTCATAAAGATAACGAACAGACAATTAAATATCTAAAATGTGGTGAGTCAGGTACAAAACCGATAACAAAAAAGGAAAGAAGATACCTCAAAAGATTTTGAGATATTTTTTATTGATTCTAAGACTTCAAAGGTTGTATATATCCATAAAGACAGCAGAAGAAATGAAATGGCATCATGAGCAGTGGATTCTGGAGGAGAACATACTTAGCCATCTGGCTGACTCTGTAGTGTGGAAAGACTTCGATGCAAAGCATCCGCACTTTGTGACTTGCACAATATTCGGCTTGGTCTAGCAACAAATGAATTTATTATGATTCGGAGGAGGATCTACACATTGAGAAAGATACGAATATTGATAAGTAGATCAATATTCTTTGTCTAATCTTCTCTTGCAATAATGGTATGCAATATAATTCTATTCATTAGAATATAATTTATTTTTTATTATTATTATTTTATATTATATTCATTTATATGTCAAGAATTGTAGGTATGGCATTAGGAGACAGACGACGACGTTCACGTTCACAATCTATCCTAGAGGCTGAGGTGCCTTCACCGATTTTCACTGCCGCACCAACTCTGTTGCTAGAGGGTCCTGCACTGGTAGGTCCCAATGAGGTAGGTCTGAGTGAGGTGGGTCCGAATGAGGTAGGTTCAAGTGATATTATTCTACTTTTTATATAATAAAATTTGATTTTTTTATTTAGATAGCTATCATACTAATAATTTATTTATTATTATTTCAGACCAGTCTCTACCAGTAGTGAGGCAAAGGCGAGGTCCATCAAAGAACCTCGCTTTAGAGCGTAAGAGATGCGAGCATCCGGGATAGCATCTCTGTATCGAGATATCACCCAGCTATACCAGGCCCATTAGGGGATGGTGCGAGCCGTGGTAGATCGAGTTGGGCATCATATGCCGCAGCTATACCTCCATGATGCTTTTCGATTGGCGTCATGTTATATCAGTTCAAAGAAAGATTTTCTACATTTAGTTACAGATAAAATAAATTATATTGTGAATATTTTATTAGCACGATATTCTTTTAATATTTGTTATTAGCAAGGTGTATTTGATATAATTGATTTTGAGGAGGATCGCGTGCAGTGAGCTATGGACGCTCATTTATCTTTGCGTTTCAAGGAGTATCACAACCACATCCATCAACATTGGTACCATATGATGCAGGATCATGGGGTGGAGGTAGCGTAGCAAGGGCCCTATGACAGTATCACTATGGATGATTGGACTGTCATATACCGATATTACGAGGATCCGGCATATTAGGTTACACATCCAAACTTTTTTTTTCAAAATTTAAAAATTGAATCATTTATTTTTAAATTTAATTTGTTATCTACTAATTTGACTGCTAACTGTACAGAGAAGATGTGCCCAGAATACCGTGAATCAAGCTAGACAGACCGACCGCATTGTGGGGGTTCGAGGTCATTCGCTCGTCACATGGAGCAGATGGTAAGTAATTTCTAATTAGTATATAATTCTTTAGATATTTAAAATTTTTTTAATTAATTATTCTCAAATTACAGAGAGATGCTGAGAGTGGCAAGCTTCCTAATAGGATCGATATCTATAGCGGATCCACTAGCAATGGTCAGAGGAGTGGACGACGGAGAGCCAGGAGATCTTTGTAAGTTTTTTTAATTATTTTTTTATTCATAATTTAATTTTTAGTATAAAATTAAAATAGCTATAACTTTAATTTTCATGACCGTATGATAGACATCAAATCCCAACCTATCCCTGAGGGCTCGATCGCACCCATAGATGACAAGATATGTGATCAGATGCTTGATATGAGATCCTGTTATGTTAGGGATCTAGGGCATGAGATCACTGCTCTCTTATTCTCACGTTCGTCCAGAGCTAACATCCATATTGCCTACGATGCTCGACTGACGGAGGTACAGAAGCAGGCTGAGCAGCAAGCTGACGAGTTGACTGCATACATCGATGAGTACCAGTGGCTTTAGATCTAGATGATGGAGTAGATAGTGCAGATAGAGTAGATGATGCAGCTGATGAGGCAGCAGTAGATCGATCTGAGCTCATCCGAGCGCTCTCCTTCCCCAACCCATTCTCCTTCTGCAGATGTCGATACTTGATGGCCTATTTATGTAGCTTTTTATTTTTATTTTAGACCTCTTATAATTTTAATTTAATAAAATAAAATGATAAAATTTATTTATGAGTTTATTATATAAATTTTTTATTTTAATTTTATATTTTAAATTTATTAAAATATTATAAATATAAATTAAATATATATTTTCATAAATTATTTTTAAAAAAAATCTATAAATCATTAGTGATGAAATTATTTTTGATGAAATATTGGTCGTCAAAAATCATATTAGCGATAAAAAATTGATTATAAATAAAATTTTTTTAATAAATTTAAAAATATTAAAATTTTATATTAAATTAATAATGATAAAAATAATTCATCATAAATAATTAAAAATTTATTATCGATAAAAATTTATGTCAAAAATTGAAATATTTATGATGTAAAATTTTATGTGGCTAATATTTTTTTAAATTTGATTTTCATAAAAATTTTTAATTAAATTAATAGTAATAAAAATATTTTCATCATAAATAATTATATTTATGATGAAAAATTTATGGCACTAATATTTTTTTAAATTTAATTTTCATAAAAAATTTTAATTAAATTAATAGTGATAAAAATATTTTCATCATAAATAACTATATTTATGATAAAAAATTTACGTCGCTAAAATTTTTTTAAATTTAATTTTTATAAAAATTTTTATTTAAATTAATAGTGATGAAAATATTTTCATCGCTATCAATTTAATATTTATTTATGATAAAAATTTACATAAAAAATTATGATATTTATGATGAAAAATTTACATCATTAATACTTTTTTAAATTTGATTTTTATAAAAAATTTTAATTAAATTAATAGCAATGAATAAAACTCATTGTAAATAATTAATTTCATCATAAAATATCTTTTTTTATGATTAAAATTTTTCATCATAAATAGTTTTTGAAAAAATAATTTGTTAACAATGAGAATTTTTCATCGATAATATTGATTATTTATGATGAAATTTTTTTCTATCATAAAAAATTATCAATGATGATATTATTTATAATTAAATATTAACGATAAAAATTTTATCGCTAATAACTATTAATGACAAAAATCGGTTATTAGCAATAAATTTTTTTTATCGCTAATATCTTGAGAAGTATGCGCAAGAGCGACCTACACAGCTACCTCATCGATAGCTTCTTGGCTAGCTTGCCGACTTCCTCCAGACCTGATCTAGGTCGAAAGGTCTTAGACTGCTTCCACCGACCTTGCTGATGCTTCGACGACCATCACATCGTCGTCGGTTAGGGGAGAAGCCACAACTGTGACAACCTCGATGAAAGATGGTAGAGACAAGTGCTCTGATAGTACTTGAGGCGGCGATGGCGGCTGCATACTTCTCGATACTTGAGAAGGGATCTCCTCTCTTGGCTTCTTTGGTGGCTGAGATGGACCATCAGGTCCGGATGCCGTCTTGGTGCTCTTTCAGACTGCCTCCTTTAGAGATCCTACCATGACCCACATGCATGAACGAATATGACAAAAAGAGAAGAGAATCAGTCTACATGTGAAGCAGAAATTACAAAAAGCCTGTAAGAAAGAAAACTACCGAAATGGTTAGTCAGGCTAATCCCGGCATCGTAAAGGGACTGCTCCTTGAGTAGCTCCTGATGCACGGGGATCTGAACCTCGAACAGCTTCTCGTATGTCTTCCGATCTTCATCCAAGACTGTATCATTTCTATTCGGAGAAAGATTGGGAGTCATCCAGGTCCAGTCGAAACCCCACCGGTGGTCGGCAGTAATGTAAAAGAACTTGCTCTTCCATCCATGAATAAAAGAGGAAAGCTTTTTAAAAAGTTGTTATCGGGGCTGAGGATAGAAGAACCACGATCTTCACTCTCGAGGGTGTTTCTTCAAAACAAAAATGGCCTGGAACAGAGAAACTCGGGGTTCAATCCGAAGAAGATGACAAAGAACAATGAAACAAACCAAAATATAGATAGAGTTGGGATTGAGTTGAGCAGGAATGATCTCGTACAAGTCAAGAATATTGGTAAAAAATGAATGGAGAGAAAATCAGAGTCCCAATTGAACGAACTCCACATAGATGGCAATATAGCCATCAGGAGGATGAACAACCCCGCCTCCTTCGTTGGGCGCCATCAACCGATACTTACTAGGGATGTGATAATGTCCCCCTAGTCGGTCAACGACCGACTCAATCAACTTGGACCTCTCTACAAGAGGTCTAAAGGTATTCTCGACAGCCGGCTATTCATCCGACTCATTTGCCTCATCGGGCTCATCCCAAGTAGTCCCCTCAGTCACCCTCTGGGTGGCTGGAGCTCGAGAATTCTGATCACCAATCGAATTCTCATCTCCGAACTTTCTAATAGCAGAAGCCATAAAAAGAAGAACAGATCGAAAAAAGAAGAGAGAAGGATCAAGAAAGAAACCTCTAAGAAAGAAAAGAGGACCGATAGTAACAATGATGGTGACTAAAGACTGACACCGAAGGGGATGACTCGCCAGTGGCTAAGCTCTCTGCTAAGAAAGGAGAAAGACAAACTTGAGGTGGAGTGGAAACAATGAAACTGAAAATGGAAGGAGATTGACCCCTATTTATAGGTCCCCTCGATCATCAGGATCAACGTCGAGTACCACACCTAACTCGAAGATCATGACACATGGCGGCAATCTCGATCGATAATCTCGATACCTGTTTGATGCGTCGCTGCTCAGATCTTGCCGAGTCAGCTCAATTTGTGTGATCACGAACTGAACCAATGAGCGGACGACACGCGGATGACTTGGGTATGTTTGCTCATTATTGCCCTGCCAGCCGATCTCCTATTATTAATATGAAGGATCACCTCGAGCTTCGCGGTATTTATTTGTTGGATGTATGTTCTAGAAGTCAATCTTGACTAACATATTTCATATCTCTATGATATAATTTTATACTTATTGGGCAGTGATATTACCATTCATATCTATGTGTCCATGAATCATCCAAGGGAGTAACAAGATGATGACACATGTTCTCAAAGAATTGAGAATTTGAGGTATATGTCATTGATGGTTGATTCCTAAATTGCTCCTGATCATAGGATCATCATGGTGATGGTGATTGATCCGGATAGACCAGTGCACGGATCACTTTCTTCAGATAGATGGGTCTCGAGTCTGCAGTGTAGAGACATTAGAGCGAGAGTGCAGGTGGTTGTTAGAGAATAACTAGTACTGAGCGTGACCAATACGAGAAGTGATATCGATGTCTACTCACTCGTTAGTGAGTTTCTTAATGCTGTAGTTATATGACTGGTCCTTTGATCTGAGATGACACTACTGCTCGCAGTGAGACTGCTGAAGTTTGACTGACACATCCATATAAATCTCAAGGAGCCCTTGTAGTGGATGTTGGCAGCAGTTGGTCTACTGTAAGAGTGGGGTGTGCATCAAGATGGGATCTATCAATCTTAGCAGAAGAAAGTAGTCCTATGGGATTTAAGAGGCTGAGTCTTTAAGTCTATAGTCATAGCAATGTGATTAATGGAAAAGAGTTTTCGTAGAATCACATATGGACTTAAGCTGATTAAATCTATCATATGATCGATGTTGAGGTTTGACGATTTATCCATAACCTGTCATCTAGTCGGAACTCACGATAGAGAGACTGAATCACGTATTAACTATACCTAGAGATTCATTTCAGTTCTACTGAGTTGTCACTACATACTGCTAAATGTCACTAGTGGATTGTGAGAGCTCACTAGAGTTATTCTAGATCGACAATCCTTATTGAGTTAGAGTGAAATTATTCTGATCCATTGAAAAGAGTTTCAATGATACGATGATAGAGATCATTGTATGTCTCACTACCAGATAGAATTGAACCTATGAGATCACACAACAAAGGGATTAGGCCTGGAATAAGTAATTGAGCTTATGAAGTGTCAATTGGGTTTAGAGAAATTTATTGGGTTCATGGTAATCTTGCTAGCATATGATTGGATCCAATATTTCTTTCCATTGAGATTACTTATTTGATAAGTTAATTCTAACTTAATTATCTACAAATAACCTACATGAATAAGATTTATGAGACTTCAATTATTGGATGTCTAAGGTTATGGGGCGCCACCTTGATTTGATCAATTTGGGCGTGTCCATTGATTAAAAGGTCTTTTATTTTCATATGGGGTATCTCTTGGGTGTGTTTTGGGATATCTAATTATGGATGCAAGAGCTCCAATTGTTGGCACCTAATGGACTTCCTAACGTAAGTTGGATAACTTAAGTTAATAGGAATCCTAATGCAAGTAGAACTTGTATTATGAGATTGAATAGGATTCAATCCTTATGCCTATTTAAAGGAATCTCTCTTAAGATTTTTAGAGCATTAAAACCAGCAGCTCTTGACACCCAAAGGCTCTCCCTATGCCCTCTCTTCCTCTCCCTTTCTCTCCGCTTGGATGTTCTATACACCCCTTCCTTGGGATGTGCATCCTAAAGAGTTCCATATCCAAAGGAGTTTGGGTGCCTCTTTCTTGCTAGTTTCTAACATCTGGTAGCAGCACATAGCAAAGAAAAACTCTAAAGAAGAGGAGAAGAAAAAGATCAAGGAGAAAGATCAAGTGTTGATCGCGATCCAGATTTCATTCAGATTCAGTAGGCTGAATTTTGGAGAACCAAAATTTAGATTAAAAAAGACTATTGCAAGTTGATCCCGAGTGAATACTCGTAGAGGCTGGACACTTGTGCAGCTAAGAGAGAGCCTCTTCTCTTTCAGATCTAGATTTGAAGAGAGATTGCAAAATAGGTATGTGATTTGATCACAATCTAAATTTCAGCATATATCAATTTCAGCATATGAAATAGATCCATGTAGTTTTATATTTTTATACATGTAAAATTTAGATTAAAAATATTTTAATCTTATTTTTTACTGTGATATTTAGAAAATAAAAATTTTAAAACACATATGCATGCACCAAATCCTAAATTCTAACCGTGATATCAGAGCTACGGATTTTCATATGCTGAATTTTAATATATATATTTTTGAAAAAAATTTAAAATTAATTTTTTTTGATACATAAGATGTATGGATGGATCTTTAAATCTAAAATTTAATTTTAAATTTAATTTTAGAATATATAGTTGATATGTTGATACATGCATAGATCTAAAAATTGATCTAGAAAGAGTTCTAGTTCATGTGAAATAGATACATGCATGAAATCTGAATTTTTTATGATCTAAACTTTGATCATATATATCATATATGATTACATATTTAGTTCATAAATTTGATTTTAATCTGATCTATGATTAGTATATGAGATATATGATATCATGTTTAGATCTGAAATTTTGTTTAAGATCTGATTTTATGTGCATATATGTGATATATATTTGTATGTTAGAATCTAAAAATTATTTTTATATTTTAATATTTATTTTTATGCAAAGTATTTAGTTCTAAAATATGATTTTAGAATCTAAATTTTATGTTTGTGTATGAGAATTTTGATCATGAAAAAATCAAAAATTAAGTCATGTAATAGGATTACATCTAAGGTTTTTTATTGGGACATATGGATCTAATTTGATTAAGTAATTGAATAAACCGAGTCGAGTGTTGAATTGAGTTAGATCAATTAAGTTAATGATCATACAATTATTGTTGATCAAATCGATTGAGTCTCATATGTAGAATCGATTAACCTAAGGACCTAATTTGGTTTGTTGATTTGAGCCCGATTCACTTAAGCTAACCAATTCTGATCAATTGTCCAATTGATGTCTAAGATAAGTAATTGAAAGATGGTTATTTAATTGATTCCGTTCACTTACTTGATCAATTTATTGGTGTTTAAAGAAAGCAACGGGGAGACTCCCACTAATCTCCACTTACCTGACCAATTTGAAAGATTGAGTCATAAATATGATTGCTTGATAGTTTGATTTAGCCCATACCAATTACATCAGTCATGTGATGATTGATTAAATGAGACCTAAATCCAAATCTCTCCATAAAATATTAAATCCAAGATCTTCCATCGTTGTAGATGTGCGGGCGTACTACCAACGTTGATTGTTCTCAACTAGTCACAGTGGTTCAGTTGCATCGAGAACATGCAACCATTCTAATAACAAAAAATTACTGTAGGATAAAGATGAGGTTGGACCCAATAACTGTTAGGTGAGGGACCCAATGACAGCTTTACACCTGCTTGTGAATGGTGGGTTTGACTTAACTAAGAAGTACGGACAATAACTATTAGGTGAGCCCACATGAGTTAGAGACCAAGTGGCTATAATATGCTTAGAGAAGTATTTGGATAAAAAGTTATCCATGCATCGATGTTTATTTATATTACTAATAACTGTTAGGTGAGGTACACGACATCGATAGGACCGTAGCACCCACTAGAAACCCAATTATCACATTAGGATTTTTGTTTCTCCACCCGAAGAGTGTGGGAGTTCTGATAAAATAGTGAGAATCTTTTTTTGTATCTAAAAATTTTTAGAGCAAAATTATAAAATAAATACAAACACCCAATTAGAATCTTTGCTCTCTGCTATTCATTGTGTCAGCTTCCAACCCTCTAGCTTGAATCCTAAATATCAACCAATTAACCGAAATCGAGTACATAGACTGACTTATAAACTTAAGAATTATTCTTAATTTTTTTTAAAAAAATAAGCAATATTCTCTACCGGATTATTCTAATATTAACAACTCGTCCAATCTATAGTCAACGAGCTATATTTGACGAGTGGATGGACAATGACAATAAAGATAGGTGCTATACATGAATACATGTACACTGGCAATGACATATTGATTCACCCACAAGTGTTGTGAGGTGATCAGAGTCACATAGCGCATGTGATGCATGATGGACAGTCAGTCTATGATCGTTATTTGATAATGATCGAAGATATTAAAGAGCTTAAAAGGCTCGACATGACCATGCACAAGGAATTGCTTATGGATTTGATCGTGTGATCTCTGATTAGTTTATATAGATAATTTATGGTAAACTACCATATGAAAGATCATCATAGCACTTTATCTGAATTGGTCAAAGTGTTGATAATAAAGGAATCTTGAAAGAGTTCAGAGGTAAATACCTGAAGAGCCTAAAGAAACAAAGACATATCTAGAGCAGGTATGTCGAAATTGCTCAATACTGTTCTTATGATTTTTTCTTCTCCTAATTGAGCTACAGACTCGAGTGTAGAGTCGATGGGAAGGTAGAGGGCTGAGGAAGTAACCCTTGAATTAAGTATAAGGCAACAGTTGCTACTGTGGCCATGGGTATCTGTCCTTTACGATCATCATTTGGATTTAGTTCTTAGAGACAGTCTCTATCATTTGCATGTTGATGCATATGTAAACTTAATTGAGCAATCAATAAATACCATTGAATCTGAGAGATCCAAAATTAAGATAAAATTTAAAATATATCTGGAATCTATAGCCAAGTCATATTGGAGAAGAAATGATTAACAAACTAAAAAAATATGGGTTTGGGCTTATTGACTATTTAGTCAAATCTAGTTTGTGCATCATCTCTTTAAGAAAATATGATCAAGCTACTCTTATAGGATAAGAGAAAAAGGACCACTGAGATACTTATCCTTGTACACATTTGATGTGTGTAGCCTATGTGATGTGCTAATCAAGAAGTTATCTCTACTTTATATATGAGATACAAATCTAAAATTTTTAAAAGGTTCAAAGAATTTAGATATAAGTAGAGAAATAAATCAAAAAAATTCTTAAGGTACTTCAATCGGATCAAGGATGCAATACCATTGAAAAAAATTTCTCGATTATCTCATAAAATTGTATTATTTCATATAGGACCCCTCTTAGTAAATCTTAGCTCAATGAGATAAGAAGAGTCATGGGACTATATAAGATATGATCTGATCCATAATAAAATTCACTGATTTATTTATATTTCTTTAGGAACATGCTTTATTTCTATAAAATTGGATTCTCTCTAAATCTATTCCTACCACATCATATAAAATATGACATGGTGAAAACTGAATCTTGATTATTTTGAGATTCAAGGATGTCCAGTCTGTGTCTAGGACAGCAGGTGGATATGTTAGAGGATAAGTCTATAAAGCTCTTCTTAAAAGAGTTTGAGATATTACTTTCTGATGGGATTACAATGTGATTGTGACTCAATACTATCTTTTTGGAAAATTGTTTAACCAAGATGAAGCAGTGGGAGAAAAGTTAAGCTCTAAGAGAGTGTCTTTGAAGAGCAGGGAGCCTTGGGACCTTAAGAACATATTAATTATGAGTCAGTAGATATGTATTCCTCCTCCACCTCATACACAGTAGGATCTCCAATTCTCTCGAAAGGTACTTGAGTATACTTAACAGAAGATGTAGAGAAAATCATTTCTCATGGGAGATAGAGAATATAGAGATGATCCCAGAACCTACAACAAGGCGATGTAAGACATCGACTCCAAGAAAGGATGTGAAATAGCTTTTCTGAATAGAGATCTATTGAAGATTTCTATATGGAATAGCCTATGGATTTCACTTCTTGTAATAGATGATCATAAAGACCATAATATCTTTGGAGTTGGAGCATTCATTTCAATGATATGATCAAATTATTTGATCAGATATGAAGAATTATAGATTTCAAAAGGGTCAGCAGGAGTGTCCAATACTGACTTCGATTAAAATATGATTGAATATAGATTTCTCCATGAAAAACATAAAGTGAGCATCCTAAAGATCTATAGATAGATGCAATTGGATGCTTGTATTTTCATAGATAAAGTACAGAGATCAGATGCTGAAAGCATTCAGCATAAAAATCTCGAAGAGGAGTCTGTACCCTCTTGGGTATAGTCGTATGTCATAAAGTACTTGAACTGATTATACTGTGATTGTCACAAGTAGATATCAGTTGTATCCAAGCTGTGAGCGCTAGATTGCTATGAAAACATCCTTAAGCTCTTAAGAAGAACTGAGGACATGTTCGGAGAAGGATCAAAGCTAGGAGTGAGAGGATATACCAATTCAGACTTTATGTCTGATGTTAATGGTAGAATGTCTACGTCATGGATATGTTCCTATATCGATATCTTGAAAGGATTCCAAATAATTGATCAATGACAGTTGAGTACACTGTAGATGTGTAAGATGCATTCTGATTTTAATGTTAGTTGCAGAATTGATTATCATGCCATCAGATGCCGTGACACTATATTGCAAAGACAATGACACCATAGCTTTTACTAAGGAGCTTAGGTCTCACCAGATATCCAAGCATATAGAGCAGCAGAACACACGATCACCTCAAGTAAAAATACATAGAGGTGCAGAGAGCAAACTCCACATGTGATGTGGATGACCCACCGGTAAGTCACTTAGCTAGCCTAAGACTATAGCTTGTCTTATGAAGATAGGGCTTGATACATGGCAGATTGACTTTAGTGCAAGTGGGAGATTGTTGGATGTATGCCCTAGAAGTCAATCTTGACTGACACATTTCATATCTCTAGAACATGATTTTGTACTTATTGGACAGTGATATTACCATTCATGTCTATGTGTCCATGAATCATCCAAGGGAGTAACAAGATGATGACACATTCTCAAAGAGTTGAGAATTTGAGGCACATGTCATTGATGGTTGATTCTTAAATTACTCATGATCATAGGATCATCATGAGGATGGTGATTGATCCGGATAGATCAGTGTATGGATCACTTTTTTTGGACAGATGGGTCTCAAATCTGCAGTGTAGAGACACTGGAGCGAGAGTGCAGGTGATTGTTAGAGAACAAATAGCACTGAGCGTGACCAACACGAGAAGTCACATGGATGTTTGCTCACTTGTTAGTGACTTTCTCGATGCTGCAGTTGTATGACTGATCTTTTGACCTGAAATGACATCACTACTCATAGTGAGGCTGCTGGAGTTTGACTGACACATCAACATAGATCTCAAAAAACTCTTGTAGTGGATGTTGACAACAGTTGGTCCACTGTAAGAGTGGGATGTGCATCAAGATGAGATCTATCAATCCTAGTAGAAGGGAGTAGTTCTATGAAATTTAAGAGACTGAGTCCTTAAGTCTATGGCTATAGTAGTGTGATTGATGAAAAAGAGTTTTTGTAGAATCACATATGACTTAAACTGATTGAATCTATCATATGACCGATGTTGAAGTTTGACGATTTATCCATGACCTACCATCTAGTCAGGACTCACAATAGAGGAACTGAATCACATGTTAACTACACCTAGAGGTTCATTTCAGTTCTACTGAATTGCCACTACATATTGCTAGGTGTCATTAGTGGATTATGAGAGCTCATTAGGATTGTTCTAGGTCGACAATCTGTGTTGAGTTAGAGTGAAATTATTCTGACCTATTGAAAAGAGTTTCAATGATACGATAATAGAGATCATTGTATATCTTCCTACCAGATAGAATTGAACATATGACGTCACACAACAAAGAGATTAGGCCTGAAATAAATAATTGAGCTTATGAAGTATCAATTGGGTTTAGAAAAACTCATTGGGTTCATGGTAACCTTACTAGCATATGGTTGGATCCAATTCCTCTTTTCGTTGGGATTATTTATTTGATAAGTTAATTCTAACTTAATTATCTGCTAATAATCTACATGAATAAGATTCATGAGACTTCAATTATTGGATGTCTAAGGTTATGGATCACATAAATTAAGAGTGCAAGTCCCTTATGAATCTCCTTGATAGTTATTATGGGGTGCCATCTTGGTTTGATCAATTTGGGCATGTCCATTGATTAGAGGATCTTTTATTTTCATATGGGGTATCTCTTGGGTGTGTTTTGGGGTATCTAATTATGGGTGCAAGGGCTCTAATTATTGGCGCCTAATGAGTTTCCTAATGTAAATTGGATAACTTAAGTTAATAGGAATCCTAATGCAAGTAAGACTTGTATTATGAGATTGAATAGGATTCAATTCTTATGCCTATTTAAAGGAACCTCCCCTAAGATCCCTGGAGCATCAAAATCAGCAACCCCTCACACCCAAAGGCTCTCCTCACGCCCTCCCTTTCTCTCCTCTTGGGTGTTCTATACACCCCTTCCTTGGACGCGCGTCCCAAGGAGTTTCATGCCCAAAGAAGTTTGGGTGCCTGTTCCTTGCTGATTTCTAACATTTGATAGCAGCACATAGCAAAGAAAAACTCTAAAGAAGAGGAGAAGTGTTAGAAAATATGTCCCAAAAGCCAATCGTCAATCTATTGGCAGTTGAGCAACCTTGTATTATAATTGATTTGTTAATAAATAAAATATATTTTTAGTATTTTCATCACAAGTTTTCATCTTCTAATGAACTCCGTTGTTGTGATGAAGTCCTTAGGACTATTTAGGTTCGATAAAGAGAGGATTTATCGATTAATCCTTAAAACTGTTCACGACCAAATGATAGGCTGTTAATAAGGATGATAGCTTCTATCGAGCATAGGTCGCTGTAGGCCATATGGGTTGGTTGTCCTCTTAACCAAGGAGTGTGGAGATACTGGTATGGCATACAGGTGAGATGTAAAGGTACATCATCATGGAATGTGACCAACTCTAAAGCATTCTACTGTCGAGAATGTCTCTGATGGGATATAGGTATAAGTATCCCTTAGACCTGAGATCGCCTCAGTGACTTGCAAGCAACTCACTGTGCTTTGGTACTGGACTAACTGAATTTCTAATTCAGTGACGGAAGGCTTCTGGGCATAGTCAAGTACTTGCGAAGTCAGAGTGTGATCGAGATGGGATTGACCACTCCAAGAGTTGAAGAAGAATGAGTCGCTGTATTTCAATTTAGCAAAATCTTGATCAGGGTAATCCATCAGATGGATTTGATATTTTAAAATACAATATGGACAATCTGATCAGAGTTGACAGTTGAACTCTGAGGTGTCCTATGAGCATTTTGGTCAAGGAGATGAATTATATGAAAATTATATCCATATGAGTTCTAAGGATGTTGTTCTACACATTCGACCTATCCGATCGTCGGGTACCATTGCTAGATGGTCACTTCGATTGGTATAAAAATTTATTCTTGTGCTATCAGCTTAGGTTTGGATCTATGAGGTCACACACATTAGAGTTCATGATCCGATCGGATGGTTGATCAATGATTAAAAATCATTCTAGGATTAAACAATCAATACGATTGACATTTAACCTAGTGCAAGTATTACAGGAGGATCGATTAGTAATTTAATTATTAATTGGCTTAATTTGATTAAGTCAATAGGTTGAGATTAAATTTAATTGAATATGATTTAATTAGATTTGGTTTGAATTTGATTGGATCAAGTTTAATTGGTTTATTGGATAAGTCAAGTGCAAGAAAAAACTAGTCCTAGTTCAATTAGGATTTGGATCAACCTAATTTTTAATTTGATTAAAAAATTAAATTAGATTTAAATCTAATTTAATCTGATTAAATTAGGCTCTTAATTGGGTTAAGACCTATTTTAATTAGATTGATTTGATTTTGATTTGAAAAATTAAATTTGAACAAGTCATAGATTGAATCCTAGTAAGACTAGGATTCCACCTTGCGTCACCTTAGCCCCCCATGCCCACTCTCTCTTATCCCATGTCCACTCTCTCTTATTTTGTGTGACAAAACCCTCTCTCTCAGGTCTTCACACACACCCAAAACTTTCCTCTCTTTCTCTCTTACATGGAATGTGGTTGTGGACCAAGTCAAAGTAGGAAGTAGTTTGGATTTCAAATTCTATGAGATAGAGTTTTAAGAAATCAAAACTCTTTCCTTATGGCACTGATTTTATCTAGATTTTTTTTGAAATTTTTGTAGATTTTATGGCACACAATATGAACCCTTTGCTGGTGGTCCATGGTAGAAAAAAAAGGAGGGGACGTCCAAGAGTTGAGTGCCCCTTATCTTGCCTTGTTTGGATAATTCTTGACTAGGTATTTGACCTAGACAAGGACTCTTCATATCTCTCTATTTAAAATGAATTTTTTCATAAAATTTTCATGAAACATAGAGCATTGAGAGATCTTTGGGGCATCCAAAAATCAAAGAGAAAGAGTCTTGGGGAGTGGAGATCTAATAGACACAAAACTAGATGTCTGGGTTAGAGCAAAGAGAAGAAGAAGAGGGTCTTCTCCTAGAGTTGCTGGGTTCATCTCTTTCCTTCCCCATCTATAAGTCTTCTGAGAGTGTCTCATCTAAAACTTCTTCTCCTACTTCTCATCTTTGAAAGAGTCCAAATTAAGAAGAAGGAGGTATCTAATCGACCATTGAAGAAGAATCAGCGCAGTACTAGCATACTGTGCTGATTTTCTGGACCAGAACTTTTGATCGTGATTCATGGGTATATGTGGATAACTCCTAGAGGCCGGACACGTATGCAGCTTGCAACATCATCTTCAAGCCCAGATCAGCAAAGTTAGAACGTCTAACTTGCAAGGTAATAAATCTGATCTATTATATTTTACATACATTAGATGTAGTATAGAAACATGTTGATATGATCAACATGTAGTTCTTGCTCTTTATATTTTAATTTTTAATTTAATATCATGTAATAATCATGTAATAAGATCTTAGATCTAGGGATTCTCTGATTTTATAAGATAAATTTTGATTTATTTTAGTCTTCCACTGCCTGATCTTGAAAAAATTTCAAGATCTAACCCTGAAACCCTAGATCTGGTTCCTTTCATGCCCAAAGGAGTTTGGGTGCCTGTTCCTTTCTGATTTCTAACATCTGGTAGCAGCACATAGCAAGGAGAAACTCTAGAGAAAAAGAGAAAAAAAAGATCAAGGAGAAAGATCAAATATTAATTACGATCCAGGCTTCGTTCATATTCAGCAGGCTGAATTTTGAAGAACCAAAATTCAGATTAAAGAAGACTATTCCAGGCTGATCCCGAGTGGATACTCATAGAGGTCAGATACTTGTGCAGCTAAAAGAGAGCTTCTTCTCTTTCAAATCTAAATTTGAAGAAAGAGATTGTGAAACAGGTATGTGATTTGATCACAATCTAAATTTCAATATATATCAATTTTAGCATATGAAATAGATCCATGTGGTTTTATATTTTTATGCATGCAAAATTCAGATTAAAAATATTTTATTCTTATTTTTTGCTGCGGTGTTTAGAAAATAAAAATTTTGAAATACATATGCATGCACCAAACCCTGAATTGCAATATTATTGCCATGTAATCCATAATGGGACAGTGCTACCGCACGTCCTACAAAAAGGCAAGACGATGGTCCACCTCATGAAGCAACAATCGAGTGGCAGTCGGCAAAAACAATTCAAATTTGTCGAAGATGAGCTCCATTCATTTGACTATCCATAGAGTCAAACTTGAAAGTTAGGATGCAAGTGTTGGGGTAGATCCTCCGTCACTTAGCTGACTATCCAGCCTTCTCGTATTTGAGCCGACTAAGGAAGCTTTATCGACTAAGCCATCTTCATTCAACCTGGCTCGGATTGAGCAGTCCCAACTGGCAAGGTCGACACTGGACATCGGCATGGATTTTCAGCTGACTAAAGTCTGCTCTCTCTAGTCGGCATCAGTCTGACTAAGATTAATATGCCACCCACAACTTCTGGCACCCAGCAGCACTCGGCTTGTGATTGAGTTCATACTTGGTTAGCAGCCGAGTATGAACTATCGAGGACAAGGCAACTCAACGGTCCCATTCTGCCGACTCTGACAACATGGGTCTCAACTGACTAGCTGAGCACTGAATATATAACCATCATACGATCATGACATGCCACATCAAAGTCATATCACTCAGACACCATACTCTGGTAAGCTAGCTGCACACCATGATGGGATATTATGATTTCATTAAATGCACCTATAGGGTCATTAATTATACCCCACACCCGATAGTGTCTACCATTAAAAGCGCACCGAGTGGAAGGCACGCTCACCGTCAGCATTTAAAGACATCCGCATGGCATCATACTGCACCATATAATAGGATATGATTGACATGATCAGCTGTCCTCTCACCATTCATTTTGTTTCCTCTATAAATAGAGGTAAGTTGGGACCTCTCCAAGTAAGGGGGGCATGCACATACTATTTTTGCGATCCAGATACTGTCACTCTTTTCTCTCGAACCATCTCACTGACTTGAATGTCGGAGGATCCTTGTCGGAGCCACCGCTGGCAGAACTTGTTTTGTAGATTTTTTTCTCTGATGCTGAGTGGATCCCAACACCATCTCTCTTTCATCCACATCATCGCCTTTGGTCTCAGCCTTGACTGTGTGTATCCTTTTTGGTGACGGCACATTATCTTCTGACGATTCTGCTGCCTACTCATAGCGTAGCCCTTAGTTGGCTTCAGACCGACTACCGACTACCTACCAAAGAAAGATTGCAACAAATTTCATTCTCCTCTTGTGAGAGGAAGAGATAGAATGCTTGGTCTTCTTTTGTTCCTCACAATGAGACAACCATAATGTCCATGTGGCGGCAGTGAATTGGCTTGGTGTACTATTAAGTTGGTACATCGGATGTAAGATAATATCAACTAGACATGAGACAGTCAGTGTTATTTATGGATCGGAGCTTTTTCTTTCATATAAAGAAGGATTCATCTTTCTTCGCATGAATCTATCTTTAGATCACGCAATGGCTACTTCAAGATATCTATGTAAATGAATAAATTAAGAGCCTATTTGAATGATTAATTCTAAATTCTTATAGGATTCATGCATTAGGTCAATATAACTAATAAAATTATGTTGGATTAGATTAACACTCATAAATACCCAAAGTATTTTTGGAGTAGATTGAAATCCAAACCCTATTGAGAGAAAAGAAAAAAAATCTGAGCCCGTTCTAAAGATACTTTAGATATTTAGAAATATATATATATATATATGATCCAGCTTAGTTTTGTTGATTCTATTGATCTAACTCATGAATTCCTTAAAATTTTACATCCAATCATCCAAATAAATTTTAAAAAAATTAAAATACTTTAAAAACTGTGCAGGATACAAGTCACCACATCAGCGTCACTTTTTAGTGCCACATGAGAAATCGATAAGGAAGTGGCACTAATCGAAAAGGAATATGTCGGCCAGATGAAAGCCGCTTTCCCTCGGTCCCGGCGCCTCCCGTAGAATCGTCCCGCATGGCCCCATGTCGAGAAATTAACCATGAGTATCATGTGACACGGCATGGTTTTCTCGACACGTAGATGTCTACTGTTTTGGCAGGGTCCGCTTTTGGCACCGGTTGACGTAAGGGCATACGTAGATGTCTACAGTCGCTTTACTTCATTTTCGAGAGTAAAAGCGGTCGACGGCAGCCACCGCCCCTTTATAACCAAACCATTTCTTTTCAGTCTTTATTTAAAAAAAAAATCAAAACGGAAAATTAAATCCAATGGCGAGACGCGAGTTGTCTTCCAAACTTTGTTGGCCCTACCCTTTCTTTGTCCTCCTCATAGTTTCTGGGAAAAAGAATAAAATGACCGATACAATAGTTACAGCCCGAAACCATCTTTCCAATATTTCTAGCAGCGTCGTTCTTATCTTGAACAAATCTTGGTGCTTTTATTGCCAACAAAGTCCGAAGCTGCCATCGAGGTCCCCTCCAGCCATGGATTCGATCAAGCGGGAGAGCAGGGCGCTGTCATCTTGTTGGTGATGGCGTTGACGGATCGCCGGCTCCGTCACCACGATACCTCCCTGGCTTAGATTTCCTTGAAGCGGCGGAGGCGGTGGCTGTGGCGGCAGCTGGGGCCGACGCTGGCAGAAGGAAGGCTCTTCGTCAACGCAGGAGCCTCCAAGCACTTTCGACGGGGATTTCACGCGGCAGAGAGGTGGGACGGCCGTGGAGTCTTGTAGACAATGGGACCGGTAGGAATCCATGATGGGTTCGGCGATGAGCTGGTCGAGCTTCGATTGGTAACAGTGGAGCCCAGCATGCGTTAAGGGAGCTGCGGCGACGTGAGTAGTTTGGCCTCTAGAGTTTAGCGCCGAAGTCTTCTGATGCTGGACGCCATAAGATTTCTTGTATATACGGCACAAGACCCATTGGTCTAGCTGCAGGAATTATTTCAAGGGTTGGCAGCAAAATTAATCACAAAAATCGGAATAGGTCTGCTTGAAATGGAACGAACGGAAGTATCTATAGTAAGTCATGCAGAGGGTACGTACCCGGCGAGGCCTGGGCATGGTGGCAGATGCTGTGGGTTGCCCCTTCGTGGAATCGGAAGGGGCAGCATCGCAGAGCCGGTACTCGTGCATGATCCAGTTGGTCTTGGATCCCTTGGGGGCCCTCCCCACATAGAAGACGAGCGCCTTCTTTATCCCCAACCTCCGCCCGCCCACCGCGATGACTTTGTCTGTCCCGGTCGCTTTCCAGTACCCGGAGCCGGCCACCCGGTTTGGCCTCGACCCGTTGGGGTACTTGCGGTCCCTGGGGCTGAAGAAGTACCATTCCTTCTCCCCGAACAATGCCTTGCCTGCCTCACGCCATGCACATACACAGAGACAGACGCCACATATTGAGCCATTCACTCATCTCTCCCTCTATAAACACGTTTAAAATAATTTAGCAATAATTACCACCATGCACGGGCAATAGGCTTACCGGGAAGGACCCACGGATCAAACTTGTAGAGGTCGATCTCACCGATGATGGGGAGAGAGAAGGGCTCATGGGAGACTTTCCGGCACAGGTAGTGGACGAGGAGCTCCTCGTCGGTCGGATGGAATCGGAAACCAGGCGGCAACCCTAGCTGCGAAGCCATCTCTCTACTTCCCATTATTCCTGCCCTCTCTTTCTTTCCCTGGGCACCGCTTTATTTGTGCCTCTTTTATTCCAAGGGACTTGCACCCGGACTGCTTATATAGCGGTCGCAAAATGGTACGGCCAATACGGCTTGCAAATTTGCAATTGTTTAGATGTGGGACCATAAGGACTGACCGTCTTAAAGTCAGACACGTGTTTTCCCAGTTAGGCGCATTTGCGGCCCGGCCCCGGCACAGCCGGCCTTATCCAAGATTCCTCGAGGCACATATTGTGGGCGCCTTTGGAGCTCTGGTGTGGGTGCGTGAACGTTCCGCACAGGTGCGGGTCAAGCACTTTCGGAGTAAGAAAAAGGGGCCGCAATTTTGTGATGGTGCATCCAACGGGGAGTTGGTCTTGCTGAAACTTTATACCTGAGGTCCATTAAAATCTCACCTCCAATCCTGGGACACGTAGCCCATTCCTCATTTGTCTCGACTTGTACCACGGACCACGGTAGGCACGCCAACTTTTCCTTTTTGCCTTTTTTTTAGCTCGCACACGTTTTGGGATGGCGACTGGTGAGCACTGAGCAGGGAGGCAAATATCATAAGCCGAGTAGCTCACGAGGTGGAGCTTGATTCGGCTTAATCCTCGAGCTCCAATAATAAAATATTTAATTAAAAATTTATGAACCTAATCAAATGTATATTTTCTAGTAATTTTATATTTTTTATTTATTATATATTATTAATTTAAAACATATTATTATGTTATTTTTGTTTTAATCATACTTTTAGTTATGATTAAAGTTGGAATTTAAGTTTGAATTTGAGTATTGATTTTGAATCGATTTTTAAGTATAAGCATTTAGCCATTCGATTCGTTTTGGATTCATCTTTGGGCAGTGAGCAAGCCACCTAGATCTCGATAGACTCATGGGGATGGTCGAGAATCTGTTGTCAGTTCTTCTAGAAGGGAGGTTGGGTATTAACTGTCCACTCTACGACACCACAAAGTCGAAATAAGCGGGATCCTATGTGCATAACCGCCGCAGATAGTTACCGATCGCTTGCCTATAAAAGGGAGGTAAATGAATGAGGACTGAGGGGGGCAATTTAGGATTGAAATTCTGTCACTTCTTATTTTCTACTTACTGTTCGACCACTCTCCACTGACTTAAGCATCGAAGGGTTCTTATCGGACACAATTTCGGTCAGTGAGGATTTTATTTTGTAGTTGCTCTTCTCCGGCAACGGATGTGTTGGATGTATGCTCTAGAAGCCAATCTTGACTGATACATTTCATATCTCTAGGATATAATTTTGTACTTATTGGGCAATTATATTATCATTCATGTTTATGTGTCCATGAATCATCCAAGAGATTAACAAGATGATGACATATATTCTCAAAGAGTTGAGAATTTGAGACATGTATCATTGATAGTTGATTCCTAAATTACTCCTGAACATAGGATCATCATGGGGATGGTTATTAACCGGATAGACCAATGCACGGATCGTTTCTTTCGGATAGATGGGTCTCGAGTCTGCAGTGTAGAGATATTGGAGCGAGAGTGCAAGTGGTTATTAGAAAATAACTAGCACTGAGTGTGGCCAATACGAAAAGTCACATGAATATCTGCTCACTCGTTAGTAACTTTTTTGATGCTGCAGTTGTATGACTGGTCCTTTGACCTGAGATGACACTACTACTCGTAGTGAGGCTGCTGAAGTTTGACTGATACATCAACATGGATCTCAAAGAGTCCTTGTAGTAGATGTTAACGATAGTTGATCCACTGTAGGAGTGGGATGTGCATTATTATGGGATCTATCGATCCTAGCAGAAGGGAGTAGCTCTATGAAATTTAAGAGGCTGAGTCCTTAAGTCTATGGCCATAGCATTGTGATTGATGGAAAAGAGTTTTCATAGAGTCACATATAGACTTAAACTGATTAAATCTATTATATGACCGATGTTAAGGTTTGACGATTTATCCATGATTTGTCATCTGATCGGGACTCACGATAGAGGGACTATATCGTGTGTTAATTGCACCTAGAGGTTCATCTTTTATTCTGTTGGTTGCCACTACATACTGTTGGTGTCACTGGTGGATTCTGAGACTCATAAGGATCATCTTGATGATCAATGATCTTTAGTGGACAGAGTTAGAATTGTTCCAATCCATTGAAAAGAGTTTCAATGATATTGTGATAGAAATCACAATATATCTCACTACCAGACAGAATAGAACCTATGGGGTCACACACAAAAAAGACTTTTGACTGATCAGATGGTTGAATTACTCTTATGAACCGTAATAGGATTTGATTATCAATTTGATTGATAATTGATCTAATACAAATATTGCGTTATGTAACTCGCTAAAGAGTTAGTGAGTTATAAGAGGATTAATTAGCAATAGAATTGCTAATTGGCTCAATTTAATTGAGCAATGGGGCTTGTATTAAATCCAATTTGATTGGATTTAATTTGACTCATTTTGAGTTTGATTTGATCAACCCTATAAGGTTATAGGATAACTCCAAAAGGATTGGATGATTAGTCTCAGTTGAATTAAAATTTAGGTTTGACCTAATTTTTAATTAAACTAGGATGTATGTATTTCTAATTGGATTAAGAATCTTTATTTTCATGCTGCACCAAATTCTAATGAAATTAGGATTAAAATTCAGCATCAAGAAAGAGTCCAATTGGACTAGGACTCCTCCTCCAATTAGGAGACATCTAATCTGAATTAATTGGGCTCCAAATCAGATTTGGATTCTCATCTTTTTGAGTCTAATTTGATCCTAATATAATTAGAATTAGTTGAGATTTTATTTGACTTAAAACTAAGAGTCCTATTGGATTAAAATTCTCTCCATGTGCCATAAGATAAGGACCCCACGCCACCTTCAACAAGTGTGCCTATAAAACCCACGCCCAAACTAGATTGACGCCACCTCTTCCCTTCCTTTTATGCATGTAAGAAAGAAGCCTAAACCACCTTGTTTCTGTGTAAACTTGGGCGTGAATTCCATATGTGTTGGGCGGCATCTTAATTCCCAGAGTCCTTAGTTGTTAGGACTCTATCTCCTATCCAATTTCTAACTTTTTTTGGCCTATAAATAACCACATCTTATGGGATGGCAAGGGGTGGATTAGTGATCAGGTTTGACGCCCAAAAATCAAAGGTGGCATGGAGAAAAATAAGGGAGAGGAGGGCACGTGAAGATGGCATGGCGTGAGGTTTGTTATGACTTTTATCTCTTCTTTCTTGCAACAACCAAAGGTTAGTTGTTTAAACATCTCTATCTCCTCCCTCTTATTCATGTTTAAACATCGATGTCTCCTTCTTCTTTTATCCAAAAGTTGGACAAAATTCTTACATCTCTATTGTAGAGATTTGGTGCATAGATTTTAGAAAAAAAAAAAAAAGGTTCTTCTCATTATCTCTGGTATAGAGATCAAGATTCTCCTATATCTTCTTGTTCTCTAAGAGTGTCTTAGGAGAAAAAAAGATTTTCAACTATCAAGATGCGATCTATGCAAGGGAGCTAACACTCCGGTGAGATCAAAAGGCTTCTGATCAGATTAGAATCTCGTGTGAAATCTGTAGAGGTCGAACGTTTGTGCGACTAGAAGGACCTTCGGAAGACATCCATGATCATCTATTTACGTTGAAGATTGATCTATGTCCAGATATGTATTAATTTATTTTCTCTATTTGATTTTTGTATCTAAATCTTATCTCACATATGATGATCTTGTTTATGGTTTGAAGATTTGATCTTATACATGCTTAGATTAAATTAGATTTAATCTAAAAATTATTAAATTCCACTGCGTATTATTTTATAAAATCATGCATGCATGAAATCATAAAACTCTAACAGTGGTATTAGAGCCACATCATATGTATGAGATTTAGATTTAGATTTAAAATTTGTAGAGAAAAATTTTATATCTGAAAGATTTTAATATCGTTCTGACATAAGGTTGCCCTGACATAATTTGTTATGCTGTATGGTTGTCTTAGAATGATGTTAAAATTTTTAATTAGATTGAATTTTTTAGATCTAATTTTAAAGCATATATATCATATATATTTTATTATTTAGATCTAAAAAGAGTTTCATGATTTATTTTAATTGATTCATATATATAATATATGAAAGTAATGTTTAGGACTGAAATTATTTCAATGACCTGAACTAGTTTATGTATGTGATACATGGTCATATGCATGATCTGAAATTATTTTAAGATCAAAATTTATACTTCATGCAAAGAATTTAGATCTAAAAATTTTGATTTAAGATCTAAAATTAATGTTTGTGCATGAGGGATTGGTCATGAGAAGATCAAATCAGATCATATAATTGGATTACATCAAAAGGATTTCTGATTTGATTATGATGGGTCTAAATCGATTTAGTAGTTGATCAAACCGAGTCAAGTATTGATTAAGATTAGATCAATAGAGCCTAAGATCATACAATTATTGTTGATTGAATCAATTGACACCCACATGTAGAATCAATTAACCTAAAGACCTAATTCAGCTCTGTGGCTCGAATCTGATTCACCTAAGCCAACCTATTCGGATCAACTGATCAATTGATGTCTAAGGCAAGTAATTGAAAGGTGGTTATTTAATTAGTTTCATTCGCTTATCTGATCAATTTATTGATGTCTAAGAAAAGCAATGGGAGGACCCCCACCAATCTCCACTTACCTGACCGATTTGGAAGATTGAGTCTTCAATATGGTTACTTGGTGGTTTGATTTATCTCATGCCAATTACATCAGTCATATGATGGTTGATTAGATGAGACCTAAACCTAAATCTCTCTACTAAATATTAAGTCCAAGATCTTCCACCGTTGTAGATGTGCAGGCGTGCTACCGGCATTGATTGTTCTCGGTTGGTCACAGTGGTTCAGTTGCATCGGGAACACGCAACCACTCTATTAGCAAAGAGTTGCTGTGGGTAAAGATGGAGTTGGACCCAATAACTATTAGGTGAGGGACCCAATGACGTTTTGCACCTGCTTGTGAACGGTGGGTCTAACTTAACTAAGAGTGCAGGCAATAACTATTAGGTGAGCCCACATGACTTAGAGACCAAGTGACTGCAACATGCTTAGAGAAGTATCTGGACAAAGAGTTGTCCACGCATCGGTATTTATTCATGTTACTAATAACTGTGAGGTGAGGCACACGGCATCGGTGGGACTGTAGCACCCACTAGAAATCCAATTATCGTGTCAAAATTTTCGTTTCTTCACTCGAAGAGTGTGAAGATCTGATAAAATAGTGGAAGTCTCCTTTTACATCTAAAAATTTTTAGAGTAAATCATAAAATAAGTATAAACATCTAATTAGAATCTTTACTTTCTGTTGTTTATTGTGTCAGCTTCCAACCCTCTAGCTTGAGTCTTAGATATCAATCGATTAACCGAAACTGATTACATAGACTTGCTCACAAACTTAAAAATTATTTTTAATTTTAAAAAATTAATTTATGTTCTCTATCAGGTTATTCTAATGTTAACAACTTGTCCAACCCATAGTCAACGAGCTATACTTGATGAGTGGATGGACAATGATAATTAAGATAGGTACTATGCATGAGCACATGTTCACTGCTTACGATATGTTGATTCATCTACAAGTATTGTGAGATGATCAGAGTTGCACAGCACATGTAATGTATGATGGACAGTCAGCCTATGATCGTTATTTGATAATGATCAAGAACATTCAAGAGCTTAAAAGGCTCGACATGATCATGCATAAGAAATTGCTTATAGATTTGATCCTGCGATCCCTGATTAGTTTATATGGATAGTTTATGAAAAACTACCATATGAAAGACCATTATAGCACCTTATCTGAATTAGTCAAAGTATTGATAATAAAGAAATCTTGAAAGAGTTCAGGAATTAATACCTGGAGAGCCTAAAGAAACAAAGACACGCCTAGAGTAGGCATGTCAAGATTGCTCGGTGTTATCCTTATGATTTTTTTTTCTCTCAGTTGAGCTATCGACTCTAATGTAGAATCATGGAAAATGAAGGGCTGAGAAGTAACCCTTGAATTGGCTATAGGGCAACAGTTGCTGATATGGTCATGGATATCTATCCTTTGTGATCATCGTTTGGATTTAGCTCTAAGAGACGGTCTCTATCATTGGCATGGTGATGCACTGTGAACTTAATTGAGCAAACAATGAATGCCATTAGATCTGAGAGATCCAGATTTGAGATGAACCTTAAAGTATATGTGGATCCTTAGGCTAAATCATATTGGAGAAGAAATGATTAACAAACTGAAAGAATTATGGGCCTTTGGGCTTATTGACTGTCGAGTCAAATCTAGTTTGTGTATCATCTCTTTGAGAAATATGATCAAGCTACTCTTGTGAGATAAGAGAAAAAAGATCACTGAGATACTTATCCTTATACACATTTGATGTGTGTAGCCCATGTGATGTGCTAATCAAGGAGTTGTCTCTACTTTGTATATGAGATACAAATCTGAAATTTTTGAAAGATTCAAAGAACTCAGATGTAAGTAGAGAAATAAATCAAAAATTTTTAAAGATACTTTGATCGGATCGAGGATGCAATACCAATAAAAAAAATTTAGTTATCTCATAAAATGGTATTGTTTCATATTGGACTACTCTTAGTACATCTTAGCTCAACGAGATATGAAGAGTCATGAGACTATATGAGATATGGTCTGATCCATAATGAACTTCACTGATTTATTCATATTATTTAGGGACATACTTTATTTCTATAAAATCGGGTTCTTTCTAAACCTGTTCCGACCACACCATATGAGATATGGGATGGTGAGAACTGAATCTTGATTATTCTGAGATTCAAGGATGTTCAGCCTGTGTCTAAGATAGCAGGTGGATATGTTAGAGAATAGGTCTATAAAGCTCATCCTAAAAAAGATTGGGATACTACTTTCTGATGGGATTACAATATGATTGTGATCCGACATTGCTATCTTCTTGAAAAAATTGTTTAACCAAGATAAAACAGTGGGAGAAAAGTTAAGCTCAAAGAGAGTGTCTATGAAAAGCAGCGAGTCTTGAGATCTTAAGAACCTATTTATCATCATGAGCCAGTAGACGTACATTCTTCCTCCACCTCATACACATAGTAGGATCTCCAATCCTCTCGAAAGGTACTCGGATATACTTAGCAGAGGATGTAGAGAAAGTCATTTCTCATGAAAGATATAATGAGGCGATGTGAGACATCGACTCCAAGAAAGGGATGTGAAATAACTTTTTTGAGAAGCGACCTTCTGAAGATTTCTGTATGGAATAGCCTATGGATTTCACTTCTTGTGATAAAGTATAGAGACTGGATGCTGAAAGAATTTAGCATAGAAATCTCAGAGAGGGGTCTGCTACCCTCTCAGGCATAGTCGTATGCCGTAATATACTTGAACTGATATAAATAATATCGTGAATGTCACGAGTAGATATCAATTGAATCCAGACTGTGAGCACTGGATTGATGTGAAAACGACCTTAAGCTCTTGAGAAGAACTAAGGATATGTTCTTAATTTGGAGAAGAATCAAAGCTAGGAGTGGGAGGATACACCAATTCAGATTTTATATCTGATATTGATCGTAGAATATCTACATCATGGGTGTATTCCTATATCGATATTTTTGGAAAGATTTCAAATAATCAATCGATGGAAGCTGATTATACTGTAAATGTGTAAGATGTATTCTGATTTTAATGTTAGTTGCAAAATTAGTTGTCATACCATCAGATATCGTGACACTATACTGCAAAGACAATGACACCATAGCCCTTGCAAAAGAGCCTAGGTCTCACCAGATATCCAAGCACATAGAATAGCAGAACACGCGACTACCTCAAGTAGAAATATATAGAGGTGTAGAGAGCAAACTCCACATATGATATGGTTGATCCACTGATAAATCACTTAGCTAGCCAAAGACTAAAGTCTGTCTTATGAAGATGAGACTTGGTACTTGGTAGATTGACTTTAGTGCAAGTGAAAGATTGTTGGATGTATGTCCTAGAAGTCAATCTTGACTGACACATTTCATATCTTTAGGATATGATTTTATACTTATTGGGCAATTATATTATCATTCATGTTTATATATCCATAAATCATCCAAGGGATTAATAAGATGATAACACATATTCTCAAAGAATTGAGAATTTGAGGCATGTGTCATTGATGGTTGATTCCTAAATTGCTCCTGATCATAGGATCATCGTGGGGATGGTGATTGATCCAGATAGACCAGTGCACGGATCACTTCCTTCGGACAGATGGATCTCAAGTCTACAGTGAGAGACACTGGAGCGAGAGTGTAGGTGGTTGTTAGAAAATAACTAGCACTGAGCGTGACCAACATGAGAAGTCACATAGATGTCTGCTCACTCGTTAGTGACTTTCTCGATGCTACAGTTGTATGACTGATTCTTTGATCTGAGATGATACTACTGCTCGCAATGAGGCTGCTGGAGTTTGACTGACACATCAATATGGGTTTCAAAGAGCCCTTGTAGTAGATGTTAGTGATAGTTGATCCATTGTAGGAGTGGGGTGTGCATCAAGATGGGATATATCGATCTTAGTAGAAGGGAGTAGTCCTATAGAATTTAAGAGGTTGAGTCCTTAAGTCTATGGCCATAGCATTGTGATTGATGGAAAAGAGTTTCCATAGAGTCACATACGGACTTAAGCTGATTGAATCTATCATATGACCGATGTTGAGGTTTGACGATTTATCCATGACCTACTATCTGGTCGGAACTCATGATAGAAAGACGTATCATGTGTTAACTACATCTAGAGGTTTATCTTTTATTCTGCTGGATTGCCACTATATACTGCTAGGTGTCATTGATGGATTCTGAGACTCATGAGGATCATCTTGATGATCAATAATCTTTGGTGAGCAGAGTTGAAATTGTTCCAATCCATTGAAAAGAGTTTCAATGATATTATGATAGAGATCACAATATATCTCACTACTAAACATAATAGAACCTATAAAATTACACACAAAAGAGATTTTTGACTGATCAGATGGTTGAATTACGATTATGAATCATAATAGGATTTGATTATCAATTTGATTGATAATTGATCTAATACAAATGTTGCATTATGTAACTCGCTAAAGAGTTAGTGATAAAAGGATTAATTAGCAATAGAATTGCTAATTGACTCAATTTGATCAAGCAATGGGGCTTGTATCAAATCCAATTTGATTGGATTTAATTTGACTCATTTTGGGTTTAATTTGATCAATCCTATAGGGTTATAGGATAACTCCAAAAGGATTGGATGATTAGTCCCAGTTGAATTAGAATTTGGGTTTGATCTAATTTTTAATTAGACTAGGATATATGTATTCCTAATTATACTAAGAATCTTTATTTTCATGCTGCACCAAATCCTAATGGTATTAGGATTAAAATTCAGCACTAAGAAAGAGTCCAATTGGACTAGGACTCCTCCTCCAATTAGAAGACATCTAATCTGAATTAATTGGGCTCCAAATCAGATTTAAATTTCTATCTTTTTGAGTCTAATCTAGTCTTAATATGATTAGAATTAGTTAAGATTTTATTTGACTTAAAACTAAGAGTTCCATTGGATTAAAATTTTCTCCATGCGCCATAAGATAAGGACCCCATGCCACCTTCAACATGTGCGCCTATAAAACCCACGCCCAAACCAGATTGACGCCACCTCTTCTCTTCCTTTTGTGCATGTAAGAAAGAAGCCTAAACCACCTTGTTTTCGTGTAAACTTGGGCATGAATTCCATATGTGTTGGGTGGCATCTTAATTCCAAGAGTCCTTAGTTGTTAGGACTCTATCTCCTATCCAATTTCTAACTTCTTTTGGCCTATAAATAACCACATCTTATGGGACAGCAAGAGGTGGATTAGTGATCAGGTTTGATGCCCAAAAACCAAGGGTGGCATGGAGAAAAATAAGGGAGAGGAGGGCGCGTGAAGATGGCATGGCGTGAGGTTTGTTATGGCTTTTATCCCTTCTTTCTTGCAACAATCAAAGGTTGGTTGTTTAGACATCTCTATCTCCTCCCTCTTATCCATGTTCAGACATAGATGTCTCCTTCCCTTTTATCCAAAAGTTGGACAAAATTCTTTTGGACAAAATTCTTACATCTCTATTGTAGAGATTTGGTGCATGATTTTAGGAAGAAAAGAGAAGAAAGGGTTCTTCTCATGATCTCTAGCATAAAGATCAAGATCCTCCTACATCTTCTTGTTCTCTAAGAGTGTCTTAGGAGAAAAAAAAATTTTCAACCGTCAAGATGTGATCTCTACAAGGGAGCTAGCATCTCGGTGAGATCAAAAGACTTCTGATCAGATCAGAGTCTCGTGTGGATACCCATAGAGGTCGGACGCTTGTGTGGCTAGAAGAGACCTTCGGAAGACATCCATGATCATCTGTTCATGTTGAAGATTGATTCATGTTCAGGTGTGTTTTAATTTATTTTCTCTATTTGATTTCTGTATCCGAATCTTATCTTACATATGATGATCTTGTTTATGGTTTGAAGATTTGATCTTATGCATGCTTAGATTAAATTAGATTTAATCTAAAAATTTTTAAATTCTGCTACGTACTTATTTTGTAAAATCATATGTGCATGAAACCATAAAACTCTAACAGGATGCAATAGAAAATTAGGGGTAACAGATTGGCACACCAGGTAGGAGAGGGCGAACAATCATTTTACCATCAATCATGATACGAATGAGAGCACAACTCTCCACCAACTCTGTTAGGCAATCTTCCCATCAGGAAGACTGTCCGCCACCATCGGTGGAGCCCAGCACCTCACATCCAACCGTCACAATGGACGTCCAGCAATTTGCTGCCCTAGTGCAGTAAGTTACTTTGCTGACGGAGGTAGTGCACAGCCTCCAACAATAGCAACAGCAACAACAACGACCGACATCGGAGGAACCAGCACTACACAAAGTGCCATCAAGGCACAGTTGCCGTGCTCCATGGCAATCACCTTCTGTTACTCCAAGAATTAATTTTGATGATCGCAAACTATTTGAGGGAACTACTAATATGTTTCTTATCTTTGAAGAATATTTTTGTGATATTTCAGATAGTCCAAAAAATTGAATTTGAAAAGCTTCATCAAGTATGCCAAAGTTGAAGTTTCTGCAAGTTGAAGAAGTTTTTGAGACTTTTTGAGAGTGTCCAATTGATTGAAGTCATTTGAGAGCATTTGAAAGTATTCTGATAAGTTTCAAACCTTAAATACATAAAAAACTAGATTTGTACAAAATAGGGTGATCCATCTGGATCATTCCCTTTCATTGATTAGCCGGCACGCTTCATTTTGGCTCATGGCACGCAGTGGGATGACCTACTTGGGACGACCCATGCAGTGGGACGACATATCTGAGACGACTCCTGAGACCCTAAGACCAAAACAGAGAACTAATTTTTTTGTCTGGCCA
>NC_025998.2:20924327-20958529 GCF_000442705.2 Elaeis guineensis | reverse complement strand
TTTATCTTTTATTCTACTGGATTGCACTATATACTGTAGGTGTCATTGATGGATTCTGAGACTCATGAGGATCATCTTGATGATCAATAATCTTTGGTGAGCAGAGTTGAAATTGTTCCAATCCATTGAAAAGAGTTTCAATGATATTATGATAGAGATCACAATATATCTCACTACTAAACATAATAGAACCTATAAAATTACACACAAAAGAGATTTTTGACTGATCAGATGGTTGAATTACGATTATGAATCATAATAGGATTTGATTATCATTTGATTGATAATTGATCTAATACAAATGTTGCATTATGTAACTCGCTAAAGAGTTAGTGATAAAAGGATTAATTAGCAATAGAATTGCTAATTGACTCAATTTGATCAAGCAATGGGGCTTGTATCAAATCCAATTTGATTGGATTTAATTTGACTCATTTTGGGTTTAATTTGATCAATCCTATAGGGTTATAGGATAACTCCAAAAGGATTGGATGATTAGTCCCAGTTGAATTAGAATTTGGGTTTGATCTAATTTTTAATTAGACTAGGATATATGTATTCCTAATTATACTAAGAATCTTTATTTTCATGCTGCACCAAATCCTAATGGTATTAGGATTAAAATTCAGCACTAAGAAAGAGTCCAATTGGACTAGGACTCCTCCTCCAATTAGAAGACATCTAATCTGAATTAATTGGGCTCCAAATCAGATTTAAATTTCTATCTTTTTGAGTCTAATCTAGTCTTAATATGATTAGAATTAGTTAAGATTTTATTTGACTTAAAACTAAGAGTTCCATTGGATTAAAATTTTCTCCATGCGCCATAAGATAAGGACCCCATGCCACCTTCAACATGTGCGCCTATAAAACCCACGCCCAAACCAGATTGACGCCACCTCTTCTCTTCCTTTTGTGCATGTAAGAAAGAAGCCTAAACCACCTTGTTTTCGTGTAAACTTGGGCATGAATTCCATATGTGTTGGGTGGCATCTTAATTCCAAGAGTCCTTAGTTGTTAGGACTCTATCTCCTATCCAATTTCTAACTTCTTTTGGCCTATAAATAACCACATCTTATGGGACAGCAAGAGGTGGATTAGTGATCAGGTTTGATGCCCAAAAACCAAGGGTGGCATGGAGAAAAATAAGGGAGAGGAGGGCGCGTGAAGATGGCATGGCGTGAGGTTTGTTATGGCTTTTATCCCTTCTTTCTTGCAACAATCAAAGGTTGGTTGTTTAGACATCTCTATCTCCTCCCTCTTATCCATGTTCAGACATAGATGTCTCCTTCCCCTTTTATCCAAAAGTTGGACAAAATTCTTTTGGACAAAATTCTTACATCTCTATTGTAGAGATTTGGTGCATGAATTTTAGGAAGAAAAGAGAAGAAAGGGTTCTTCTCATGATCTCTAGCATAAAGATCAAGATCCTCCTACATCTTCTTGTTCTCTAAGAGTGTCTTAGGAGAAAAAAAAATTTTCAACCGTCAAGATGTGATCTCTACAAGGGAGCTAGCATCTCGGTGAGATCAAAAGACTTCTGATCAGATCAGAGTCTCGTGTGGATACCCATAGAGGTCGGACGCTTGTGTGGCTAGAAGAGACCTTCGGAAGACATCCATGATCATCTGTTCATGTTGAAGATTGATTCATGTTCAGGTGTGTTTTAATTTATTTTCTCTATTTGATTTCTGTATCCGAATCTTATCTTACATATGATGATCTTGTTTATGGTTTGAAGATTTGATCTTATGCATGCTTAGATTAAATTAGATTTAATCTAAAAATTTTTAAATTCTGCTACGTACTTATTTTGTAAAATCATATGTGCATGAAACCATAAAACTCTAACAGGATGCAATAGAAAATTAGGGGTAACAGATTGGCACACCAGGTAGGAGAGGGCGAACAATCATTTTACCATCAATCATGATACGAATGAGAGCACAACTCTCCACCAACTCTGTTAGGCAATCTTCCCATCAGGAAGACTGTCCGCCACCATCGGTGGAGCCCAGCACCTCACATCCAACCGTCACAATGGACGTCCAGCAATTTGCTGCCCTAGTGCAGTAAGTTACTTTGCTGACGGAGGTAGTGCACAGCCTCCAACAATAGCAACAGCAACAACAACGACCGACATCGGAGGAACCAGCACTACACAAAGTGCCATCAAGGCACAGTTGCCGTGCTCCATGGCAATCACCTTCTGTTACTCCAAGAATTAATTTTGATGATCGCAAACTATTTGAGGGAACTACTAATATGTTTCTTATCTTTGAAGAATATTTTTGTGATATTTCAGATAGTCCAAAAAATTGAATTTGAAAAGCTTCATCAAGTATGCCAAAGTTGAAGTTTCTGCAAGTTGAAGAAGTTTTTGAGACTTTTTGAGAGTGTCCAATTGATTTGAAGTCATTTGAGAGCATTTGAAAGTATTCTGATAAGTTTCAAACCTTAAATACATAAAAAACTAGATTTGTACAAAATAGGGTGATCCATCTGGATCATTCCCTTTCATTGATTAGCCGGCACGCTTCATTTTGGCTCATGGCACGCAGTGGGATGACCTACTTGGGACGACCCATGCAGTGGGACGACATATCTGAGACGACTCCTGAGACCCTAAGACCAAAACAGAGAACTAATTTTTTGTCTGGCCAAATGAGGCATCCCATGGGACTTCCTAGTCACAGTGAGACGATCCATATGGGATGATCCATTCTGAACGAGCTTCATAATGACTAGTTTTTAGTCTATTTTTTATGTATTTAATGTGTATTAAACACTCTCCAATGGTTCTAAACTAACTCTAAGACATTCTCAAGGATAAATGGTAACTATGAATGCTCTCTTGAAGTAGAAAATTATAAGTTTTGCAAGCATTTAAGTTCACATTCGAGAAAAGCTCAAATAAGTCCTAAAGAGAAGAAAAGAAGTATTTAATCACTTCACCAACCACTTTCTAGCTGCAATCAAGTGTGCAATTCATTGAGGGTGTTCAGTAAAAAATTTTTTTCCTTAAGTATTATATTTTTATTGCATTTATTATATTTATTTAAGGAGATATTGTGCTCAATTTTTTGTACCCTATTTTTTTCATATTGTATTTGAATTTTTGAGTTTTGGAAAATTTTAAAACTCGGATTGGTTGATTCGAACCTGAAATCAGAGTGTTGAGAGTTGGCTTGTGTCCAAAAAATAAGTGTTCTTGCTTCGATAGCAAGGGTCGGAGGTGTCCGACGTATTATTTTCTTAAAATCCATTTAGTAGATTGAATTTTCAAATAGAGACTTGGAGAGTGGATGTAGGTACAAGTTTGGCACCGAACCACTATAAATTCATGATGTTTATTGTGTTTGCATCTCTTTACTTATTCTTTGTATTCAATACTTATTTATCTCTCATTTGTATTTGATTTCATCTTTATTATAAATCAACTCATTCCACTCATCACCTTAGCACATTATTTAAGTACACTAATTAAAAAAAATTTAAAAAGATCTAATTCACCCCTTCTCTTGGGCTCCATATCTAGACAACAAGTGGTACCAGAGCCCGGTGCTCTAGTCTTTGTTTGATTTAACCATCAAGAGATAAAGATCAATGGCAGCCCAATTTAGCACATCACTAGTCGAGGGGCAATCCACAAATCGACCTTCACTTTTCAATAGATCAAACTATACCTATTGAAAAGCTCAAATGAGAATTTTTATTCAAGTACTTGACTATGATATGTAGAATATCATAATAAATGGACCACATACCCACTAAATTGATTGATGGTGTGTCTCTCCCCAAGCCGGAAGGTGAATGGGATGAATTTGATAAGAAAATAGCTCAGCTCAATGCTAAAGTCATGAATATTTTATATTGTGCTTTAGATGTAAATAAATTTAATCATATTTCTATATGCAATTATGCTAAAAAAATTTGAGATAGGTTAGAAGTCACATGTGAAGGCACAAACCAAATAAAAGAGTCTAAGATAAATATGCTTGTGCACAACTATGAACTGTTTAAAATGGAACCTGAAGAGTCAATAACTCAAATATTCACCCATTTCACTGATATCATAAATGGTTTAAAAAGTCTTGACAAATGTTATTCTAACAGTGATCTTGTGAAAAAAATGCTCAGGTCCTTATGAAGATCGTGGGAGGCAAAGATCACTGCAATCCAAGAAGTCAAGGACTTAAATATTTTACCATTGGAGGAGCTTTTTGGATTCCTCATGACTCACAAACTGACCATGAAGCAACACACTGAGGAGAAAACTAGAAAAAAGAGGACCATCTCTCTCAAGTCGATAGCTCAAGAAGAAGAAGATACAAAAAAATCAGACAATAGCGAGTAAGATGAGGACTTGGCCTCGATCATCAAAAAATTTAGACACTTCATGAGGAGAAAAAGATAAGAGACCAAGAGAAGACCACCAGCTAAGGGAGAGCTGAGTAAAGAAAAAGAAAAGAAACAGCCCATCATCTGCTATGAATGCAAGAAGTCGGGCCATTTTAGATCAGAATGTGTCCAGCTCAAGAAAGGTCAAAAGAAGTTCAAGAAGAAAAAGATCATGATGGCTACATGGAGCGATAGTGATGACTCCACCACTAATGAAGAATCTCACGAAGAAACCAACCTGTGCCTTATGACACATGAAAATGAGTTAGCTTGGGTACCTAAGATTAAAACTTGATTTCATGTGTACAGGTGTGTCTTGCATCTCAAGCAACAAAATAGAAGTGGTATCTTGATAGTGGATGCTCAAGACACATGACTGATGATGAATCTCAATTCATCACATTGGAAGCCAAGAATGGAGGGATGGTCATCTTTGAAGATAATGACAAAGGAAAGATCATCGGTATTGATAAAATTGGTATCACTCCCTCTACTTGTATTGAAAATATATTACTTGTAGATGGTCTTAAGCATAATCTTTTAAGTATTAGTCAATTATGTGATAAAGGTTACAAAGTAGTTTTTGAATCATCTATGTGCATTGTAACTGGTCCCTCTGATGTTAGCACTAGATTCATTGGATATAAGCATAGTAATGTATACATGGTTGATTTGGATAAT
The DNA here is from genome assembly GCF_000442705.2 of Elaeis guineensis. Taxonomy (NCBI): domain Eukaryota; kingdom Viridiplantae; phylum Streptophyta; class Magnoliopsida; order Arecales; family Arecaceae; genus Elaeis; species Elaeis guineensis. The sequence goes on along the minus strand of NC_025998.2, from coordinate 20,953,447 downwards.
CTATCCTTACAAAATATGCAATATCTTGTGGCCATGAATGCTAAAATTAATGAGACTAGTTGGCTTTGGCACCGTAGGCTGGCACATATTAGTATGCACACACTTTCTAAAATCATTAAAAAAAATTTAGTTTTTGATTTACCAAAAATTAATTTTGACAAAGATAAAATTTATGATGCATGTCAATTAGATAAACAAACAAGAGTTTTCTTTAAATCTAAGAATATTATTTCAACTTCTAAACCTTTAGTACTCATATGGATTTATTTGGTCCTACAAGGACAACTAGTCTAGGAGAAAAAAGATATAGTTTTGTAATTATTAATGATTTTTCATGTTTTACTTGAGTTTTATTTTTAACTTCTAAGGATGAAGTATTTTCAGCATTCTCCAAGTTTTATCGAAAGGTTTCGAAGGAAAAAGGTTTACCAATTGTTTCTATTCGAAGTGACCATGATATTGAATTTAAAAATAAAGATTTTAAAAATTTTATGATGAAAAAATATAGATCATAACTTTTCAGCACTTAGAACACCACAACAAAATAGAGTTGTTGAAAAAAAAATAAAATTCTAGAATAAATAGTCCGTAACATACTATGTGAAAGCAAGCTCCCAAAATACTTTTGGGTAGAGGCAATTAACATAGCATATTACATTCTAAACCATGCCTTAATAAGATCAATTTTAAAAAAAATACCTTATGAATTATGGAAGAATAAAAAATCTAATATAGGCTATTTTCATATTTTTGATTGTCGGTGTTTTATTTTAAATAATGGCAAAGATAGCTTAGGTAAATTTGATGCTAAATCTGATGAAGCTATCTTTCTTGACTATTTCACTTCTAACAAAGTCTTTAGAGTATTTAATAAAAGAACACTAGTAGTGAAAGAGTCAATTCATGTAGTTTTTTATGAAACTAATGATCTTCCATCAAGAAAGAAAGAGGATGCTAATAATACAGGTATCATAGAAGATAGAATGAAAGAACTCACCCTTAATGACTCAAATGAGTGAAACAAGGATCAATTGGATGAAAAATATGAGGATGAAATCATTAATGATCAGAATATTCAAGAACAATCTCAAGATATAGGTAATCTTCCAAAAGAATGGAGGTATGTCCACAATCACCCCAAAAAATTAATAATTGATGATCTGACATAAGGAGTAAGAACTAGATCTTCTCTTAGAGATATTTATAATTATGTAGCTTTTGTTTCATACCTAGAACCTAAAATAATAGATGAAGCTGAAAAAAATCATAACTGGATAATTGTCATGCAAGAAGAGCTAAATCAATTTGAAAGAAATAATGTATAGACACTAGTTGGTAGACCTAAAAATCACCCCATAATAGAAACTAAATGGGTATATAGGAATAAATTAGATGAAATAGAAATATAATAAAAATAAAGCAAGATTAGTTGCTAAAGGATACAATCAACAAGAAAGAATTGATTTTGATGAAATATTTGCTCCTGTTGCTAGACTTGAAGCCATAAGAATGCTACTTGCTTTTGCTTATTTTATGAACTTTAAATTATTTCAAATAGATATTAAAAGTATTTTTCTAAATGGTTATATTGCTGAAAAAATATATGTAGAACAACCTCCAGATTTTGAAAGTCATAAATTTTCAGATCATGTATTTAAGTTAAACAAAGCATTATATGGATTAAAACAGGCTCCTAGGGCATAATATAAAAGATTAAGTAAGTTTTTGTTAGAAAATAGTTTTTTAAGAGAAAAAGTTGATACTACTCTTTTTATAAAAAAAAGATAAAGAAATTCTAGTTATACAGATATATATTGATGACATTATATTTGGATCTACTAATGAAGATTTGTGCCAAGAGTTTGCCAAGCTCATGCAAGGGGAGTTCGAGATGAGCATGATGGGAGAACTCAATTTCTTCCTCGGACTCAAGATTAAACAAATGAAGGAAGAGATCTCCATCACCCAAAGTAAGTACACAAGAGAATTATTAAAGAAATTTAGAATAGAGAGCTCAAAAATTGTAAGTACACCTATGACCCCTTCCTATAAATTAGATAAAGATGAACATGGTAAAAATATTGATTCAGAGCTCTATAGAGGCATGATAGGTTCTCTATTATATCTTATTGTAAGTAGATCTGATATAATATTTAGTGTATGCCTATGTGATAGATATCAATCAAATCCTAAGGAATCTCACTTAAATACTGTTAAAAAAATTTTTAGATATTTAAAAGGAACACAAAATCTAGGTCTTTGATTTTCAAAATAATCTTCTATGGACTTAATAGGTTATTCAGATGTAAACTTTGCTGGATGTAAACTAGATAGAAAAAGTATTAGTAAAACTTATCAATTTTTAGAAGTAAACTAAATCTCTTGGTTCAGCAAGAAGCAAAATTCAGTGGCATTGTCTACAGCCGAGGCCGATACATTGCAGCTGAAAGTTGCTATGCTCAAATCCTGTGGATTAAGTAACAACTCATAGATTTTGGTATTGAACTTAAAAATATCTCCATAAAATATGATAATACTAGTGCCATCAATTTGATCAAAAATCTAATTCAATACTCTAAGTCAAAACACATTGAAATTAGACATTATTTCATAAAAAAATATATTCAAAATAATGATATAATACCTGAATACATAAATATTAAAAATTAATTAGCTGATATTTTCATCAAGATACTTAATAAAAATAAATTTTGTAAAATTAGAAGAGAATTAGACATCTTAGACCTTTTTGCTTGATTTTCCATCATAATTTCACTCTCAAAATCTTTCTAAAATTTTTTGACATCATTATCTTAATTTTGGGAGCCATCTATCTTTTTTTAAGATTTTTTCAAGATAATTAAAAATCATCAGTGCTATTCAAATACTTTCTAAATTTTTTTTTCATTAAAATACTCAATAAAAATTATATCAAAATTTATTTGAACTTCTCATGATCATCTCAACTCGATATGACCAATTTTAATTTTTTTTTCAAATTTTTTCTCATTTTTAAATTTTTTTCTCATTGCTTGAACCTTTTCTAGATGGGACGACCCATGTGGGATGTCCTAATTAATTGGACAAATGGATTTCATGTGAGCCGACCTATTTTCTATTCTATTAAATAGGCTTTTGGGACATCTCAAATCCCAAAACCCTTTCTCTCCCTCTCATCCCAAACCTAGGAATCTCCTTCTAAATCTCTCCAAATCTCACAAAACCGTAGATCACTCTCCTCAATTTTTTTTGATCTCATGGCTCACTCTCTTGATTTTCTGAAATTCCAAATCCTAACCCATAGAATCTGTGAGAAACTCTCCAAAATCATCTTCTCCTCTTAGTTTCACTTCAATCCACATCCTTCTCCACCCTCTTGACCATTATCCATCCTCTCCTTGGGACATGGCCCCAAAATGAGATTGCCTCAGAGAAGAAAGTCGATTAGATCTTTGGAGGCTGAGGAATGGAGGAAGAAGGCAGCACAAGAGCCAACCCAAGCATCTCCACCGTCACTCCAAGTAAGATTCCTCTATCTGCAAGGAAGGTTGCTTTGGGAAGAAATGTAGATTTTAAGTTTTTGAGGCATGATGGTTTTTCTATTGAAGAAAAATTAATTAAACAAGGATGAAAATTTTTCTTAAGTTTGTCTAAGCCTGTTTATATTGATTTGGTCAAAGAATTTTACTCAAATTTGGTTTTCTCTGATAGTGTTTTGAGGTCTACTGTGAAGGGAGTCCAAATCATTTTAAATGCACCTAGGCTAGGTAGACTCCTTCAAATACCTTATGAGGGTTGTTGCTTAGATGAGCTACCCAAAAAGAAAATTAGACTTAGGACCATCCTTGGAAAGAAGATGTAGAAGAATTTCTGAAAATTAAAGCCAAGGATCTGAGTGTGGAAATGAGGTTGCTCCACCATATGGTGTCTAGGATTTTCTTCTCCAGAGAGAGAAGATATGATTTGATGACTGGTAGGGATATCTGCTTGATGTACCATGTGATTTCTGAGACTCCCCTGAACCTATCTTTCCTGATGATCGATACCATAAGGGAGGCCTTGAACAGATCCAAAGCTCTCTTGCCATATGGCATGGCTCTCACAGTGATTTTTAGAGAGTCTGAAGTGAGTTTTGAGGGAGAGATTGTTTGTAGACTGTCATACACCGACACCTACAATAACCACTCCCTTCGACGCATGAGGTTTGTCAGAGTTGATGGTCGTTGGGCCAAGGGCCAAGTTGTAGTAGTTAAGGAGGAGGATGATGAGGAGAAGAAGCATGCTGAGGGGGAGGGTCCATCTTCACCACCTGTGCCCAGACAGAGTCTAGTTGATCACTCTGTATCAGAGCCTGAGGCAGGATCCTCAGTCAGAGTACCCCCATCGAGCCATATCGTGCCATTTTTAGTTTGAGGGATGAGGATATGGGACTGTTGGCTGAGAGAGTGGTAGGGATTCTATCTGTTCAGTAGCAGCATTTTAGAATCAGGTTCTTCAACAGCTCCACCAATTTCAGCAGCAGCAGTAGATCCTCCAACTGGTGCAGCAGCAGCAGCAGCAGTATTGTCAGGCTCCATCGAGTTCTTTCTCTGATCCTTTCTTGATTTTTTTGTGTGCCACACATATCTTCATTGATGGAGCTCTTATCTGATCTGAATACTAGACTAGAGAGTGTGGAGAACTCTCTATCAGATTCAGTGGTAGGATTTTTGATATTGAGAAGGAGATCAGATAGATTTTAATTTCTCAATCAGGAGGAGCGAGCACTTTGACCATCACTTCACTTCAGCTGGATGATTTAGCTCGAGAGATAGAGAGACTCCACAGCCAGCTTCATTCTTCTCTTGAGCTGATTCGGACAGACATCAGAGACTCCAGAGACTTCGTATCTACTGATTTAGATGGGCTTCGACTTACAATAAGGGAGATCTTATCCCAGCTTGATGTTATTAGAACTCAGCTTCAGTCTAGGCCCTCTACATCTAGTGAGCCAGCCTTTGTTCAGTCTATTGCTTTCTATCCTCAGACATCTTTCTCTCGGACTCGACCCTTTGGTCAAGGATGATGCTGATCATGTCTCACTATCTTGATCTCGTGCTCGATGCCCAGTCTCACTGATTTCATCATTTTGTATTAGGTTACTTAGTTATATTTTGTAGATTGGATGTATGAGAGCTTTATGCTCATTATGACTCTTGTAACCTCTCTTTTTGGTGTTAATGAATGAGGTTATTATCATTTTATTTAGCTTATTTTTTTTTGGATGAATGAATGGATGAATACCTATTATACTTGAATGAATGCACTATTACATTGATACCTGATATGCAATCATGAAAAATCTTACTCTCTTTAGTCTATTTTTTTGATGATATCAAAAAGGAGGAGAATGGTATCATAATGGAGAAAGTAGTGTATTGTCTATTTGAATTTTTTAAATTTATATGCTCTTTTAAATTTTTTGCTCTGATACAGTATTTTGCACTGATATGCCTTTGATATGCCCATTTTTTATTCTGATACATCTGTTTTTATCCTCATTTTGATACTACTTGAAAAATTATTCTAATATTTTATTTTTTTGAATACTCTGATAATTTTATTTTTTGTATTGATACCAAAATAACTCGATATATCCATTTTTGATTTTACAAAATGCTCAAATTTTCTCTCTTTTAACTCTTATTCAAATGGTTTCATTCTTGTTTTAATATCAAAATAAGAAAAAGAGAAAGAAATATTCCTTTCACATTTATTGCTTTGATACTAAAAATAAGAAAGAAAAAAATAAAATTTCTTTATGAATCATCTTTTTATAAATTGAATACTCTTTATATAAAAAGGAGGAGATCTTTTTCAAATAGTCAAAATGATTATTTTTATCTGTCTCATACAAGAAAGGAAAGATTTTAACTAATTAAGAATAATCTTTAGAAAAATTTTGATACATTCACAAATGAGTTTCAGCAAAATGAATTGAATCATTAAAATTGTTGAAAATATGTATCTCACGATTTTCTATCTTTGACATATTTCTACAAGTGCTTCACAAACTCAAATTTTTTGAGCTTTAAGAACTTATTTTATGAACACTCAAATATTTTGTCATCATCAAAAAGAGAGAGATTGTTGCTCCAAGAATTAATTTTGATGATCGCAAACCGTTTAAGGAGATTACTAATATGTTTCTTGTCTTTGAAAAATATTTTTATGATGTTTCAGAGAGTCCAAAAGATTGAATTTAAAAAGTATCATCAAGTGTGCCAAAGTTGAAGTTTTTGCAAGTTGGAAAAATTTTCGAGGCTTTTTGAGAGTGTCCAATTGATTTAAAGTCATTTGAGAGAATTTGAAAGTGTTCTGATAAGTTTCGGACCTTAAATGTATGAAAAATTAGGTTGGTATAAAATTGGATGACCTATCTGGGTCATCCCCTTTCATTGGATAGTCGGCACACTTCATTTTGGCTCATGACATACAGTGAGACAACCCATGCAGTGGGACAACCCACCTAGGATGACCCCTGAGACCCTGAGACCAAAACAGAGAATCAATTTTTTATCTGGCCAAATGAGGCATCCCATGGGACTTTCCAGTCATACTGGGACGATCCATATGAGACAATCTATTCTGGACGAACTTCATAATGGTTAGTTTTCAGTCTATTTTTGATGTATTTAATGTGTATTAAACACTCTCGAACGGCTCTAAATCAATTTTAAAATATTTTCAAGAGTAAATGGTGACTATAAATACTCTCTTGAAGTAAAAAATCATAATTTTTGCAAGCATTCAAGTTTATATCCGAGAAAAGCTCAAACAAGTCCTAAAAAAAAAAAGAAGCATTTAATCACTTCACCAACCACTCTCCAACTGCAATCAAGTGTGCAATTCATTGAGGGTGTTTAGTAAAAGCTTCTTTTCTTTAAGTATTATATTTTTATTATGTTTATTATATTTATTTAGGAGGATATTATGCTGAATTTTTTGTACTCTATTTTTTTCATATTGTATTTGAATTTTTAAATTTTAGGGGGTTTCAAAACTCGGATAGATTGATCCGAACCTGAAATCGAAGTGTTGAGAGTTGGTTTATACCTAAAAAATAAGTGTTCTTGCTTGGATAGTAAAGATCAAAGGTATCCGACATGTTGTATTCTTGAAATCTGTTTAGTGGATTGAATTCCTAAGTAGGGACTTGGAGAGTGGATGTAGGTGCAAGATTGGCACCGAACCACTATAAATTCTTGATGTTTGTTGTGCTTGCATCTCTTTACTTGTTCTTTGTATTCAATACTTATTTATCTCTCATTTATATTTAATTTTATCTTTATTACAAATCAACTCATTCCACTCATCACCTTAGTACATTATTTAAGTGCACTAATTAAGAAAATTTTGAAAAGATCCAATTCACCCTCCCTCTTGGGCTCCATATCTGGCAACACTTTCTCCACCCCTTGAATGATGATGGGCTCGATAGTCTCACGTTGAGCCTCAACCATGCCGACACTTCCATCATGCTGGCCACAAAGAGCAATGGTCTCCTTCTCCCTCTTGCCATCACAGTATAAAGAAAGGGAAGCACCCTCGCTCATCACCAAGTTCTTCCCCTTCAAGTTCTTCTGGGCAAGATTCAACGCCAGAAGTATCCTAATGACAGTGATTCGATGACTATGAGTGCAAGCTTAGGGAGTTTGATCGTCGACTCGCACAAATCCAAGTGGATGATCGTGGGTTCTTCGATGACCTTGGCATCCACTCGATGCCGCCCTTTATCCGATGCATCCTAGATGAGCCCATTCCAGCTCATTTCAAGAGACCATAGATGGAGCCATATGACAGCTCCACCGACTCCGTCGACCATCTGGAAAGCTATAAAGCTCTCATGATGATCTAGGGCACGATCGATGCCCTCCTCTGTGTGGCCTTCCCAGCAATCCTTCAAAAGGTAGTCCGAGCTTGGTATTTGGAACTTAGTCCAAGGAGCATCAGCTCCTTCGATCAACTCAGCCAGCAATTCACGGTGCATTTCCACACCAGTAAAAAGTTAGCATACGCTTCTGCAAGTCTCTTCTCGATCAAGCAACGAGAAGGAGAATCACTGAGAGATTACTTTGTGTGTTTCAAATGCTGCCACATTGGAAGTCTACGACCTTAATCAGGATATGACTATGATGGCTGCTGCTCAGGGACTGCGTGGCTCATGCTTGACTTACTCCTTAAATAAGATGGCCTCCAAGTTATTTTTTGAGTTCCTCATCCGAGCACAGAAATACATCCGTGCCGAAGAACGCTACTGCTACTCAACATGATGGTGAGGGTAGAGGAGCTTCGAAGAAGAACAAAACTGAGGGAGGTTCAGGTCAAAGACGATCCTACAGGGATCTTTCTCGATGACAATCGACGTCGAGATCGAAGAGCCCAAACTACAAGTACGATAGCTATACTCTGCTCGTGGCTCCTCGATCTCAAATCCTCATGGAGATCGAGAAGGAAAAATATGTAAGGAAGCTCCCACCAATGCTAGCCCCACCACATTCTCGCAATCAAAATAAATATTGTCAGTTCCACTGTGACCACGGACACAACACCGACAACCACATCCAATTGAAAGATGAAATCGAGGACCTCATCCATAGAGGATATTGCAAAAAATATATCCAAGGTCGATGGCCTGAAGTTGCTGCAGAGCGACCTCTGCCACTGGCTGAAGAGACTTTCAAACGATCGACTGTAGGGGTGATCAATATGATTACAGATTGATCGAGAAATTGGGGGGCAAATGTCGAAGAGGAGTCATCCAAAAAATGAGGATACGACATTGTAATCTTCTTTTTGGAAGAAGATGCTCGAAAAGTTCAAACTCCTCATAATGATGTTATCGTTGTCTCGGCAATGATGGCTAATTATAATGTAAAAAGAATACTTGTTGATATTCTACACCTAGGAGCATATCAGCTCGAAATCCTTGACAAGACATCCATCCCCCAAACATGGAATGCCGATAATCTACATATATATATGATCAGTAGATATGTCTTTGACAAATATTTGCAATGACATGATTGGCTTTCGACATCTTTGTTGAATATTCGACTATCTACAAACTACTTATCTATCGATCCGACTCCGATCGACAAGTTACTAACTTCGATCGGTCAAAGACCGACTCTGGTCGGCAAATCATCGACTTCAATTTAGAAAAGATCGATTCTGATCGACTCTGGTTGGCAAGTCACCGACTCCAATCGGCCAAAGACCGACTTCGATCGGCAAAAGACCGACTCTGATTGACAAATCACTGACTTTGGTCGGTAAAAGATCGACTCCGATCAACTAACACTGACTCCGATCGAATAACACCGACTGATAATACTGATTCCGATCGGTTGAGAATCGACTCCAATCAATCAACCAATCAATCAATTGTTCGAGTAAAGAAAGAAGAAATAAGTACTCAACACAAAGAAAAATTTATTTTCATTACTATGAAAAGTCAAAGGGATTACAAAAAGTGAACTAAGGTCTAAATACAAAAAATAAAGGAAAAGCTACACCGACTCTCTTTCGTCGACTCCATCGGTTGTCTCTCTAGTCACTGCCACTGCATCGGTCTCTTGGACCCTGACAGCCGACTCTTCCTCAACGGATGCCAGAACTATCTCAGTAGTAGGCACAGCTTCCTCTTCAGCAAGCGAGGCAATGTCTTCCAGAGCCTCAACTTGAATGCTGCTCAGATCGAGGTTCGGATAAAGTATAACGATCACCTCTCTTCAATCTTTGAACATAACCCAATAAGCTTGATGGCTGCCTTCGAGGATCGCTTCTTCAAAGTCCTCGAACTCCTTATAGTCCTTGACGGTCTGATTTAAGACTTCTTGAGCCACCTTCGCCAACTCCTTCACAGTAGCCAACTCCGTATCGGTCAGTGCCAACCATTCTTCAATGGTCCAATGCTGCTTCTGTAGCTTCTCCAACTCCTGGAGACCGTCATCGCGCTCCTTCCAAACTCACTTGATGGTCTCTTTCTTTTGTTGAACTTGGGCCTCATAAAATTCGACAGATTTTTGAGCCACCTCTAACTCGACTCTTGCATATTCCAGTTCATCTTTTGCCGACCCAACTCGGCCTTTATTTGGAGGTCTCTTCTTGATGCTTCTCCTCCAATTGAGCCATCGTCGTATGGCAGAATCTTTGTCAATATTTACAGTCGTCACTTTGTCAAACCACATCCGACGGATATCCACAAACTTTCAATACCCTCGCTCCAGCGATGACATGTCGTGTGCCAACTGAAAAGAAAGAAAAAAATCAGAATCACAAAAATCAATGAACAAAAATGGATGGATAAGAGAATATCGACTTACAGTAAAGAAAGTAGGGTAAAATGAAGAAAACATCTCAAATACGGTCCAATCTTTTCTATTCTCCTGGTTCATCAAAAGAAGTGCAGCCTCATGAGCTTTTTGGCCAGTCTTGGGTTGCTCAAGGCTGACTCGCCTTCGGACATCCAGATGATGAAATATTCCGTAAAGCCCTCCGAACATCTCTGCCAGTTGCACCATTGGAAAGTTGTGGCGCCTTCTCGCAACCTTGAGCTGATGATCGATCGATCGAAGCCGACAACCAGTCGAGAGTGGAAGATTGACGCAACGTGGAAGGCACTCGAGACGTCATTGGTGCTGGGGCGGTTCAATGATTGTGATGTCATCACTGCGAACAACCGCTAAAGCCTCAACCATTGCTGGAATTTTCGGAGGAACGCCGGCAACCGGTAGGACTTCAGGAACTGGCAAGGTGGTGATTGGATCCGCCTGCACAAGGATAGGATCCGCTCGTATTTTAGAAGAGCCGATTGCTGAGGATGTATCGGGCTAGGCCTTCTTCAGTGCCCGAGATGGACCCACACGACCAGGCCTCTTCCCCATGGCAGCCCGGTGCCGAATCCTTTCCACTGATGGTAGCCTCATCCCTGCAAAGAAAAGTGACAAGTCAGTGATAACTTTGAAATTAAATCGACAAATGAAAAGCAACAAAAGTTACTAAGTTATACCTATGGAGAGAACCGAACTAAGTTCGACGTCATACAAGTGCTGCTCTGTCAACAGCTCTCGTTGTTCAGGGATCTCTATGTCTTTCAATCAGAGGAAGTCTTCCCGATCCCCAACATCTATTCAATCGTTGTCATTTGGGCCTAATCTAAGATATTCCCATGAAGAGGGAAAACCCCAAGCTGATGGAGAAGAAGCAAAGAAAAATTTCTTCTTCCATCTATACATAGAGGAAGGAAAGTCAGAGATAAGTCGAAGACCCTATCTCGAAACAAAAAACCACCAACCCTTGGCCTTAGGGTGGGGTCAGAGAACAAAAAATATCCGAAACAATGACAGATGAGCATTGGTCGGGATAAGATGGCAGAGCAGAACAAAGAAAATGATAAGCCAGATACCATTCAGTGCCAACTGAGCCAGATAGATCCCATAATAATCGAATAGATTCTGGACGAACTACGAAATCAAAAGCAAGACCTACTCGGAGGTCCTTCGCATAAACCGCTACTTGACCAGGAGGAGGAGAATTCACCCGACCACTCGAACCAGACACAAAAAGCCAAAACTACTCCAGAATATGGTATTGCCCCCGGAGCTGAAGGACATCGGATTTGGACAAGGAAGAAACTTCCACGTCCGGACCTGAAAGGAAATCGTCAACTGAATCACTCAGCCGACTATCCTGAAGAGGTTCTGCAAGCCTATCTACCGATTTCTCACCCTTCCTATCCAACCAAAGCCATTATTAGGGGAACAAGAAAGACAACAAAGAAGAAGAATATACAAAGAAACAATGAAAGGAAGGAAGGTGAAAAAAACTTGCAAGCAAGATTGGACTTCAAAAATGTGAAGAAGGAAGAAGAAGATAGCTCTCTACACCCACAGCACTCAGCTCTCAGTTGCAGCAACAAGACCCCCATAGTTGTAGTAAAAGATCCTAATGAAAGGGAGATGACAGACCTTATATAGGCCCCTCAACGGTTAAGATGATTTATTTAAATCAAGGCTCCTCCAGATTTTAACACGTGGCATCATCTGAATCGCATGATGTTTGGACTTCTTAATGCACCGACCATCAGATTGTGACATGAAGGCACAATCCGCATGAATCATCAGGAGCCAACAACCGTCTGATGCATGGTAGCGCCGACCAGCTGAAATCAAATCAAATCATATCTTCCACCGTCTGGTTGCCTACAACATTAAATAATCGTGCCCCCGAGGTGACACTCCAATAATAATTACATGACCTCCAAACAATAAAGTGGCTAATGGTTCAGTTTTCAAAAAATCATAAATGCGGCAGCCAAAGCGACCGAAGAATCTGGTGCCAAATCATAACAAAGATACTCCCACCATCCAACGTGTCAAGTCATCTTGAACTTGAGAGTGGAGGGCAACTATTGGACAATCGATTCTGCTATCCTGATTCACACTCGGTGCATGATATCTCCACTTGATAACGGCACCTGACTATGTGTCACTGATCGATGTCTGATCAAATGGTCTAATCGTCAAAGGAGTTGATAATGCACTACACTGACTACTTATCAGTATTCAACACCGACAACCTATCACCGATCGTCTACTCAAGCCGTGACCGACTAAGACAATCGACATCCAGTCGATAATGACATTTGTCAGCATGCCATCAAAGATCCATCAATGACTCCAACATAATATTGGGATCACCGACTACTAGTTGGTATCATCGATCCCGATCAGCTTATCAGAAACATCAGCACAATAAGTACGTAACCATTAGCACAATAAGTACGTAACTGTCAGCACATAAAGCACGTAACAGTTATTTTCATGATCAGACCATCAGCTGCCCACTAAGTAGGCATTAACTATCTACTCCACAACACCATAAAGTCAAAACAAGCAGAACCCTACATGTATAACATCACAGATGGTTACCGATCCTTGCTTATAAAAGGAAGGTAAATGAACGAGGACTACGGGGATAATTTGGGGTTGAAACTCTATCACTTCTTATTGTTTACTTACTGTTCGATCACTCCCACTAACTAAGCATCGGAGGATTTCACGGATTAATTTCGATCAGTGAAATTTTATTTTGCAGGTACTCTTCTCTACCAACAGCGCAACAGGAGATTGACCGCAACATATATATATAATTCTATAAAAATATTTTTGATGTTTAAATGTAATATTTTTAATAAATATAATTTTTATCTTATATATTTAAAAAATGATATAACTATATAATACATGTTATATTAACTAATTGATGTAACTAATTCATTACTTGAGTTTGTAACCCTTGGCATTATATCTTTATAATTACCAATTACTTATCCAATAAGAATAGGGATATAAGTCATGGACAAACTAGATATGTTAGAGTATTGGACTAAGTTAAAAGGAAAAGAAAAAATAATAAAATCAAAACAATATAAATCTAACCTAAAGAATCCTATCACGATAATATGAAAAATAAATAAAATCTTCATCGTACATCTATGGGTTACCCTTTAAAACATAGTCCAAAGGAAAGGGCCTATGTTAGAGCAAAGACCATGAAATCCAATCTTAGGATTTGCGAGAAGGCTAAAAGCTGAAATGGATGATTGGAGCACCATAAAGATTGATCAAAGGATTGTGATGGTCAACACACAATCAAAGTAGCTGACTTGAGCATGGATCATGGAAGAGAATCTTGACTATGATGGTAGAGATAAGTAGTCATCAAAAGTGACCATGGATTTGCAAATAGGAGGTCAATTAGTAGAGTGATCTTTAATGGCAAGATCAAGGCTAAGGAAAAGTGCAAATCTAAGAAGAGGGTGGGTTGGAACATAGTGGAGAGAGGAGGTTAGAGAAGAGGGTTGAGGAGAGGAGTGGAGATTGGCAGTGAGAGTGACTGAGGAGTTGGGAAAGAGCATAAATAGCTTAGAATAGATGAGGAGTGCATAGGCATCGGGTAAGAAATAATTTCTTTCTTGAAAGTAATATTCATGATGAGATAAATGTTACATGATGAAATTGATACAAGAAATATTATTCAACCCTCGACTTTAGAGATTCTCTCATGTGATGAAATTCACATAAAGAAAAAAATATATTCTATGATTGACTCTAAAGAGATTTTCTGTCATGCCTCCGATTTGAGATCATAAGCCAGAGGTCATAGCAACCACCACATACTCATGAAAATTCTTCGTATGAGTATACAAGGATCTCATCAGATATCATAAAGCAAACAGTAAAATAAATTATAAATCAAGTTCAAAATTTAACTAATTAAAATCAACTTTAATCTCTCATAAATTTTCAACGATATTCAAAAGATCTTATATCAATTAAATCTTAAATAATAATCTTATCAAATATAATAATAAATCTAAATCTACATTATATAGATATTGTCAAATCTTGCTTCTAATTTCACTGTCAAAGTAGTACTCGCATCTACACTAAATATCTAAATATAAAAAGAAAGAGAAGATGATGAGCTTGATAGTCTATAAATAATGAATACTTTAACTAGTTAATTCATATAATAATATAGGATACAATAGTCAAAATATAATTTATCATAAATTTGTGTATACCATAATCAAATTTATTTTTAAAATATGAATTCAGTAATGTTAGTAACTTTCAAATATTTATATCTATAACCATATATCTAATTTGAAATCAATTATATTCAAAAACTGATTCAAAATAAATTCTATTCAATTCATCAACTTTTAACTATGACCACACTTATATCCTATGATAGGTCGAAATATATACTTATACCTTGTGGGCTAACCAGAATTAATACCATACTTATATCCTGTAGATGGATAGGATACCATATATATATATATATATATATATATATATATATATATATATATATATATATATATATATATATATATATATATATATATGATTTTATATCAATAAACAATTATAGTAATAGTCCAAAAAATATTACTTTGAACTTTCATATCAATTTTCATTCAAAACATATTTCTGTAAAATTCATAATTCACATATAAATAAATTAATAACTTATTTGATATTTAAAATAATATTATATAAATAAAAAATATCTAGTGAAGGTAAATCATTACTTACCTTACACTTACTCCAATCAATTCGAATAATTTCAAAATTTTTTTTGAAAATATTCAATTAATAGATTACATCACAATATCCCACTTTGGCTATCTTCTCGTGAGATAATTACATCTCTTGCCTCCAATGGCTGGATGGTAATGGCTTGCATCCGTTGAAGACAAACCCAAATCACCTACAAATTTTGAATCAAAACTTTGGTTCTTGATGGGAAGGTCAGAGAAGGCCTCCTTCTTTTAAATAGAGCCAAAGGAGAGAAGTCAGACTCCCTCGAGCTTTAATTTCCAACTCCATTTAGGAGTCCATCAGGGAGGAAAACACCTCCTAGAGGTCTTCTTTGAGCCCTTTTTTTTTTTTTTGGTTTTCTATTTTGAGCTTAAATTAGGTTTTTGGGTCAGTCAAATGGACAAAGCCCAGTTTTATTAGGACTGGGTCATCACATTTTCCGTATAGTTGAATTCGTATAAAAGGAAAATATATCAGTTGTTGACTTCAGAGATTCTCCATGTGCTGAAATTTCCAATGAAATTTTCTTATATTGTATAGATTTTCTTTCTTCTTTATTATTTGAATTTTGAGTGGAAACAAATCACACAATCATAGGAATATTGTTTATGTATAACCTCTATAACTATATGAATAGAATCCCTCTTATACTCATCTGGAGTTAGATAACCAAAGTAATGTTGTTCTATATTTTTTCATGGTATTAGAGCACTCTTAGATCAGACCAACAACGGCCTCCTCCCCAATTCAAACCCAGAATCCAAGTACCCTCATCCATCAACACTTAATGTTAGCAACTTCGTAGCTTTTCGGCTCATTCTAACAAATTACCTATTATGGAGAACATAAGTTACCACCCTAGTTCAAAGACGATCTCCAAGGCTTTCTCAGCAACGAGACTCATGCCTGAGCTACTTGTTGTTGATCCAAATAGCACTGCTACTGGTGGATCAAAGTTAGTAACAAATCCTGATTATGTTGATTGGAAACGATCCGATTGTCTGCTACGATGTTGGATTACAAGTACATTATTAGAAGAGATCATGGGCATTATTACTGGAGCTAACAATTTCGCAGAAGTTTGGAAAGCATTGAAGGACAAATATGCCCAAGATTCAATAGAATGTGAGTTAAATCTTACTCATAATTTGGCTGTCATTCAAAAATGTATCGGTTCTTCGTATGAGTACATAAAATGTTTTAAGTATATATGTGATAATTTGGCTGCAATCGGCAAACCCATATCAGTCTACTATCAGATCAGAATAAGATTCTGTTGCGGCCAATCCTCTCGTCGCCTGGTCGCCGGGAACGAGCGTCTGCAAAAGAAAGTCCGCACTGATCAGAGGTGGCTCCGACGGGGACCCTCTGACGGTCAAGTCAGAGAGGAGACTAGGCAACAGTGAAAAGAAAACAAGGAGCTCAACGAGAGAAGGAAGAAGAGAGAGGGGGCAAGCCCAAGAGTTTCGAAGGGACCTCTAGCATTGTTGCCTTCCCCGATATATATAGTGGAGCATGGTATGGCGCCGTCATTAATGGCGCGGACAATTGAAGAATTGTCAATTCACTGGAGACTGTCAGAGTCGCCGTAAAGGTGTCAAATCACCATGGGGCTGTCAAATCATCAGGGTTGACCCATATCTTAGGTGGGATAATGCCCCTAGGCGGCAGTGCCGCATGCCGTTGTCAGGACTGACAGTCTCTGGCAATGGTACGGTGATTGGGGGAGCCGACCGACCGTAGGTCGGTGGCTAGCTGAGGGACGTCGGGTAAAAATTTGGGCCCCTCCGACAGTCAGTCGGCGCGTTGCAGGAGTCGGGCATCGGGCTCCATAGCGCTGTCGGTTGGGAGAGTGGATAAGGTCTGCCCGACCGACGTACGGTCGGTCGATAGCCATCGGTCGGTCGGTCGATAGCAGTCGGTCGGTCGACCCGACGATGAGTCGGTATGGGTGGGGCCGGTCGGTATTCCCCAACAGTTGCCCCCCTCCACTCCTGAGTCGGATGGCGCGCTGGCCAATGTCTTTGTTTGGGCAGCAGCGTCGGGTGAAGAGGAGTGGATTACCAGCGTGTCCAGTTCCAACCGCCCCGTGGGCCGATATGACGACCGTATCGCGGGTCGACATGGTGACAGGCGCCTCATGAATGCCGGGTGATTTGCTGGCATCGGACGTCCTGTCGGTGTCAGACGTCCCGTCGGCATCAGATGTCCTGTCGGTGTCAGGCATCCTGTCGGTGTCAGGTGTCCTGTCCCATCGGCGCAAGACGTCTCGTCCCATCGGGAAGGAAAACCATCGTTCCTGCCCTCCCTTCGGGGATACGAAACGTCATGGCCTCTGTGCCACGTGGCACGTGGCCATTGGGACGGGTCCGTTGGAGCGGATGGAGGTGATGTGGCTCGATCTGAAGATGGTTGCGTCGAACCGTCGGACCGACGGACGGCCCGAATGATGCCACATGGCGCGATCTGGGAGTTCCTCATTGGTCGTGCCTTCATCTCGGCCATCGGGGGTACTATATATACAGGGTCGCCCATATTCAGGTTTTTACCCCCCCCATTTTGCTGTCGAGACTCTGCCCGTGTAGTCCCCCGTTCCAGGTACTCCACTTCCCTTCTTCTTAGGGGTTCTCTCTTCTTCTTCTGAGGGCCATCACCGTCTTCACCGTCTTCTCCTTTGCCTTCTCGCAGTCTGCTCCTCCTTCCCCTTTTCCTGTCTTTTGCTTTAATCCATGGCTAGAACATCCCCACGAGGAGGTCGGTCGAGAGAGCCGACTGACGACCCTCGGTCGACCCCGGAGGTGGAGGTCTCTTCACTTTCGGGGCCGAACGTTGATCGGCTCCGGGAGTAATATTGCATCCCAGAGCAGTTTCGGCTGTTCGTCCCTGGTGCCGATGGTCGGGTCAATAGCCCGCCTGAGGATCAGGTGGCCTTCTACGTTGAGGACCTCCGAGCCGGCCTTCGCTTCTCGGTTCCGAAGTTTGTTCGAAATGTACTCGACTATTACGGGCTATGTCCGACGCAACTCACGCCGAACTCGGTTCGGCTAATAGTCAGTTTTGCTTTGTTGTGTCGGCTTTTGCCGATTGAACCTCGGATTTCTCTCTTCCAAGCCTTCTTTGTCCTCCGACCCCACCCTAAAGCCCGAGGGTGGTGGTACTTCAATCCTCGGAAGGAGCTTTCTTTCATCACTGATCTTCCGTCGTCTATTCACGGATGGAAGAACCAGTTCTTTTTCGCATCTTCTTCCACTCCTTAGGGGTTCCCTGCCCGTTGGGGGAGTCCCCGAACCGAATCGAACGAGAACAGTCGGGTGGAAGCCGAAGACCGGAAAGACTTCCACCGGCTGAAAGACATCTCGGTGCCGAAGCAGAGGGAGCTCATCACCGAGCAGGCCCTGTACGACGCCGGCCTCAGCCTGGTCCCTCGCTTAGGTTGGTTTTTCATTTTTCTTCCCTTTTTCTTTTGCCTTTCCTTTATGGTGCTAACCGCCTGTCGTCGTTTGCAGATATGCCGTCGAGATCAAGACTGACGGCAGCCGACGTACGCCAGTACGCCGTTCGTAAGAGGCCGGCGCAAGGGGCCTGGCTGTGCGGCCTCCCAAGAGGCCCCACGTAGCTCCACCGAGCGAGCCGACTGGGTCGGGGATGGAGCCCGTCATCGCACTGTCGACGCCGACAGTGCTCGTTGAAGTCCCGTCTGAGGGACCGTCGGGCAAGGGCGCGGCCTCGCCCGAGAGAAGGGCGGTCGAGGAGTCGATCGACGGTGCACCGGCAGCTCAACAGGCAGAGGAGGGTCGGGAGGAGGCGCACGAGCCCGAGCGACCCGCGCCCACTACTGCCGCACCCTCGGTCGATACTCGATCGGGCTCAAGCCTACCGTCCTTCTCCGACGTCAGGGCCTGGATGTCCGGTCGAGGGAAGGCCCCCATGGCGTCGGGCGACGAAGAAAGGTCGGTCGGTGGCGGAGGGTCGACCGACTTTCCACTCCCCGAAGGTGCGTCAGGCCTGGCCAACCACGACTTGGCCAGGAGGCTGTGCCAGGTGCTCCTTCTTCCCGCCGACATCGAGGCGATGAAAAACCAGCGTGTCTCCGACATGCTGTCTTCATTCTACCCGATGATGATTGATGTTCAAATCTTAAAATTTGTAAATAAAATCGCAAGCGCACGGTGTGCAGAGTAGCACGACCAGCGAGTACGGGTCGATCCCACAGAGACTTGGTTTTAAAAATAATTTTCAAATCTATGCTCAAGCGAGCTTTAACAAAAATCGAAAGTCGAAAGTTGTTTGCTAAAGACAATAAGACTAAGGATCTAGGGTTTTTGAATCCACTAGATCTAGATTAGGAAATTCTACCTAGAATTTTTCTTATTGATCCTAACGACTACTCCTCTTGTCTTTCCCAAGCATAGATTATGAAGGGACTAAGGCCCAACGATAACCCATCAAGATTCTTTACAGGGGAGTAGTAACTAGGATCCCTTAGGGTTTTCTCCTCCTATGCACTGAATCAAGCATGAACTATGAAGGGACTCTGACCCAACTGTAGTTCATCAAAAATTCTTGGCAAAAGAGGAAGAAAAAGAAACCCTAAGAAAAAGAAAGAACCCTATGTAAAATCTCTACTCATGATCTAGCTTCATCGCAAACCCTAGAAGGGATGCTTAGCTAGACATGATCTAAATCTACTTGCAAAATTTAAATACAGAAAAATAAACTACCCTAATTTCATAAATTAAACTATCCTAATAAATTTAAACTGTATAATTTAAACTAACCTAATTGCATAAAATTAAATTGCATAAATTAAACTATCCTAATTGCAAGAAAAATAAATTGCATAATGTAAAGAGATGAAATTGCATAAAAATAAGATTTTATATATAAAAAAAAATTATTACAAAAACCTCAAAGCTCGAGGCTTGAAAAGAGAGCTAAAAAAACTCCACTATCTAGGGTTACAAGCTTGATCAGAAGGAAGAATACATAAAACAAGGGCCTTTGGGGGCTTTTTATAGGCATTTGGGGGTTATAAGGTTTTCAAAACTTCCGATGTGGGACTAAGAGGTTTTAGGGGGTTTATGGTGCGCCGATGGGTCCATGGTCCATGCGCCTGTTGCTGTGGACCAGGCGGCTAACCAGATCACCAAATCAGTTGATTTTTGACCAATTTTGATCTGATTTGACTCGGGTTTGACCCAATTGAGTCTTCTTTCTTCATTCTTCAATTCCTGGATCAATTTAACTCCGTTTTGCATAAAATTTGCGCCGTTGGAATCCTCCTTCCTTGTTCTTTCTATTGATGATCTCTTCTTCTGCAAAATATAATAACAAGTATCAATTTCTTAATAAAGTTAGATAATTTAGATATTAATTGATACTTTTTATGTCAATTTGTGACATAAATCACACCCCCCAACTTAATCATTGCTAGTCCCTTAGCAATGTACCAAAATAAGATCATATTCCCAAAAAGATCCTTCCTTTGCAAATTAATTTAAGATCGAAATTCAAGAAGTTTTCTAGTATTACTAAGTAATGAGCTTCGAATTAGAATCGGTAGTCAGTCTACTTAGAAGCTTTCTTAGAGTACACTTAAAGTTTTATAGCACTTGTGTGAGTGATAACTAACTTAGTATTTCAGTATTAACTTGTACAGGCCAATTGTATCATTTTTCATAACTTAGTTCGATTAATTTTCTATACACCCCAGATTAAACAAAGAACTAAGGTAGCTTTCACACTGTTTTTTTTTTTTTTTTTTTTTTTTTTTTTTTTTGCTGAGCATCCTGGCCTTCCCACCACCGTTTGACGCGAATCTCAACACTTGACTTAGGTGAAGAGACCCGGTTACTAGGCTTAGGGCAATCCACATTTACTCTGTGTTTTGCATTTTATTTCAGGCAGGTAGCTCTTTCCTTAAATTCAAATTTCTTCAATTGGGGTGTAGAGAAAATTATCTAATTTAAATAATACTCAAATCCTTAATTGGCCTTACAATTAACACCTACTTTACCTTGTTAGTGTGCATGTGCAATTGGAAGTGCTAATAGTCTTTAAATGACCTAAGCCACCAAGAGTCTAACCAGCTAATCTTCTCCGTGACTCACTACATTAGCAAATACTTTCTAACTTACTCTTATTTCTTTTATAGATTAATTTATTTCATATATATATATATATATATATATATATTTTTTTTTTTTTTTTTACATAATATATTAAATGCAAGAAATAACTCATAGTGGAAGGAAAAGGAAATGATAACACCTGATTTTGTTCAAGCTCTCCCCTCAACTTGACCGACATTGTCCCCAATGGAGTTTATCTAATTTATTTGTCCTAAGCAAACTGAAAACAAAGAAAGCATTAGAAATTAAATAAGCTGGGTTGCCTCCCAGAAGCGCTAAGTTTTATGTCTTCAGCCAGACCAAACCTCGAAGCAACTTAATCAGAATAAGTTGGTTCATAAAGAACCATGGCATCTTCAACAGTCTTGACAGGTAATTCCAAGAATGGTTTTAATCGTTGACCATTAACTTTAAAGATAACACCATTACTTGGGTTTTCAATCTCAACAGCTCCGTGTGAAAAAACTTCCTTTACTAAAAATGGTCCTGTCCATCTAGACCTAAGCTTTCCTGGAAACAGATGTAATCTAGAGTTATATAAGAGCACCTTTTGTCCGATATTGAAAGTTTTTCTTATAATTGATTGATCATGAAATGCTTTGGTTCGTTCCTTGTATATCCTTGCATTTTCATAGGCTTCATTTCTAAGTTCTTCTAATTCGTTCAATTGAAGCTTCCTATGGTTTCCAGCATCGTTCAAATTTGTATTTAGTTGTTTGATGGCCCACATGGCTTTGTGTTCTATCTCAATAGGCAAGTGACATGGTTTACCAAACACAATCCTATAAGGAGACATTCCTAGATTGGTCTTGAAAGCGGTTCGGTATGCCCAAAGTGCATCAATTAATTTTAAAGACCAATCCTTTCTATTGGCATTAACAGTTTTTTTCAGGATCTGTTTGATTTGTCGGTTTGACACTTCAACTTGCCCACTAGTTTGAGGATGATATGGTGTGGCCAATTTGTGGGTGACATTATACTTTTTCATCAATGTTGCAAAAGGTCGGTTACAAAAATGGGTTCCCCGATCACTAATGATTGCCCTAGGAATACCGAAACGGGAGAGAATATTTTCTTTAAGAAACTTAATGACCATTTTGCTATCAGGTGTTCTACATGCAATTGCTTCTACCCATTTTGAAACATAATCAACTGCTACTAGAATATATTCATTTCCAAAGGAATTTGGAAATGGTCCCATGAAATCGATCCCCCAAACATCAAAAACTTCAACTACCAAGATTGGGTTGAGTGGCATCATGTGTCGCTTGGTGATTCGGCCCATTTTCTGACATTGAGCACAATTTTTACAATATTCGTGAGCATCCTTAAACAAATTGGGCCAATAAAAACCACATTGGAGAACCTTAGCAGCAGTTTTCTTAGACGCGAAGTGACCCCCACATGCTTGATCATGACAAAAAGATAAAATATTCATGACTTCGTTATCTGGGATACACCTTCTAATAATTTGATCAGGACATTGTTTAAAAAGATAAGGATCATCCCAAATGAAATACTTCACTTGGGCAAAGAATTTATATTTATCCTGCTTAGTCCAATGAGAAGGTATCTTGCCTATGGCTAAATAATTTACAATATCAGCAAACCAAGGTTCAGTAGACAAAGACATGAGTTGCTCATCTGGGAAAGATTCATTGATGGGTGGTTCACTAGATGGTGCAACTGGAATTCGGGACAAATGATCTGCTACAACGTTCTCAGTGCCTTTCTTGTCCCTAATTTCTAGGTCAAATTCTTGAAGGAGCAAAATCCATCTGATTAAACGTGCCTTGGCATCCTTCTTTGCTAGGAGATGTCTAATGGCTGAGTGATCGGTGTAAACAATGGTGTGGGTCCCAACCAAATAAGATCTAAATTTCTCTAAAGCAAAGACAACGGCAAGGAACTCCTTCTCAGTTGTGGTGTAGTTAAGCTGCGCATCATTTAAGGTTTTACTTGCATAATATATCACTCTAGGCAGCTTATTTATTCGTTGACCTAAGATTGCGCCCACAACATGATCGGACGCATCACACATTAATTCAAATGGTTCAGACCAGACAGGAGGATGAATGATTGGAGCTGATACAAGTGCATTTTTTAGAAATTCAAAGGATTCCAAGCACTCATGAGTAAATTCAAATTTAGTATCCTTTGCCAAAAGATTAGTCAGTGGACGTGCTACTTTGCTAAAGTTGGCAATAAACCTTCTATAGAATCCAGCATGACCTAAAAATGAACGTATTTCTTTCACAGATTTAGGTGGTGGAAGACTTGCAATTAGATCTATTTTGGCCTTGTCCACTTCAATCCCCTTTTTAGAAATGACATGGCCAAGAACTATTCCCTGTTTGACCATAAACTGACATTTTTTCCAGTTGAGAACTAGGTGCTTCTCCTTACATCGTTCTAGAACTAATTGCAGGTGATTCAGACATTCAGAGAAGGTTAGACCAAAAACAGAAAAGTCATCCATAAAAATTTCTAGAAATCGTTCTATCATATCTGAAAATATGCTGATCATGCATCTCTGAAAGGTTGCCGGTGCATTACATAGTCCAAAGGGCATTCGTCTATAGGCAAAAGTACCAAATGGACAGGTGAATGTAGTCTTTTCTTGATCTTCAGCGGCTATGGGGATCTGGTTGTAACCGGAGTATCCATCAAGAAAATAGTAAAACTCTTGTCCGGCTAGTCTTTCCAACATTTGATCAATAAATGGCAAAGGAAAGTGATCTTTCCTTGTCGCAGCATTCAACTTTCTATAGTCTATACAGACCCTCCATCCCGTTTGGGTCCTAGTTGGGATAAGTTCGTTTGCATCATTTTGGACCACTGTTACCCCAGATTTCTTGGGTACTACTTGAACTGGGCTTACCCAAGAGCTATCAGAAATAGGATAAATTATTCCACTATCTAGGAGTTTCAGAATCTCCTTTTTAACTACATCCTTCATAACTGGATTAAGCCTTCTTTGGGCTTCTCTTGTTGGTTTAGCCTCTTCCTCTAAGTATATTCTATGTTGAACTATAGAAGGGCTTATTCCTTTGATATCTGCTATGGTCCAACCTATTGCCTCTTGATTTGCTTTTAGAACTGACAATAACTCCTCCTCTTGCTTGGGATCTAGGTCTGATGCAATAATTACAGGCAAAGTTTCTTTGGGTCCTAGATATGCATACTTGAGATGTTCTGGGAGGGGCTTCAGTTCTAAAATGGGTGCTTCCTCTATCGATGGTTTAGGTGATGAGTTCACCATCTCAATGATTGGTTCAGTAGGAAGTGTCGATTCCTGATTAATCTGATTTTCTTTAAGTATTTCATTGACATCCTCAGACTCATGGATTAACCAGGGGTTAGACTCTAGGTCGACTTCATCATCACTAATGTCAATGGATTCATAAATACCATCTTGGACTACATTGACATCAGCATGAGAAGAGGATTCCTGTTCTAAGTTAAAAATATTAAGCTCAATGGTCATATTCCCAAAGGATAACTTCATTAGACCATTTCGACAATTGATTTCAGCATTGGCCGTAGCTAAGAATGGTCTTCCTAAAATGACAGGTATATGTCCTTTAGGATTCGCAACTGGCTCAGTCTCTAAAACAATAAAATCTACAGGAAAAATGAAATTTTCAACCTTTATCAGAACATCCTCGACCATTCCCTTAGGGATCCTGAGAGATCTATCGGCTAACTGTAATGTGATCCCAGTAGGTTGAAGTTTTTCTAATCCTAGTTGTTCATACACCGAATATGGAAGGATATTCACACTAGCTCCTAGATCTAGCAAGGCCTTTTTTATATTGGTTTCTCCAATAACACAAGAAATTGTTGGAGCTCCAGGGTCCTTATATTTAATTGGCACATGGCTAGATAGGTATGAACTGACACTTGCAGCCAAAAATGCTTTCTTTGGTACATTAGTGGTCCTTTTCCTAGTGCAGAGATCTTTTAAAAATTTGGCATAAGTTGGAACCTGATGGATTATATCTAAAAGAGGAATATTAACTTGGACTTGTTTAAATACCTCTAAAATTTTGTCTAAATGTTCAGATTTATTGGATTTCAGTCTGTTTGGAAAAGGAGCTCTAGGACTTTTAAGTACTGACTAGGTGAATTTTCAGTTTCTGGTGCTTGAGGTTGAAAGGTAGTAGTTTTAGAAGGTGACTCGGCAGATGAGTCATCTATATCATCAAGTGCAACTACCTTATTGTCTATTTGTTTTCCTGATCTTAAGGTATGAATGGCATTTATACCATTAACTTGGTTTCCTTGTTGGGGTCGTGGACCATTTTGGTTCCTAGGATTTGGCTCATGTTGGCTAGGTAACCTACCATGTTCTCGTTCACTAATGGTCGAAGCCAGCTGACTTACTTGCATTTCCAGACGGGCTATAGCTTGGGTGTTATTATTTATGAGTTGACCCGTAGTTTGCATAAAGCTGGTATGTGTTTTCATCATGGCTTCTAGGCTTTTCTCTAAAGAGGTAATTTTTTTGTCATTATCATGGAAGCCTGGCGGGTTGTTCATCACTGGGTTGGACCTTAGATTTTGCTGATTGAAATTTGGATTACCTACATTAGGATTCTGGGACCATGAGAAATTCGGGTGATTCCTCCAACCTGGGTTATATGTGGGTGCATAAGGATTGTTCAATGGTCCTTGATAGGTGGCATTCACCTGTGCACACTCATTCGAGTAGGAACATTCTTCTAAGACATGGTTTGGTGCATTGCACCCTTTACACATGGGTGCAGATATTTGATTTACATTGGCTGGTCTCTGTAATTCTAAGGCTTCCAATCTACGTGTTAAGGTTGCAATCTTGGCCTCTGATGCTAAGGTTGGTTGAATTTGATGCATTCCTCCTCTTGAAGGTGTAGCTTTATCAGGTTCCCTAGTTGTTTCCCACTGTAAATTTTTCTCGGCTAGGTCTTCTAAGAATTGCCAAGCTTCAGTAGTTTCTTTGTCCATAAATTGACCTTGGCACATGGACTCTAGCATGGTTCTTGAGTTTGAATCTAACCCCTCATAGATGATCTGGCATAGTCTCCAAGTTTCTATTCCATGGTGTGGGCATTGGGTCAAAAGATTCTTGAAACGATCAAAGTACTTCCAAAATGATTCACCAGCTAGTTGGTAAAATTGATTTATTTCATTCCTAATCCTAGCTGTTTTATGATGGGGAAAATACTTTTTTAAAAATGTTCTCACAAAGGGTAGTGACAGAATAGTTTGGCAGACTATAAAGCCACTTCTTAGCATTGTCCTTAAGGGCAAAGTTGATTAATCTAAGTTTGACCTCATCCTCTGTTAATTGCAGTTTCATGGTTGCACATACCTCCTCAAATTCTCTAATAAATATATAAGCATCCTCTAATCCTGTGAATTTTGGAAGCATATTTATGATTTGAGGTTTGATTTCAAAATTGTTAGCTGTGGGTTGTGGCAACCTGATACAAGATGGTTGGATGGAGCCAACTGGATAACACAAATCCTTAAGGGTCATGGGTTGGATTGGTTCAGCCATTGGAACAACAGGAATTGACTCAATTCTAACTAGACGACCCGACACTCTTCTCCACACACGAAGTGTACGGTTCTCGATGTTTATACAATTTTTTTTTTTTTTAATAAAATTTTTATGTATAAGGAAAAGAAAGAAAAGAGAAAAAGTTCTAAAGAGAAGATCCTAAGGAGTCCTAAATCTAAAGAAAAGTAACCAAATTAATTTAAATTTTAAATTTTTTTTTTTTTTCAAACAAGTGAATCAATAAATTAAACTCAATCTATCCTAGGGTTAACCTAAATCTAGACAGCTCCTAACTGTTCCAAGATGACCCTTCAAACCTTCCAAGTGGAGATTGATCAACTAGTTAGCCAGGTAAGTATAAGAGGTGGGAGGTTCACTCATCATTGCCTTTCTAGACACCAAACGAGTTGGCCAGGCCAGCAACTGAACCAATTTAACAAACCACCTCAGGAACTTGCCTAGACACCAACTAATCAAACAACTCAAACTTGGTAGAACTCTTAGGGTTCCTTGTCCTATTGAGCTCGAATTCCTTAAGGTTGACGTCTAATTGATTTTAAGATTAAAAGTCTAGGTAATGCAATATGATGGAGATGGTTTTTGGGCTAAGGAAGGGTAATGAAATCCCCACCTTATCTTGTTAATGGGTTGATGCCCTTAGATTAATTATGAAAATGCAAATACAAATAAACAAGATGACCAAGAATGTAAAAGATTTTAATTTAGAATTTTTTTTTATTTTGATATTTTACTTCACGATTATGAAATGTCTTTGTTTTGTTTTATTTATTTTTTTTTTTGTGATTAAGTAAATTCAAATGATTAGGTCTAAAAGCAAAAGTAATTAACTAAAAATAATAAAAGAGAAATTAGAAGCGTACCTGAGTTTTTCAGCAATCACCAACTAAATATAGAAACCTAAAGAAAAAAAAAAAGAGTTATAACGCACGAAGAACAAATATTTGAAAATAATTTAAAACGCCAAATCCCGGCAACGGCGCCAAAACTTGATGTTCAAATCTTAAAATTTGTAAATAAAACCGCAAGCGCACGGTGTGCAGAGTAGCACGACCAGCGAGTACGGGTCGATCCCACAGAGACTTGGTTTTAAAAATAATTTTCAAATCTATGCTCAAGCGAGCTTTAACAAAAATCGAAAGTCGAAAGTTGTTTGCTAAAGACAATAAGACTAAGGATCTAGGGTTTTTGAATCCACTAGATCTAGATTAGGAAATTCTACCTAGAATTTTTCTTATTGATCCTAACGACTACTCCTCTTGTCTTTCCCAAGCATAGATTATGAAGGACTAAGGCCCAACGATAACCATCAAGATTCTTTACAGGGGAGTAGTAACTAGGATCCCTTAGGGTTTTCTCCTCCTATGCACTGAATCAAGCATGAACTATGAAGGGACTCTGACCAACTGTAGTTCATCAAAAATTCTTGGCAAAAGAGGAAGAAAAAGAAACCCTAAGAAAAGAAAGAACCCTATGTAAAATCTCTACTCATGATCTAGCTTCATCGCAAACCCTAGAAGGGATGCTTAGCTAGACATGATCTAAATCTACTTGCAAAATTTAAATACAGAAAAATAAACTACCCTAATTTCATAAATTAAACTATCCTAATAAATTTAAACTGCATAATTTAAACTAACCTAATTGCATAAAATTAAATTGCATAAATTAAACTATCCTAATTGCAAGAAAAATAAATTGCATAATGTAAAGAGATGAAATTGCATAAAAATAAGATTTTATATATAAAAAAAATTTATTACAAAAACTTCAAAGCTCGAGGCTTGAAAAGAGAGCTAAAAAAACCCACTATCTAGGTTACAAGCTTGATCAGAAGGAAGAATACATAAAACAAGGGCCTTTGGGGGCTTTTATAGGCATTTGGGGGTTATAAGGTTTTCAAAACTTCCGATATGGGACTAAGAGGTTTTAGGGGGTTTATGGTGCGCCGATGGGTCCATGGTCCATGCGCCTGTTGCTGTGGAGCAGGCGGCTAACCAGATCACCAAATCAGTTGATTTTTGACCAATTTTGATCTGATTTGACTCGGGTTTGACCCAATTGAGTCTTCTTTCTTCATTCTTCAATTCCTGGGTCAATTTAACTCCGTTTTGCATAAAATTTGCGCCGTTGGAATCCTCTTTCCTTGTTCTTTCTATTGATGATCTCTTCTTCTGCAAAATATAATAACAAGTATCAATTTCTTAATAAAGTTAGATAATTTAGATATTAATTGATACTTTTTATGTCAATTTGTGACATAAATCA
>NC_025998.2:20906047-20924227 GCF_000442705.2 Elaeis guineensis | reverse complement strand
CTGAACCTCCCTCAGTCTTGTTCTTCTTCGAAGCTCCTCTACCCTCACCATCGTGTTGAGTAGCAGCAGCGTTCTTCGGCACGGATGTATTTCTGTGCCCGGAATGAGGAACTCGAAAAATAACTTGGGGGCCATCTTATCTAAGGAGTAAGTGAAGCATGAGCCACGTAGTCCCTGAGCAGCAGCCGTATAGTCATATCCTGGTTAAGATCGTATGACTTTCAATGTGGCGGCATTGAAACGCGCAAAAGTAATCTCTCAGTGATTCTCCTTCTCGTTGATTGATCGAGAAGAGACTTGTAGAAGTGCATGGCAACTTTTTACTGGTGTGGAAATGCACCGTGAATTGCTGGTTGAGTTGATCGAAGGAGCTGATGCTCCTTAGACTAAGTTCCAAATACCAAGCTCGGACTGCCTTCCGAAGGTTGCTGGGAAGGCCACACAGAGGAGGGCGTCGGTCATGCCCTGGAATCATCATGAGATCTTTGATAGCTCTCCAGATGGTCGACGGAGTCGGTGGAGCTGTCATATGGATCCATCTGTGGTATCTTGAAACGAGTCAGAATGGGCTCATCTAGGATGCATCGGATAAAGGGCGGCATCAAATGCATGCCAAGGTCATCGAAGAACCCACGATCATCCACTTGGATTTGTGCGAGTCGATAGTCAAACTCCCTAAGCTTGCACTCATAGTCGTCGAATCACTGTCATTAGGATACTTCTGGCGTCAAATCTTGCCCAGAAGAACTTGAAGGGGAAGAACTTGGTGACGAGCAAGGGTGCTTCCCTTTCTTTATACTGTGATGGCAAGAGGAGAAGGAGACCATCGCTCTTTGTGGCCAGCACGATGGAAGTGTCAGCATGGTTAAGGCTCAATGTGAGACTATCGAGCCCGTCGTCATTCAAGGGGTGGAGAAGGTGTTGCCCAGATATGGAGCCCAAAGGGGAGGGTGAATTGGGTCTTTTCAAAATTTTCTTAATTAGTGCACTTAAATAATGTACTAAGGTGATGAGTGGAATGAGTTGATTTGCAATAAAGATAAAATCAAACATAAATGAGAGATAAATAAATATTGAACACAAAGAGCAAGTAAAGAGATGCAAGCACAACAAACATCAAGAATTTATAGTGGTTCGGTGCCAACCTTGCACCTACATCCACTCTCCAAGTCCCTACTTGAAAATTCAATCTACTAAATAGATTTCAAGAATACAACATGTTGGATACCTTTGATCTTTACTATCCAAGCAAAAATACTTATTTTTTAGGTACAAACCAACCCTCAACACTTCGATTTCAGGTTCGGATCAACCTATCCGAGTTTTGGAACCTCCTAAAACTCAAAAATCCAAATACAATATGAGAAAAATAGGATACAAAAAATTCAGCATAATATCCCCCTAAATAAATATAATACATATAATAAAAATATAATACTTAAGGAAAAAAAATTTTTACTAAACATCCTCAATGAATTGCACACTTGATTGTAGCTGGAGAGTGGTTGGTGAAGTGATTAAATGCTTCTTTTCTTCTTTTTAGGACTTGTTTGAGCTTTTCTTAGATATAAACTTGAATACTTGCAAAAATTATGATTTTTCACTTCAAGAGAGCATTTATAGTCACCATTTACTCTTGAGAATATTTTAAAGTTAGTTTAGAGACGTTGGAGAGTGTTTAATACATATTAAATACATCAAAAATAGACTGAAAATTAGTCATTATGAAGCTCGTCCAGAATAGATTGTCTCATAAGGATCGTCCCACTGTGACTGAAAAGTCCCATGGGATGCCTCATTTGGCCAGATAAAAAATTGATTCTCTATTTTGGTCTCAAGATCTCAGGGGTCATCCTAGGTGGGTCGTCCACTGCATGTCATGAGCCAAAATGAAGCATGTCGACTACCCAATGAAAGGGGATGACCCAGATGGATCGTCCAATTTTGTACCAACCTAACTTTTCATACATTTAAGGTTCGAAACTTATCAGAATACTTTCAAATACTCTCAAATTACTTTAAATCAATTGGACACTCTCAAAAAGCCTCAAAAACTTTTTCAACTTGCAGAAAACTTCAACTTTGGCACAATTGATGATACTTTTTAAATTCAATCTTTTGGACTCTCTGAAACATCATAAAAATATTTTTCAAAGACAAGAAATATATTAGTTGTCTCTTTAAATAGTTTGCGATCATCAAAATTAATTCTTGGAGCAATAATCTCTCTCTTTTTGATGATGACAAAATATTTGAGTGTTCATAAAATAAATTTTTAAAGCTCAAAAAATTTGAGTTTGTGAAGTACTTGTAGAAATATGCCAAAGACAGAAAATCGTGAGATTCATATTTTCAACAATTTTAATGATTCAATTCATTTTGCTGAAACTCATTTGTAAAGGTATCAGAATTTTTCTAAAGATTATTCTTAATTAGTTAAAATCCTTCTCTTTCTTATATGAGATAGATAAAAATAATTATTTTGACTATTTAAAAAAGATCTTCTCCTTTTTATATAAAGAGTATTCAATTTGTACAAAGATGATTCATAAAAAAATTTTATTTTTTTATTTCTTATTTTTAGTATCAGAGCAATAAATATGAAAGAAATGTTTCTTTCTCTTTTTCTTGTTTTGATATTAAGACAAGAATGTAACCATTTGAATAAGAGTTAAAAGAGAGAAAATTTGAGCATTTTGTAAAATAAAAAATGGATATATCGAGTCATTTTGGTATCAATACAAAAAATAAAATTATCAGAGTACTCAAGAAAAATAGATGTATTAGAGTAATTTTTCAAGTAGTATCAAAATGAGGATAAAAATAGATGTATCATAGTAAAAAATGGATATATCAAAGGCATATCGATGCAAAATACTGTATCAGAGCAAAAAATTTAAAAAAATATGTAAATTTAAAAAATTCAAATAGACAATACATTACTTTCTCCATTATGATACCATTCTCCTCCTTTTTGACATCATCAAAAAAATAGACTAAAGGGAGTAAGATTTTTCATGATTGCATATCAGGTATCAATGTAATAGTGCATTCATTCAAGTATAATAGGTATTCATCCATTCATTCATCCAAAAAAGAAATGAGTCAAATAAAATGATAATAACCTCATTCATTAATATCAAAAAGAGAGGTTACAAGAGTCATAATGAGCATAAAGCTCTCATACATCCAATCTACAAAATATAACTAAGTAACCTAATACAGAATGATGAAATCAGTGAGACTGGACATCGAGCACGAGATCAAGATAGTGAGACATGATCAGCGTCGTCCTCGACCAAAGGGTCTGGTTCATGAGAAAGATATCGGAGGATAGAAAGTAATGGACTGAACAAAGACTGGCTCACTAGATGCAGAGGGCCTAGACTGAAGCTGAGTCTTAATGATATCAAGCTGGGATAAGATCCCCCTCACTGTAAGTCGAAGCCCATCTAAATCAGTAGATCGAAGTCTCTGGAGTCTCTGTTGTCTGTCCGAATTAGCTCAAGAGAAGAATGAAGCTGGCTGTGGAGTCTCTCTATCTCTCGAGCTAAATCATCCAACTGAGGTGAAGTGATGGTTAAAGTGCTCGCTCCTCCTGATAGAGAAATTAAAATCTGTCTGATCTTCCTCTCAATATCAAAAATTCTGTCACTGAACCTGAGTAAGGAGCTCTCCACACTCTCCAGTCTAGTACTCATATCAGACAAGAGCTCCATCAATGAAGATATGTATGGCATCATAGAAAAATTTGAGGAAGGATCAGAGAAAGAACTCGATGAAGCCTGACGATATTGTTGCTGCTGCACCAGCTGGAGGATCTGCTGCTGATACTGCTAAAACTGATGGAGTTGTTGAAGAACCTGATTCTAAAACTACTGCTACTGAACAGATAGAATCTCTGCCACTCTCTCAGCCAACCGTTCCATATCCTCATCCCTCAAACTAAAAGATGGCACGATATGGCTCGATGGGGGTACTCTGACAGAGGGTCCTGTCTTAGGCTTTGATACAGATTGATCAACTAGACTCTACTTGGGCACAGATGGTGAAGATGGACCCTCCCCCTCAGCATGCTCCTTCTCCTCATCATCCTCCTCCTTAACTGCTACAACTCGGCCCTTGGTCCAACGACCATCAACTCTGACAAACCTCATGCATCGAAGGGAGTGGTTATTGTAGGTGTCGGTGTATGACAGTCTACAAACAATTTCTTCCTCAAAACTCACTTCAGACTCCCTAAAAATCACTGTGAGAGCCATTCCATATGGCAAGAGAGCTTTGGATTTGTTCAAGGCCTCCCTCATGGTAGCGATTATCAAGAAAGATAGGTTCAGGAGAGTCTCAGAAATCACATGGTGCATCAAGCAGATATCCCTACCAGTCATCAAATCATATCTTCTTCCTCTGGAGAAGAAAATCCTAAACACTATGTGGTGGAGCAACCTCATTTCCACACTCAGATCCTTGGCTTTAATTTTCAAAAATTCTTCTACATCTTCTCTTCCAAGGATGGTCCTAAGTTTAATTTTCTTTTTGGGTAGCTCATCTAAGCAACTACCCTCATAAGGTATTTGAAGGAGTCTACCTAGCCTAGGTGCATTCAAAATGATTTAGACTCCTTTCACAGTAGACCTCAAAACACCATCAGAGAAAATCAAATTTGAGTAAAATTCTTTGACCAAATCAATATAAACCAGCTTAGACAAACTTAAGAAAAATTTTCATCCTTGTTTAATTAATTTTTCTCCAATAAAAAACCATCATGCCTCAAAAACTTGAAATCTACATTTCTTCCCAAAGCAATCTTCCCAAAGTGACTGGTGGGAGATGCTTGGGTTGGCTCTTATGCTACCTTCTTCCTCCATTCCTCAGCCTCCAAAGATCTAATCGACTTTCTTTCTGAGGCAATCTCATTTTGGGGGCCATATCCCAAGGAGAGGATGGATAATGGTCAAGAGGGTGGAGAAGGATGTGGATTGAAGTGAAACTAAAAGGAGAAGATGATTTTGGAGAGTTTCTCACAGATTCTATGGGTTAGGGTTTGGAATTTGAGAAAATCAAGAGAGTGAGCCATGAGATCAGAAAAAAAATTGAGGAGAGTGATCCACGGTTTTGTGAGATTTTGAGATTTGGAGAGATTTAGAAGGAGATTCCTAGGTTTGGGATGAGAGGGAGAGGAAGGGTTTTGGGGTTTGAGATGCCCCAAAAACCTATTTAATAGAATAGAAAATGGGTCGGCTCACATGAAATCTATTTGTCCAATCAATTGGACATCCCACATGGGTCGTCCCATCTAAAAAAGGTTCAACAATGAGAAAAAAATTTAAAAATGAGAAAAAATTCAAAAAAAATTTGAAATTGGTTATATCAAGTTGAGATGATCATGAGAAGTTCAAATAAATTTTGATATGATTTTTTATTGAGTATTTTAATGAAAAAAAATTTAGAAGGTATTTGAATAGCACTGATGATTTTTAATTATCTTGAAAAATCTTAAAAAAAGATACATGGCTCCCAAAATTAAGATAATATGTCAAAAAATTTTAGAAAGATTTTGAGAGTGAAATTATGATTGAAAATCAAGCATGTCCAATTCTCTTCTAATTTTACAAAATTTATTTTTATTAAGTATCTTGATGAAAATGTCAGCTAATTAATTTTTAATATTTATGTATTCAGGTTTATATCATTATTTTGAATATATTTCTTATGAAATGATGTCTAATTTCAATGTGTTTTGACCTAGAGTGTTGAATTAGATTTTTGATCAAATTGATGGCACTAGTATTATCAATTTTATAGAGATATTTTTAAGTTCAACATCAAAATCTATGAGTTGTTGCTTAATCTACAGGATTTGAGCACAGCAACTTCCACCTGCAATGTATACGGCCTCGGCTGTAGACAATATCACTGAATTTTGCTTCTTGCTGAACCAAGAGATTAAGTTTACTCCTAAAAATTGACAAGTTTCACTAATACTTTTCCTATCTAGTTTACATCCAGCAAAGTTTACATCTGAATAACCTATTAAGTCCATAGAAGATTGTTTTGAAAATCAAAGACCTAGGTTTTGTATTCCTTTTAAATATCTAAAATTTTTTTAACAGTATTTAAGTGAGATTCCTTAGGATTTAATTGATATCTAGCACATATGCATACACTGAATATTATATCAGGTCTATTACAGTCAAATATAATAGAGAACCTATCATGCCTCTATAGAGCTTTGAATCAACATTTTTACTATGTTCATCTTTATCTAATTCATAGGAAGGGGTTATAGGTGTACTTACAATTTTTGAGCTCTCCATTCCAAATTTCTTTAATAATTCTCTTACTACTTACTTTGGGTGATGAAGATTCTTCCTTCATTTGTTTAATCTGAAGTTTGAGGAAGAAATTGAGTTCTTCCATCATGCTCATCTTGAACTCCCCCTGCATGAGCTTGGCAAACTCTTGGCACAAATCTTTATTAGTAGATCCAAATGTAATGTCATCAACATATATCTGTATAACTAAAATTTTTTATTTTTTTTATAAAAAGAGTAGTATCAACTTTTTCTCTTGAAAAACTATTTTCTAACAAAAATTTACTTAATCTTTTATACTATGCCCTAGGAGCCTGTTTTAATTCATATAATGCTTTGTTTAACTTAAATACATGATCTGAAAATTTATGACTTTCAAAACCTGAAGGTTATTCTACATATACTTCTTTAGCAATATAATTATTTAGAAAAATATTTTAATATCTATTTGAAATAATTTAAAGTTCATAAAACAAGCAAAAGTAAGTAGCATTCTTATGGCTTCAAGTCTAGCAACAGGAGTAAATATTTCATCAAAATCAATTCTTTCTTGTTGATTGTATTCTTTAGCAATTAATCTTGCTTTATTTTTATTATATTTTCATCTTCATCTAATTTATTCCTATATACCCATTTAGTTCCTATTATGGGGTGATTTTTAGGTCTACTAACTAGTGTCCATACATTATTTCTTTCAAATTGATTTAGCTCTTCTTGCATGGCAATTATCCAGTTATAATTTTTTTCAGCTTCATCTATTATTTTAGGTTCTAGATGTGAAACAAAAGCTACATAATTACAAATATCTCTAAGAGAGGATCTAGTTCTTACTCCTTGTGTCAAATCATCAATTATTAATTCTTTGGGGTGATTGTGGATATATCTTCATTCTCTTGAAAGATTACCTATATCTTGAGGTTGTTCTTGAATGTTCTGATCATTAATAATTTCATCCTCATATTTTTCATCCAATTGATCCTTGTTTCGCTCATTTGAGTCATTAAGGGTGAGTTCTTTCATTCTATCTTTTATGATACCTGCATTATTAGCATCCTCTTTCTTCCTTAATGGAAGATCATTAGTTTCATCAAAAACTACATGAATTGACTCTTTCACTACTAGTGTTCTTTTATTAAATACTCTAAAGGTTTGTTAGAAGTAAATAGTCAAGAAAGATAGCTTCGTCAGATTTAGTATCAAATTTATCTAAGCTATCTTTGTCATTATTTAAAATAAAACACCAACAACCAAAAATATGAAAATAGTGTATATTAGGTTTTTTATCCTTTCATAATTCATAAAGTATTTTCTTTAAAATTGATCTTATTAAGGCACAGTTTAGAATGTAACATGCTATGTTAATTATCTCTACCCAAAAGTACTTTGGGAGCTTGCTTTCACATAGCATGGTACGGACTATTTATTCTAGAATTTTATTTTTTCTTTCAGCAACTCTATTTTGTTGTGGTGTTTAGGTGCTGAAAAGTTATGAGCTATGTCTTTTTCATCATAAAATTTTTCAAAATTTTTATTTTCAAATTCAGTGTCATGGTCACTGCGAATAGAAATAATTGGTAAATCTTTTTCATTCGAAATCTTTTGATAAAACTTAGAGAATGCTGAAAATACTTCATCCTTAGAAGTTAAAAATAAAACTCAAGTAAAACGTAAAAAATCATCAATAATTACAAAATCATATCTTTTTCCTCCTAGATTAGTTGTCCTTGTAGTCAAATAAATCATATGTAAGAGTTCTAAAGGTTTAGAAGTTGAAATAATATTCTTAGATTTAAAGAAAATTCTTGTTTGTTTACCTAATTGACATGCATCATAAATTTTATCTTTGTCAAAATTAATTTTTAGCAAATCAAAAACTAAATCTTTTTTAATGATTTTAGAAAGTGTGTGCATACTAATATGTGCCAGCCAACGGTGCCAAAGCCAACTAGTCTCATTAATTTTAGCATTCATGACCATAAGATATTGCATATTTTGTAAGGATAGATTATCCAAATCAACCATGTATACATTACTATGCTATATCCAATGAATCTAGTGCTAACATCAGAGGGACCAGTTACAATGCACATAGATGATTCAAAAATTACTTTGTAACCTTTATCATATAATTGACTAATACTTAAAAGATTATGCTTAAGACCATCTACAAGTAATACATTTTCAATACAAGTGGAGGGAGTGATACCAATTTTATCAATACCGATGATCTTTCCTTTGCCATTATCTTCAAAGATGATCATCCCTCCATTCTTGACTTCCAATGTGATGAATTGAGATTCATCACTAGTCATGTGTCTGGAGCATCCACTATCAAGATACCACTTCTATTTTGTTGCTTGGGATGCAAGATACACCTGCACATATAAATCAAGTTTTAATCTTAGGTACCCAAGCTAATCATTTTCATGTGCCATAAGGCACAGGTTGGCTTCTTCATGAAATTCTTCATCAGTGGTGGAGTCATCACTGTCGCTCCATGTAGCCATCATGATCTTTTTCTTCTTGAACTTCTTTTGACCTTTCTTGAGCTGGACGTATTCTGATATGAAATGGCTCGGCTTCTTGCATTCATAGCAGATGATGGGCTGTTCCTTTTCTTTTTTTTTACTCAGCTCCCTCTTAACTAGTGGTCTTCTCTTGGTCCCTTATCTTTTTCTCCTCATGAAGTGTCTAAATTTTTTGATGATCAGGGCCAAGTCCTCATCTTCCTCGCTATTGTCTAATTTTTCTGTATCTTCTTCTTCTTGAGCTATCGACTTGAGAGCGATGGTCTTCTTTTTCTAGTTTTCTCCTCAGTGTGTTGCTTCATGATCAGTTCGTGAGTCATGAGGGATCCAATAAGCTCCTCCAATGGTAAAATATTTAAATCCTTGACTTCTTGGATTGCAGTGATCTTTGCTTCCCACGATCTTGGTAAGGACCTGAACACTTTTCTCATAAGATCATTGTTAGAATAACATTTGCCAAAATTTTTAAACCATTTATGATGTCAGTG
Source organism: Elaeis guineensis (assembly GCF_000442705.2). Classification (NCBI taxonomy): domain Eukaryota; kingdom Viridiplantae; phylum Streptophyta; class Magnoliopsida; order Arecales; family Arecaceae; genus Elaeis; species Elaeis guineensis. Next base: position 20,914,897 of record NC_025998.2, on the reverse strand, counting down.
AAATGGGTAAATATTTGAGTTATTGACTCTTCAGGTTTCATTTTAAACAGTTCATAGTTATGCACAAGCATATTTATCTTAGACTCTTTTATTTGGTTTGTGCCTTCATGTGTGACTTCTAACCTATCTCAAATTTTTTTAGCATAATTGCATATAGAAATATGATTAAATTTATTTGCATCTAAAGCACAATATAAAACATTCATGACTTTAGCATTGAGCTGAACCATTTTCTTACCAAATTTATCCCATTCACCTTCCGACTTGGGGAGAGACACACCATCAATCAATTTAGTGGGTATGTGATCCATTTACTATGATATTCTACATATCATAGTCAAGTACTTGAATAAAAATTTCATCTGAGCTTTTCAATAGGTGTAGTTTGATCCATTGAAAAGTGAAGGTCGTTTTGTGGATTGTCCCTCGACTAGTGATGTGCCAAATTGAGCTGCCATTGACCTTTGTCTCTTGATGGTTAAATCAAGCAAAGGCTAGAGCACCGGGCTCTGATATCACTTGTTGCCAGATATGGAGCCTAAGAGGAGGAGTGAATTGGATCTTTTTAAAATTTTTTTAATTAGTGCACTTAAATAATGTGCTAAGGTGATGAGTGGAATGAGTTGATTTGCAATAAAGATGAAATCAAATACAAATGAGAGATAAATAAGTATTGAACACAAAGAATAAATAAAGAGATGCAAATACTACAAACATCAAGAATTTATAGTAGTTCAGTACCAATCTTGTACCTACATCTACTCTTCAAGTCTTTACTTAAAAATTCAATCCACTAAACAGATTTCAAGAATACAACATGTCAGATACCTCCGACCCTTGCTATCCAAGCAAGAATACTTATTTCTCGGATACAAACCAACTCTCAACACTCTGATTTCAGGTTCGGATCAACCTATTCGAGTTTTGGAATCCCCAAAACTCAAAAATCCAAATACAATATGAGAAAAATAGGGTACAAAAAATTCAGCATAATATCTCCTTAAATAAACATAATAAATGCAATAAAAATATAATACTTAAGAAAAAAAATTTTACTGAACACCCTCAATGAATTGCACACTTGATTGCAGCTGGAAAGTGGTTGGTGAAGTGATTAAATACTTCTTTTCTTCTCTTTAGGGCTTGTTTGAGCTTTTCTCGGATGTGAACTTAAATGCTTGCAAAATTTATAATTTTCTACTTCAAGAGAGCATTCATAGTCACCATTTATCCTTGAGAATGTCTTAAAGTTGGTTTAGAGCCATTGGAGAGTGTTTAATGCACATTAAAGACATAAAAAATAGGCTAAAAACTAGCCATTACGAAGCTCGTTCATAATAGATCATCCCATATGGGTCGTCTCACTGTGACTAGGAAGTCCCATGGGATGCCTCATTTGGCCAGACAAAAAATTAGTTCTCTATTTTGGTCTCAGGATCTCAGAGGTCGTCCCAGATATGTCGTCTCACTGTATGGGTCATCCCAAGTAGGTCATCCCACTGAGTTCCATGAGCCAAAATGAAGCGTGCCGGCTAATCAATGAAAGGGGATGACCCAGATGGGTCACCCTATTTTATACCAATCCAGTTTTTATGTATTTAAAGTCTAAACTTATCAGAATGCTTTCAAATACTCTCAAATGGCTTCAAATCAATTGGACACTCTCAAAATATCTCAAAAACTTTTCTAACTTGTAGAAACTTCAACTTTGGCATACTTGATGAAGCTTTTCAAATCCAATTTTTTGGACTACCTGAAATATCATAAAAATATTCTTCAAAGATAAGAAACATATTAGTAGTTTCTCAAATAGTTTGCGATCATCAAAATCAATTCTTGGAGCAACAGAAGGTGATTGCTATGGAGCACGGCAACTGTGCCTTGATGGCACTTTATGCGGTGCTGGTTCCTCCGATGTCGGTCGCTGTTATTGCTGTTGCTATTGTTGGAGGCTGTGCACTACCTCCGTAAGCAAAGTAACTTACTGCACTAGGGTAGCAAATTACTGGACGCCCGTTGTGACGGTCGGATGTGAGGTGCTGGGCTCCACCGATGGTGGCGGACGGTCTTCCCGATGGGAAGATTGCCTAACGGAGTTGGTGGAGAGTTGTGCTCTCATTCTTATCATGATTGATGGTAAAATGATTGTTCACCCTCTCCTACCTGGTGTGCCAATCTGTTACCCCCAATCTCCTATTGTACCCTGTTGGAGTTTTATGATTTCATGCATGTATGATTTTATAAAATAAGTACGTAGTGAAATTTAAAAATTTTCAGATTAAATCTAATTTAATCTAAGCATGCATAAGATCAAATTTTCAAACCATAAACAGGATCATCATATGTAAGATAAGATTCAGATACAGAAATTAAATAGAGAAAATAATTTAAAACACACCTGGACATGGATCAATCTTCAACATGAACAGATGATCATGGATATCTTCCGAAGGTCTCTTCTAGCCACACAAGCATCCGACCTCTACGGATATCCACATAAGACTCTGATCTGATCAGAAGTCTTTTGATCTCACCGAGGTGCTATCTTTCTTGCAGAGATCACATCTTGATGGTTGAAAATATTTTTTTCTCCTAAGATACTCTTAGAGAACAAGAAGATGTAGGAGGATCTTGATCTCTATGCTAGAGATCATGAGAAGAATCCTTTCTTCTCTTTTCTTCTTAAAATCCATGCATCAAATCTCTACAATAGAGATGTAAGAATTTTATCCAAAAGAATTTTGTCCAACTTTTGGATAAAAAGAGAAGGAGACATCTATGTCTAAACATGGACAAGAGGGAGGAGATAAAGATGTCTAAACAACCAACCTTTGATTGTTGCAAGAAAGAAGGGATAAAAGCCATAACAAACCTCACGCCATGCCATCTTCACATGCCCTCCTCTCCCTTATTTTTCTCCATGCCACCCTTGGTTTTTGGGCGTCAAACCTGATCACTAATCCACCTCTTGCTGTCCCATAAGATGTGGTTATTTATAGGCCAAAAGAAGTTAGAAACTGGATAGGAGATAGAGTCCTAACAACTAAGGACTCTTGGAATTAAGATGCCACCCAACACATATGGAATTCACACCAAGTTTACACGAAAACAAGGTGGTTTAGGCTTCTTTCTTACATGCACAAAAGGAAGGGAAGAGGTGGTGTCAACCTGGTTTGGGCATGGGTTTTATAGGCGCACATGTTGAAGGTGGCATGGGGTCCTTATCTTATGGCGCATGGAGGAAATTTTAATCCAATGGAACTCTTAGTTTTAAGTCAAATAAAATCTTAACTAATCTTAATCATATTAAGACTAGATTACACTCAAAAAGATAGAAATTTAAATCTGATTTGGAGCCCAATTAATTCAGATTAGATGTCTCATAATTGGAGGAGTCCTAGTCTAATTGGACTCTTTCTTAGTGCTGAATTTTAATCCTAATCCCATTAAAATTTGGTGCAGCATGAAAATGAAGATTTTTAGTCCAATTAGGAATACATACATCCTAGTCTAATTAAGAATTAGATCAAACCCAAATCCTAATTCAACTGAGACTAATCATCCAATCTTTTTGGGTTATCCTATAACCCTATAAGATCGATCAAATCAAACCCAAAATGAGTCAAATTAAATCCAATCAAATTGAATTTGATATAAGCCCCATTGCTCAATCAAATTAAGCCAATTAGCAATCCTATTACTAATTAATCCTTCTATAACTCACTAACTCTTTAGCAAGTTACATAATGCAACATTTGTATTAGATCAATTATCAATCAAATTGATAATCAAATCCTATTACGATTCATAATCATAATTCAACCATCTGATCAGTCAAAAATCTCTTTTGTGTGAGATTTCATAGGTTCTATTATGTCTGGTAATGAGATATATTGTGATCTCTATCATAATATCATTGAAACTCTTTTCAATAGATTGGAATAATTCCAACTTTGCCCATCAAGGATCATTGATCATCAAGATGATCCTCATGAGTCTCAGAATCCACCAATGACACCTAACAGTATGTAGTGACAATCCAGTAGAATAAAAGATAAACCTCTAGGTGCAGTTAACACATGATATGTCCTCTATCGTGAGTCCCGACCAGATGGTAGGTCATGGATAAATCATCAAACCTCAACATCAGTCATATGATAGATTCAATCAGCTTAAGTCCATATGTGACTCTATGAAAACTCTTTTCCATCAATCACAATGCTATGGTCATAGACTTAAGGACTCAACCTCTTAAATCCTATAGGACTACTCTCTTCTGCTAGGATCGATATATCCCATCTTGATACACACCCCACTCCTATAGTGGATCAACTATCGCTAACATCTACTACAAGGGTCCTTGAAATCTATATTGATGTGTCAGTCAAACTCCAGCAGCCTCACTGCGAGCAGTAGTGTCATCTCAGGTCAAAAAACCAGTCATACAACTACAGCATCGAGAAAGTCACTAACGAGTGAGCAGACATTTATGTGACTTCTCGTGTTGGTCACGCTCCGTGTTAGTTATTTTTAACAACCACTTACACTCTCGCTCCAGTGTCTCTATACTGTAGACTCGAGATCCATCTGTCCGAAGGAAGCGATCTGTGCACTAGTCTATCTGGATCAATCACCATCCCCATGATAATTCTATGATCAGGAGCAATTTAGGAATCAACCATTAATAACACATACCTCAAATTTTCAACTCTTTGAGAATATGTGTTATCATCTTGTTAATCCCTTAGATGATTCATGAATATATAAACATGAATGATAATATAATTATCCAATAAGTACAAAATCATATCCTAGAGATATGAAATGTGTCAGCCAAGATTGGCTTCTAGGATATACATCCAACAATCTTTCACTTGCACTAAAGTCAATCTACCAAGTACCAAGTCTCATCTTCATAAGACAGACTTTAGTCTTAGGCTAGCTAAGTGATTTATCAGTGGGTCAACCACATCATATGTGGAGTTTGCTCTCTACACCTCTATATATTTCTACTGAAGGTAGTCGCATGTTCTGTTGCTCTATGTGCTTGGATATCTGATGAGACCTAGGCTCTTTTGCAAGGGCTATGATGCCATTGTCTTTGCAGTATAGTATCACGGTATCTGATGGTATGACAACTAATTTCGTAACTTATATTAAAATCAGAATACATCCTACACATCTATAGTATATTCAGCTTCCATCGATCGATTATTTAGAATCTTTTCAAAAATATCGATATAGGAATACACCCATGATGTAGACATTCTACGATCAATATCAGATATAAAATTTGAATTGGTGTATCCTCCCACTCCTAGCTTTGATTCTTCTCCAAATTAAGAACATATCCTTAGTTCTTCTCAAGAGCTTAAGGTCATTTTCACATCAATCCAGCGCTCACAGTCTGGATTCAACTGATATCTACTCGTGAGATTCATGATATTATTTATATCAGTTTAAGTATATTACAGCATACGACTATGCCTGAGAGGGTAGCAGACCCCTCTCTAAGATTTCTATGCTGAACTCTTTCAGCATTCAGTCTTTGTACTTTATCTATGAAAACACAAGCATCCAATTGCATCTATCTCTATAGATCTTTAGGATGCTTGATTTATATCTTTTATGAAAATATTTATATTCAACCATATTTTAACTGATGTCAGTATTGGATACTCCACTGATCTTTTTGAAAATCATAATTCTTCTTTTCTGATCAAACAACTTGATTATGTCATCAAATAACTTGTTCCACTCCAAGATTATTATAGACTTTGTGATCACCTATCACAAGAAGTAAAATCCATAGGCTATTCCATACAGAAACTTCAGAAGAATGCTTCTCAAAAAAGCTATCTCACATCCCTTTCTTGGAGTCGATGTCTCACATCACCTCATTGTAGTTCTGGATCATCTCTATGCTCCCATCTCTCATAAGAAATGACTTTCTCTACATCCTCTGCTAAGCATACCTGAGTACCTTTCGAGAGGATTGAAGATCCTACTATGTGTATAAGGTGGAGGAGGAATGTACGTCTACTGGCTCATAATGATAAATAGGTTCTTAAGGTCTCAAAGCTCACTGTTCTTCAGAGACACTCTCTTTGAGCTTAACTTTTCTCCCACTGTTTTATCTTGGTTAAATAATTTTTTCAAGAAGATAGCAATATCGGATCACAATCACATTGTAATCCCATCAGAAAGTAGTATCCCAATCTTTTTTAGGATGAGCTTTATAGACCTATTCTCTAACATATCCACTTGCTATCTTAACACAAGCTGGACATCCTTGAATCTTAGAATAACCAAGATTCAGTTCTCACCATCCCATATCTCATACGGTGTGGTCGGAACAGGTTTAGAAAGAATCCAATTTTATAGAAATAAAGTATGTCTCTAAAGAAATATGAATAAATCAGTGAAGTTCATTATGGTCAGACCATATCTCATATAGTCTCATGACTCTTCATATCTCGTTGAGCTAAGATGTACTAAGAGTAGTCCAATATAAATAATACCATTTTATGAGATAACTGAAAATTTTTTTTATTGGTATTGCATCTTCGATCCGATCGAAGTATCTTTAGAAATTTTTGATTTGTTTCTCTACTTATATCTGAGTTTTTGAACCTTTCAAAAATTTTAGATTTGTATCTCATATACAAAGTAGAGACAACTCCTTGATTAGCACATTACATGGGCTACACACATCAAATGTGTACAAGGATAAGTATCTCAGTGGTCTTTTTTCTCTTATCCACAAGAGTAGCTTGGTCATATTTTCTCAAAGAGATGATACACAAATTAGATTTGACTCAACAGTCAATAAGTCCAAAGGCCCATAATTCTTTCAATTTGTTAATTATTTCTTCTCCAATATGATTTAGCCTAAGGTCCACATATACTTTAAGGTTCATCTCAAATATGGATCTCTCAGATCTAATGGCATTCACTGTTTGCTCAATTAAGTTCACAGTGTATCACCATGCAATGATAGAGACGTCTCTCAAAGTTAAATCCAAACGATGATCACAAAGGATAGATATCCATGGCCATATCAGCAACTGTTGCCCTATAGCCAATTCAAGGGTTACTTCCTCAGCCCTCATTTTCCATGATTCTACATTAGAGTCAATAGCTCAATTGAGAGAAAAAAAATCATAAGGATAATATCGAGCAATCTTGACATGCCTACTTTAGGCGTGTCTTTGTTTCTTTAGGCTCTCCAGGTATTAATTCTGAACTCTTTCAAGATTTCTTTATTATCAACACTTTGACTAATTCAGATAAGGTGCTATAATGATCTTTCATATGGTAGTTTTCATAAATATCTATATAAACTAATCAGAGATCGCAGGATCAAATCATAAGTAATTTTTGTGCATGATCATGATGAGCTTTTTAAGCTCCTAAATGTTCTTGATCATTATCAAATAACGATCATAGTTGACTGTCCATCATGCATCATATGCGCTGTGCAACTCTGATCATCTCACAATACTTGTAATGAATCAACATGTCATAGCAGTGAACATGTGCTCATGCATAGCACCTATCTTAATTTCATTGTCCATCCACTCATCAAGTATAGCTCGTTGACTATGGGTTGGACAAGTTGTTAACATTAGAATAACTGATAGAGAATATAATTAATTTTTTAAAATTAAAAATAATTTTTAAGTTTGTGAGCCAGTCAATGTAATCAGTTTCGATTAATCGATTGATATCTAAGACTCAAGCTAGAGGGTTGGAAGCTGACACAATGAACACAGAAAGTAAAGATTCTAATTGGATGTTTGTACTTATTTTATGATTTACTCTAAAAATTTTTAGATGTAAAAAGAGACTCTCATTATTTTATTAGATCTTCCACACTCTCTGAGTGGAGAAACAAAAATTTTGACACGACAATTGGGTTTCTAGTGGGTGCTACGGTCCCACCGATGCCGTGCACCTCACCTACATTTATTGTAACACGAATAAATACCGATGCGTGGACAACTTTTGTTCAGATACTTCTCTAAGCATGTTGCAGCCACTTGATCTCTAAGTCATGTGGGCTCACCTAATAGTTATTGCCCGCACTCTTAGTTAAGTTAGACCACCGTTCATAAGCAGGTGCAAAGTCGTCATTGGGTCCTCACTTAATAGTTATTAGGTCCAACTCCATCTTTACCCACAGCAACTCTTTGCTAATAGAGTGGTTGCGTGTTCTCGATGTAACTGAACCACTGTGACCAACTGAGAACAATCAATGCCGGTAGCACGCCGCACATCTACAACGGTGGAAGATCTTGGACTTAATATTTAGTGAGAGATTTAAGTTTAGGTCTCATCTAATCAACCATCATATGATGATGTAATTGGCATAGGCTAAATCAAACCACCAAGTAACCATATTGAAGACTCAATCTTCCAAATCGGTCAGGTAAGTGGAGATTGGTAGGGGTCCCCTGTTTTTCTTAGATACCAATAAATTGATCAGATAATGAACGAAACTAATTAAATAACTACTTTCAATTACTTGCCATAGACATCAAAATTGATCAGTTGATCCGAATAGGTTGGCTTAGGTGAATCAGATTCGAGCCATAGAGCTGAATTAGGTCTTTAGGTTAATTGATTCTACATGTGGGTGTCAATGATTCAATCAAATAATTGTATGATCTTAGACTCTATTGACTAATCTAATCAATACTTGACTCGGTTTGATCACTGCTATATCGATTTAGACCTATCATGATCAAATCAGAAATTCTTTTGATGTAATCCAATTATATGACCTAATTTGATCTACTCATGACCAATCTCTCATGCACAAACATTAATTTCAGATCTTAAATCAAA
>NC_025998.2:20827517-20905947 GCF_000442705.2 Elaeis guineensis | reverse complement strand
CGTGGCGGCGGCAGTGGCGGATCTACGGGAGGCGTCCAACACGTGGGTGGCGAAGTACCGGCGGGAGAAGGCGCTGCTGGGCCGGGTCTCCTTCAGGGACATGTACTCAGCGCTGAACGCCGTGTCCGGCCACTACATCAGCTTCGGGCCCACCGCCCCCATCCCGGCAAAGCGCAAGGCCCGCATCCTCGAGGAGATGGATACCGCCGAGAAGGCCCTGCTCAGGGGGAGGTAGTCCTTGTTTTTTGGCCTACCTACATGCGCGCGGCATCGTTTAGTCCTTTTTCAGTCACTTGAATTTGGGCGTGCAAATTTTTTTGTGCTTTGCTCGGGGCAGAATCCGACATTACGTTGAATTATGTTAGCGTTTGTGCGTTATGCTTTTGAGCTAAGATGTTCTAACAGTTCTGATGATGAAATGAACGTTGTGTGGATTCTATATTTGGGATCGAATAGATACAGCTTAAATCCTTACCTACTTTTAACCCTCGATTTCATCCCTTTTCTTTGCTGCACATTCGCTTTGATGCATTGATTATCTGATGTATGAGGGGCAGGTTAAGGTTGAAGAGGATAAGATCGTGGTAGCATGTGTGGTAACAGATGTCTCTTCCCTTTTGGTTTTTGGTAAAATAGATGTATGATACTAAACTAAACATGAATAAATATATCTCCAAGAGTTAAAAAACAAAATATCTAAATATCGAACAAAGAGATCAGCTATAGAGCCCCGAATAATAGATTCAGAATACTTAGTCACAAAGAAAATCATTCAGTCAACAATACCATTGACCTCCCAAAAATATGCAAAACTTCAAACGTAATCAAACATCTCAACATTCCCCATAATAATGAATGCCGTCTACTATTATCCAATAGTAGATTAGAAAACCATCTAACAACTGTCATAGAATCACCTTTGATCCAAATTTGTGAAGCCTATAATTTTAAGACAATATGAACTAAACCTTCTTATGCAGGACATAACTCTATTATAGAAACTGCGGTATCAAAACTTGAATACCTTCTGTTGCAATAAATACACCAGTCGCACCATGAATAATGAAACTAGATCCATCAGTATTGGAGTCTGCACACTATCATCAAGTTAATTTTGAGAAAATAGAAGGATGATAGCTCTCAAAAAAAATATATTAATTTAGAAGATGTAGAGATTGTCAAAAAAAAGTCACAGATTTTTTTTGTTAAAGGTTCTGTAATAACAACTAACTAATGAAACTATTGGGCCTGGGCTGAAGCTTTTAAAAAAATCAATGAAGTACCAAGTCTTATATCTTGAAATATGCGAGCATTACTTGCCATCCAAAATTATAGATGGTATAACAACACAAAAGAGCTTCAAACTTTATAACATTAGATGAATTATTCTTTTTAATAGTACATAAAAACTCCTCAATCAATAAGAATAAACTGATAGATATATATTGTAGCGAAAAAACTCTCCATGCAGAGAAGCAATGCGATAATGATGTATTACATTTGAACAAATTCCCCCTCTTCTGAACAAACATTACAATGGCTTGTCATATGAAAACCATATTAAAATAAAATTGGTTTGCAAGGAAGCCGAATCCAGGTTAATTTCTATATAAATAAGGCAATTCTGGGGTGAGCTTCTAATTTCAGGCCCATACAAAATTTGGAGTTCTTTGGGTTTTAATGGAAAAGATGCAATAAAGATTAGAAACTTTCATCATCGATCCAGAGGATACACCCCAACCCAATCTGTATCCAAACTCACCACGGAAGATAGCTAAAGATAAAATTTTATCCACCAAATCCTTAGAAAAAGCTTGTGCCGATGTAGCCTGATTTCACATGTGGTCACCCACAATAAAATCTTTAACCATAGTATCTTTAATTGCCAAAATATTTACGAGTGCTAGTCATCATTCCAAAGATAAAGAGCAAAACCAAGGATCTTGAACCACATTTATAGACACACCATCCTCACACACCATTTAATATTAGAATAAATAGTAGGAGCATAGGAATAAATTTTCTTTCAAACTAGAAAAGCAATGCATGGACATATTGGAATAGTTGTCATTGACCATGCTCCACACTTAGCCTACATTCACGAGCTCTAAAAGTCATCCACTATAAAAGATATCTCACAGCATGCTTAGCCATTGGAGCATCACCTCTGGTGAGCAAAGAAAAAAAGATACCCTAACCACCAACTCGAGGTGATTGACTAACATGATCTCAATTAATAAAAAGCAATGATTTTTAATGCATTGTCTGACAAAAGTGTTCACTTTAGGACTAAATTTAATCATAAATCTCTCAAAATTAATCCACTATCTTGAAGTTGCATAATACTTTTGTAAAATGGTTGATACGATTCTTGCATTATTCAGAATGGTCCTAGCAAATAAAATACAATCATCTGCAAATAAAAAGTAAGAGACAAATACTCAAGTTCAACCAAACCAATATGTTAATAATAAATTATTGTCAACCGCTATCTTCAGCAATCGTGACAACGCATCTACGCAAATGATAAATAAATAAGGCAATAAAGGGCACCCTTATCATACACCAATAGAAGAATCCTTTAACCAAAATTATAAATGGTGACTCAATACAATCCTCAATCCATTTAATTCAAATTTCAGAAAACCTATTTGGTGCATGGATAGAAAAATATATAGAATCCCAACGAACTCTATTACAACTCTTTCCAAATCAAGCTTAATAGACATGTAATTTTGTCTAACTAGAGCATGCTGTAAATCATACATCATTTTTTGAGTCAAAATAGTATTACCAGGTATACTCTTTCCTTTAATTAAAGCACCTTCTTCCTGACTAATTAATGGATGAAGAATATTTTGCATTCAATTAGCCAACAATTTAGCAATAACTTTATACAGAGTAGAGCATAAACTGATTGGATGATAGTGAGATAGAACTGATATATCTGATCTTTTAGAGATTAAAGTAATCAATGCATGCTTCTAAGAGACTGGTATAAAATTAGAACTAAAAAATTATTGTATTGCAAGACAAACATTCCTTTCGAATAAGTGGTCAGTAATATTTAAAAAAAATTGGTGGAAAACCTTTAGATCCAAGCATCTTATCCCCAACCATAGATCGCATAAAGAACTCAATCTCAATCTTTGAAGTATTAGAAAATCGGATAGGCAGCATGTGTAGATTTTAAAATTTTTTAAAAATACAGCAGAAAATAAAATGGATTAAACACTTTAACCCCACATGCAAAAGATCAAATCTAATCTTACCCAAGTCCAAGGAAAAACACATATATACAATCTGAAATTTAGAGACAAGTATGAGATCGAATCCCATTATCTTGGCATGGATAGATATTCACCACTTATGATAATCATGGATTCGTAGATGCTCGAGCCGCATACGTATCCAGCCTCCACGGATATCCACCGAGATCAATCTCGAATTGATCTCCTCATTGTAGAATCTTTTTTTTCAAGAAGAATCTTAGCTTTGAGATCTTAGACCAACACCTTGATCTGGACTACACGATCAACTCCTTGATCTGCAGCCTTCTTCTTCTTCTCCTTGATCTTCACTCTTGAAAACAAATCTCTCAGAGTCTTAGCGTGTGGAAGGTGGGATGCCCAACTCTTAGGCATGGAAGAGAAGAGAGGGAGGAGAGGAGGCATGAAGAAGGGAGAGAGAGGAATTTTTTCACAAAAAATTCTATTACTTGGAAACCCTAGAGACATGCTCTTTATATAGGCACTATCCTGATACATAATAGAAATCCAATTATCTTAAAAAGATATATTCTTATCTCATAAGAATTATCTATCTTTTTAATTTGATTTATTTCAATTAAAATCAGATATAATTGGTATATAATCAGTCCCTTTAGGTGTTGGAATTTTGGGTTTGGTGCATGCATGTGTGTTTCAAAACTTCATTTTCTAAAAACCACAATGGAGAATAAGATTAAAATAATTTTAATCTGAATTATGTATGCATAAAAATATAAAATCACATGCAGTTATTTCATATGCTAAAATTGATATATGCTGAAATTCAGATTGTGATCAAATCACATACCTGTTTTGTAATCTCTTTCTTCAAAACTGGATTTGAAAGAGACGAAGCTCTCTGTTAGCCGCACAAGTGTCCGACCTCTATGAGTATCCACTCGAGATCAGTCTGGAACAATCCTCTATAATCTGAATTTTGATTCTTCAAAATTTAGCCTGCTGAATCTGAACGAAGTCTGCATCGCGATCAACACTTGATCTTTCTCCTTGATCTTCTTCTTCTCCTCTTCTATAGAGTTTCTCCTTGCTATGTGCTGCTACCAGATGCTAGAAATTAGCAAAGAAGAAGCACCCAAACTCTTTTGAACGTGAAACTCCTTGGGACATGCGTCCTAAGGAAGAGGTGTATAGAACACCCAAGAGAAGAGAAAGGAAGAGGAAGAGAGGACGTGGGGAGAGCCTTTGGGTGTGAGGGGCTACTAGTTTTGATCACTTAGAGACCTTAGGAGAAGTTCCTTTAAATAGGCACAAATATTGAATCCTATTCAATCATATAATACAAGTTCTACTTGTATTAGGATTCCTATTAACTTAAGCTATCCAACTTATATTAGGAAGCCTATTAGGTGCCAACAATTGGAGCCCTTACACCCATAATTAGACATCCTCTTTTGCACCCAAGAAACACCCCATACGAAATCAAAAGGCTCTCTAATTAATGGACACGTCCAAAATGATCAAATCAAAGTGGCACCCCATAATAACTATCAAGAAGATTCATAAAGAACTTGCACCCTTAATTTATGTGATCCATAACCTTAGACACCCAACAATTGGAGTCTCATGAATTTTATTTATGTAGGTAATTAGCAGGTAATTAAGTTAGAATTAGTTTATCAAATAAGTAATCCTAATGAAAAGAGAAATTGGGTCCAACCATATGCTAGCAAAGTTACCATGGACCCAACGAATTTCTCTAAACCCAATTGACACTTCATAAGCTTAATTTCTTACTCCAGGCCTAATCCCTTTGTTGTGTGACCTCATAGGTTCAATTCTATCTGGTAGTGAGATATACAATGATCTCTATCATCACATTATTGAAACTCTTTTCAATGTATCGAAATAATTTCACTCTAACTTAATCAAAGATTATCGATCTGGAACAATCCTAGTGAGCTTTCACAATCCATCAGTGATACCTAGCAATATGTAGTGGTCACCCAGTAGAACTGAAATGAACCTCTAGGTATAGTTAACATGTGATTTAGTCTCTCTATCGTGAGTCCCGACTAGATGGTAGGTCATGGATAAATCGTCAAAGCTCAACATCAGTCATATGATAGATTGATTAGCTTAAGTCTAGTTGTGACTTCTATAGAAATTCTTTTCCATCAATCACACTGCTGTTGTCACAGAGTCTTGGACTTAGCCTCTCAAATTTTATAGGACTACTTCTCTCTATCAAGATCAATAGATCCTATCTTAATGCGCACCCCACTCCTATAGTGGATCAAGTGTCACCAACATCCACTATAAGGGCTCACTGAGTTTCATGTTTATGTATCAATCAAACTCCAACAGCCTCACTGCGAGTAGCAGTACCATCTCAAGTTAAAAGATCAGTCACACAACTACGGCATCGAGATAATCACTGACGATTGAATAGAAATCCAAACGATCTCTCGTATGGTCACGCTCAGTGCCAGTTGTTCTCTAACAACCATCCATACTTGTCGCCCTATGTCTCTACACAATAGACTAGAGATCCATCTTTCTCGAAGAAAGTGATTTGTCTGCAGTCTGTCCAGATCCATCATCATCCTCATGATGATCCTATGACCGAAAGTATTTAGGAATAAAATACATGCCTCTAATTCTCAACACTTTGAGAATATGTATCGAAGGTAATTCCATGGATGATTCAAGGACACATCACACATGAATGACAAAGAAATTATCCTTTTATTGATCATATCAATATATTAAGTATAAAATTATATCCTAAATTTATTACAATGTGTCAGCCATATTGACTTCTAGGACATACATCTAACAATCTTCCACTTGGACTAAAGTCAATTGATCACAAATCTAAGTCCCATCTTTTCAAGGTAGACTTTCATTTTTGGTTGGCTCAACTACTTAGTCAGTGAGTCTGTCACGTTATCCGCAGAGTCTACTTTTCGTACCTCGATATGAGATAGTCACGTACACTGCTGCTTTATGTGTTTGGACTTCTGGTGAGACCTTAGGCTCCTTAGCAAGGGCTATGGTGCCATTGTCTTTGTAATATTGTATCAGGACATGACATCCAGTTCTACAACTAACATTAGAGTCAAATTCATTTTACACATCTACAGCATATTCAGTCTCCATTGATCGTATATTCAAAATTCTTCTAATATATCAAACAAGAATACATCCTCAACTCACAACTCAGAATCTCCACCAAAGATCAAGAACAAATCCTTAGTCCTTCTTAAGTACTTAAGGATATTCTTCACAGCTATCCAATGCTCTTTGCTTGGATTCGATTGATACCTACTTGTGACACTCACAGCAAGGGCAATATCATGTCAAGTATACAGTATGGCATACATAGCTTTCTATTGCCGAAGTATAAAGAATCCTACTCATGCACTGAATCTCCTCAGATGTGGTTGGACACATCATCTTAGAGAGATGAATACCATGCCTAAGAGGTAAAAGACCTCTCTTGAAGTTTTTCATGCTGAACCTCTTCAGCATCTTCTCTATGTACAACTTTTGTGATAGGTCAAGCATCCATTTAGATCTATCCCTATAGATTTTTATTCCAGAATATAGGATGCTTTCTCTAGGTCTTTCATAGAGAATTTCTTGAACAACCATCTTTTGACCATGGTCAGCATAGGAATGTGATTCTAAATGAGGAGAATATTATCCACATATAATACGAGAAAGGTGATCGCACTCCCACTGACCCTCTTGTATACATAAGGTTCCTCTTTATTTTTGATGAAGTCAAACGATTTGATTGCCTCATCAAAATGATGATTCCAACTTCGAGAAGCTTGCTTTAATCCGTATATAGATCTTTATAGCTTACAGACTCTGTGATCACCATCACCAAATGTGAAACCCATAGACTACTCCATATAGATATTTTCTCAAGATATCCATTCAGGAAGGTAATTTTCATTCCATCTGCAGATTTTATAATCGTAATAAGCTGCAACAGCAAGTAAAGTACGGATGAATTTCAGCATAGCTACAGACGAGAAGATTTTTTGATAGTCAATGCCCTCACACTGACTGTAACTTTAGCCACAAGCCTAGCTTTATAAGTCTCTACCTTACCATCGACATCTATCTTTCTTTTGTAGATTCATTTACATCCAATAGGTACAATACCTTCAGATAGATCCACTAAAGTCTAGACTTGGTTTGAGTGCATCGAGTCAATTTCTGACTTCATAGCATCTAACAATTTCTCAAAATTGATGTCAGACATCGTCTCGTCAAAGATATTGGGATCATCACCATGACCCTATCTCCTATAAAGAATATTTTCTTTACTTCCTCCGTAAGCATACCCATGTACATTTCTAAAGGTCGGAGATCCTACTAGATCTACGAAGTGGCAGAGGAACATCAACTACTGGCTCATGGACTATGGATTCCTGAGGATCTATAGCTCTAGACTCTTTAGAGACCTTCTCTTCAAGTTCCACTAACCTCCCACTGTCGCCATCCTAGATAAATTTTTTTTAAAAATATGATATTTTGACTCACAATCACATTGTGGTCTTGTGGAAAGTAAAAGTTGTATCCCATAGATTCTTTTAGATATCCTATAAAGTGAGTTATAATAGATCTATCCTCAATTTTTTCACCATCTGTCTCTTGACATAGGCCGACATCCTCAAGTCTTAAGATAAATCAGACTTGGCTTCTTATCGAACCATATCTCAAACGGTGTGGTAGAATGGCTTTGAAGGAATCCTATTCAACAAGTGAATGGCAGTTAACAAGGCATGTCCCAAAGAAATAAGGGTAGACAGTGAAGCTCATCATGGATCTGACCATATCCAATAGGATCCTGTTCCTCCTTTCGGATACCCCGTTGAGCTGAGGTGTTCCAAAAGGGTCCACTGAGAGACTATGTTGTTGTCCTTAAGATATCTCAAAAATTTTTGACTAAGGTATTTACCTCCTCAATCAGATCGAAAACCTTAACAAATTTGTCTGTCTACTTTTCTACTTCATGCCTCAATTCTTTGAATTTTTTAAAGGCCTCAGACTTATGTTTCACATATTCATACCTAGACAGGTCATCGGTAAAGATAATGAAGTAGCTGTAACTACCTTAGCCTGCACATTAAATGGCCCACACAATCAGTGTTACCAGGGCAAGTAACTCTATGACCCTTTTTTCATGTCCTACAAAGGGTAACTTGACTATTTTTTCTCGAAAGCAGGATTCACAAGCTGGATATGACTCTGGATTAAAGAGCTAAGGATCCCATCTTTTTTCAGTCTATTTATTCTATCTTCTCCAATATGGCCTAGTCTTGGTGCTACAAGTACTTCTGGTTAATCTCATCTTTGAATCTTTTTTGACCTACGACACTCACTATTTTCTCGTTTAGATTCACATTCGCATCAACATGCAAATGATAAAGACTGTCAATTAAAAGACCTCATGCAACCAATTTATTTCATAAATAAATAGAACAAAAATCTTTATTAAAACTAATTTCAAAACCTTCCTATGCTAGCACAGATATGAAAATTAAATTTGACTAGCTACAAGAATATAATAACAATCTTTTAATTCTAATCTAACACCAGATGGTAATTGAAGAGAGTAAGTGCCAACGACCTCTGCAGTAACCTTTACTCCATTGTCAATCCGAAGGATCATGTCACATTCTCTCAACCTTCTACTTTCTATCAGACTCTGCAAAGAGATGCATATATGAGCACTTGAGCCAGAGTCTAATACCTAACTAAAAGTAGAAAAAATCGTAAGGTTAGATTCAATTACGAGCATACTTTCAGAAGGTTTGTCATCCTTTTTGGTCTTTAGGCTCTCCAGGTATTTAGGACAGTTCCTCCTCAGTGGCCTTCAACATGACAATGAAAACACTTTCCCTTTGCTTCAGCCGCTTTAGGACCATCCTTCTTTAGCTTGCTCTCTCTCTTCTGCTACTTTGCGGATTTAGTCTTCTTCCTTCCAATAAACTTTCTCTTGGAAGAAGAAGTCTGCTCCATAGCGAGAACAGTGCCCCTTGAACTCTTCAAGGTACCCTCTTTGTAACCAACATATTGACAAGTTCAAAAATAGTGCAGTTAAGTTTGTTCATATGAAAATTCATAATGAATTGACTATATGAACTGGTCAGGGATTGAAAGATCGGATCCATCTGCAATTCTTTTTGCATATCAAATCCGAGCTTCTCAAGCTCCTCAATGTCTTGATCACTGTCATACAGTGCTCATGGAAGACTGTCCCTCACGCATCTTGAGGTTAAAGAGTCTCTTGGACACTTCAAAGCGCACAGTACGGCTTTGCTCACCATACAACTCTTGCAGATGAGTGATCATAGCCTAGGCAGTGGGTATATGCCGTGCTGGCTTTGTAACTCGTTTGACATGGATGCCAGTACATAACACTTGATCCGAATCATCCATCCACTTCTCAAAGACAGCTCTCTACTCAGCAGTAGGATGGTTTGGTAACACAATGGGATCTTGACGAGAATATGGCTTAACTTTTCTGAGATCAGGATAATCCTGAGATTTCTAAGTCAGTCTTTAAAATTATTACCGATCAAACGATTGGTTTCAAAGATGCGAGTAAGAGGATTTGAGGCTGACATGATGGTTTAACTACGAGAGTAGAGATTCAAGTTAGACTTTTGTACTAATATTTTAATTTGCTTCCAGGCACTTTAAGATGCAAAAAATGACTTTCACTAATTTTTTGGATCTCTGCACTTCTTTTGAAGAAAATAAAAATCCTAATGCGACAAAGGATTTCTAGTGGGTGCTACGATCCCACCGATGATATGCACCTCACCTAACAGTTATTGGTAATATGCACATCGATGTGTAGGTGACTCTTTGCCCAGATACTTCACTAAGCATATTCAGCTACTTGATCTCCAAGTCATATGGGCTCACCTAACAGTTATTGTCCACACTTCTTAGTTAAGCCCGACCCACCATTCACAAATAGGTGCAAAACCGTTATTGGGTCCCTCACCTAACAGTTATTGAGCCCAACCCCATCCTTATCCTGGAACAACTCTTTGCTAAAGAGTGGTTGCGTATTCCTGATGCAACTGGACCACCATGACCAGTTGAGAACAATCAATGTCGGTAACACGCCCGCACATTTACAACGGTGGAAGACCTACGGACTTAATATTTGTGGAGAGATTTGGATTTAAATCTCATCTAATCTGTCATCATATGATCGATCTAACTAGCATGGGCTAAACCAAACCACTAAGCAACCTAATTCAAGATCCAATCTTCCAAATTGATCAGGTAAGTAGAGAACGATAGGGGTCCCCCTGTTGCCTTCCTTATACACCAATGAATTGACCAGGTCGACTAACAGAACCAATTAAATAATCACGTCTCATTAACTTACCTTAGACACCAATAGATCGATTGATCAGAATTGGTTAGCTAAAGTGAATCGGACTCAAACAACGAGCCAAATTAAGTCCTTAGGTTAATCAATTTGATCAACAATAATTGTATGATCATTAACTTAATTCATCTAACTCAATTCAATACTTGACTCGATTTGATCAATTACTTAATCGAATTAGATCCATATGACTCAAATCAAAAATCTTAGATGTAATCCTATTACATGATCTAATTTTTGATTTTTTCATGACCAAAACTCTCATACACAAATACAAATTTCAGATTCTAAAATCATATTTTAGATCTAAATTTTTGGCATGAAAGTAAATTTTAAAATATAAAAATAATTTTTAGAATTTAATATACAAACATATATCATATATATGCATGTATAATTAGATCTAAACAAAATTTTAGATCTAAGCATGATATCATATATCTCATATACTAATCATGAATGAGATTAAAAATAAATTTATAATCTAAATATATAATCATATATCACATATATGAATCAAAATTCATATCATAAAAATAAATTTCAGATTTCATGCATGCATCTATATTTCACATGAACATTAACTAGAACTCTTTCTAGATCAAAATTTAGATCTATGCATGCAACAATATCAACTATATATTCAAAATTAAATCCAAAATCAAATTCTAAATTTGAAGATCCATCCATATATATCATGTATTAAGAAAAAATTGATTTTGAAATCTTTTCAAAAACATATATATCAAAATTCAGCATATGAAAACCCGTGACTCTGATACCACTATTGAAATTCTGGGTTTGGTGCATGTATGTGTATTTCAAAACTTTATTTTCTAAACACCACAATAGAGAATAAGATTAAAATAATTTTAATCTAAAGTATGCATGCATAAAAATATAAAACCACATGGATCTATTTCATATGCTGAAATTGATATATACTGAAATTCAGATTGTGATCAAATCACATATATATTTTGCAATCTCTTTCTTCAAAACTGGATCTGAAAGAGACGAGGCTCTCTGTTAGCCGCATAAGTATCCAGCCTCTATGAGTATCCACTTAGGATTAGCCTGGAATAGCCTCTATAATCTGAATTTTGGTTCTCCAAAATTTAGCCTGCTGAATCTGAGCGAAGCCTGGATCGCGATCAACACTTGATCTTTCTCCTTGATCTTTTTCTCCTCTTCTCTAGAGTTTCTCCTTGCTATATGCTACTACCAAATACTAGAAACCAGTAAGGAAGAGGCACCCAAACTCCTTTAGATATGGAACTCCTTGGGATGCGCATCCCAAGAAAGGGTTGTATAGAACACCCAAGAGAAGAGAAAGGGAGAGAAAGAGAGGGCGTGGGGAGAGCCTTTGGGTATGAGGGGTTGCTGGTTTTGATCACTTAGAGACCTTAAGAAAGGTCCCTTTAAATAGGCACAAAGATTAAATCCTATTCAATCATATAATACAAGTCCTACTTGCATTAGGATTCCTATTAACTTAAGTTATCCAACTTACATTAGGAAGCCCGTTAGGCGCCAACAATTGGAGCCTTATACCCATAATTAGATATTTTCTTTTACACCCAAGAGACATCCCATATGAAATCAAAAGGCCCTCTAATTAATGGACATGCCCAAATTGATCAAATAAAGTGGTGCCCCATAATAGCTATGAAGGAGATTCATAAGGGACTTACACTCTTAATTTATGTGATCCATAACCTTAGACACCCAACAATTGGAGTCTCATGAATCTTATTCATGTAGGTAATTAGCAAAATTTAGTTAAAATTAGATTATCAAATAAGTAATCCTGACAAAAAGAGAAATTGGTTCCAACCATGTGTTAGCAAGGTTACCATGGACCCAATGATTTTTCTAAACCTAATTGACACTTCATAAGCTCAATTTTTTATTCCTGACCTAATCCCTTTATTGTGTGACCTCATAGGTTTAATTCTATCTGGTAGTGAGATATACAATAATCCCTATCATCATATCATTGAAACTCTTTTCAATGAGCCGAACAATTCACTCTAACTCAATCAAAGTTGTTGATCCAAACAACCTAGTGAGCTCTCACAATCCACCAATGACATCAGCAGTATGTAGTGGCAACCAGTAGAACTAAAATAAACTTCTAGGTGTAGTTAACATGTGATTTAGTCCCTCTATCATGAGTTCCGACTAAATGACAAGTCATGGATAAATCGTCAAATCTCAATATCAGTCATATAATAGATTGATTAGCTAAAGTCCAGTTGTGACTTCTATGAAAACTCTTTTCCATCAATCACACTGCTGTGGCCACAGACACTTGGACTTAGCCTCTCAAATCTCATAAACTACTCCTTTCTATCAATGTCAATAGATACTATCTTGATGTGCATCCCACTCCTACAGTGGACCAACTATCACCAACATCCACTACAAAAGCTCACTGAGACCTATATTTATGTGTCAATCAAACTCCAGCAGTCTCACTGCGAGTAGCAGTACCATCTCAAGTCAAAAGATCAGTCATACAACTACGGCATCGAGATAATCACTGACGATTGAATAGAAATCCAAGTGATCTCTCGTATGGTCATGCTCAATGTCAGTTATTCTCTAACAACCATCCGCACTTATCGCCTTATGTCTCTACACAGCAGACTAGAGATCCATCTTTTTCAAAAAAAATAATTTATGCACCAGTCTATTCGGATCCATCATCATCCTCATGATGATCTTATGATCGAAAATATTTAAGAATTAAATATATATCTCTAATTCTCAACACTTTGAGAATATGTATCGAAGCTAATTCCATGGACGATTCAAGAACACATCACACTTGAATAAAAAAAAATTATCTTTTTATTGATCATATCAATATATTAAGTATAAAATTATGTCCTAGATTTATTACAATATGTCAGCCATATTGACTTCTAGGACATACATCTAACATTAGGTAGGTACAAAGGGCGCTCTAGGAATATATGTCAGGTAGTTGGGGCACCAATTGGTACCCCACATAAGGGTTTCTTGCCATTGAGAGGGGGCGTGGTCCTCTCTCTCTTCTCCACACCATGTCACATAAGAGGGGCGGGCTCCTCTTACAATATCATGAGATTTGGTGCCCATTTTCTGCCAAAAATAAAAGTAGGCACCATCTATTCTTCCATTTATTTCATATGTACTCTTAGAGATAATTAGAAGATAAAGAAGAGATAATGTTAAGATAATTATGCCAACTAATTGACTTAATCAAATCCTCTTGGGTTCACAATTAAGAGCCAATTAAATCCAAATAGATTTAGGTTAAGTTCAAGGCTATGGACTTGATAAATTGAAGTCTCGAGAAGAATTAGATTAACTGTATGCTAGCATGATTCTCATAAACCTAATAAAATTTTAATAAATTCTAATCCAATTGAAACTTCATAAGCCCAATTAAAATTTGAGATTAAATTTCTTAATGTTGATCCCATAGATTTATTCTATCTGATAGTGAGATATATTGTGATCTCCATCATAATATCATCAAAACTCTTTTTGATGGATTGAAATATTTCTAATTATACCCTTCGAGGGCCATCGATCATCAAAATGATGTCCGATGAGTCTCACAATCCACCAGTGACACCTAGCAATATATAATGACAATCTAGTAGAATAAAAGTATAAATCTCTAGGTGCAGTTATCGTATGTTCAGTCTTTCTATCGTGAGTCCCGACTTGACTGAGGTCATGGAGAACTCGTCAAACCCCATTGTCAGTCATATGCAAGATTGACTTGATTCGAGTTTATTTGTGAATCTCGTGGAACCTCTTTTTCAGTATTCACACTTGCTTTAGTCAAAGACCTTCTGAACTCAGTCTTACAAATCGCATAAGATTTTTTTTCTATCAAGGTCGATAGATTCTTTCTAGTGTATCCTACTCCAAACAGCGAATCTAAACCTACTGAAGCCAACATACACAGTAAGGACTCGAATGGTTAGGGACAAGAGAACGTGCAGTTAAACCAGTAGCCTCACTGCGAATAGCCAATGACATCGTAGGTCAAGGGACCACTCACACCACTGTAACATCAAGAAAATCACTGATGGATGAGTAGACATCCATTGATTCTCGTGTTGGTCACGTTCAGTACAAATATTCTCTAACAACTATCTGTACCTTCACCCCAATCTCTCACATTGTAGACCAAGACTCATCTGCCCATAAGGGAGGTAAACCATGCACCGATCTCAAATAAATTGATCACTATCTTTCATGATGATCCTTTGATCGAAAGTATTTAGAAATTAACCACTAATTAATGTATGTCTCAAATTCTTAACACTTTAAGAATACACAAAAATCATCTTTATTAATTTTTAGGATAAATCATGGATACATAAACATGATTAGAAAGAAAAAATTTTTATTGATAATAAAAAGATTACAAGCATAAATTTAAGCCCTGAAATTAATAATATATCAGCCAACAATTGGCTTCTAGGGCACAAATTTAACAAACTTCCACTTGACCTAAAGCCAATTGACTATATACCTAAGACCCATCTTCTCAAGGTGAGCTTCATTTTCTACTGGTTAAGAGGCTTGATCAGCGGATCCGCTATATTTAGTATGGAGTGACTCTCTGCACCTCGACGAACTTCTTCTCGAGATATTTGGTATGATGTGAAATCGCTGCTTATGTGCTTGGACTTCTGATAAGATTTGGGCTCCTTAGGAGACCTATGGCACTGTTATTATCGCAGTGCAGTGTAATGGCATCTGATGGCATCACATCCAGCTCCGCAACGAACTTCTTGAACCAAAAGGCTTCCTTAGCAGCTTCAGATGTGGCATGTACTCACTTCTATGATCGAATCAATAATGATCGACTGCTTGAAACTCTTCCAACTAACCGCACCATCATTACATAAGAAGATACACCTCGATGTATACTTTCTATCATCGACATCAGTCATAAAGTCTGGATCGATGTATCCCTCAACTTTTAGCTCCGATCCTCCATCAAAAACAACATCAAATCCTTAATCCTTCTTAAGTACTTAAGGATATTTTTAACAGCAATCCAATGTTCTTCACCTAGATTCATCTGATATCTATTTATGACACTCACAGTAAGTGCTATATCAGGCGTTACATAACATGACCTATATGAGGGTCCCTATTGCTGAAGCATAAGGGATCTTGCTCATGCACTAAATCTCCTCAGTATGTTGGGCATATCTTTTTGAAGAGATGAATGTCATGTCTAAAGGGCAAAAGACTCCTCTTGGAGTTTTTCATGCTGAACCTTTTCACACCTTCTTTATGTACATATGCTGTAGAGTCCTATCATTCTCTTAAATCTATCTCTATAGACCTTTATACTAAGAATATAGGAAGCTTCTTCTAAGTTTTTCATGGTGAACTCTTTCGACAACCATACTTTGACCGATGTCATTATGAAAATATCATTCTCAATCAGGAGGATGTCATCTACATACAATCCGAGAAATGTGCAGCACTCTCACTGATCTTTTTGTATATACATGGCTCCTCTCATTTTTATGAAATCAAACATTTGATCACATCATTGAAGTGAGCTTCCAACTCGAGATGCTTGCTTGAGTCCATATATGGATATTTACAGCTTGCAGACCTTGTGATCACTATCACTGGATGTGAAACCCAGAGGCTGCTCCATATAGATATCTTTCTCAAGATATTCATATAGGAAGGCAGTTTTCACATCCATCTGTCAGATTTCATAATCATGAAATGCTGCTATGGCAAGCAAAGTACAGATAGATTTCAGCAAGATTGCAGGCGAAAAAGTTTTATGATAGTCAATACCTTCACGTTGACTATAACCTTTCACGACTAGCCTTGCCTTATAGGTCTCTACCTTACCATCTGATCTAATTTTTTTTTTTTGTAAATCCATTTGCATCCAATAGGTACAATACCTTCAGGTGGATCTACTAAGGACCAAACTTTGTTGGAATGCATAGAGTCAATTTCTGATTTCATCACTTTCATCCATTTCTTAGAGTCTACATCTAACATTGCCTCATCGTAGGTTTTGAGATCATTCTTAATGTCCCTATCTTTCACAAGGAATACTTCCTCTAAATCCTCTGTAAGAATACCTAAGTATCTTTCGAAAGAACGGAAGATCCTACTTGATCTATGAGGTGGAGAAGGTATCATATCTACTGGCTCATTACTGGATTCAGATTCTTGGACTCGATGCTCTTTAGAAACTTTCTGTTCGAGCTTAATCTTTCTCCCACTACCTCCATCTTGGATAAACTCTTTTTTTAAAAATATGGCATGACGGCTCACAATCACATTGTGATCCTCAGAAAGATAGAAGTAGTATCCCATAGTTTCTTTAGGATATCCTATAAAATGAGTTCTAAAGGACCTAGCCTCTAACTTGTCTGCATATTGTCATTTGACATGGACCGGACATCCCCAAATCTTGAGATACCCAAAAGTTGGCTTCTTTATGCTATAACTCATATGGTGTGATAGAAATGGATTTAAAGAGAACCTGATTCACAAGATGAATCACAGAAAGCAATGCATATCTTCAGAGAAAGACAGGAAGGTCTGTGAACTCATCATGGATCGGATCATATCTAATAGAGTCCGATTCCTCCTTTCGGATACCCCGTTAAGCTGAGATATCCTTGGAGGTGTCCACTTGAGATTATGTCATTATCTTTGAGATAGATCCAAATTTTTTATTAAAATAATCTCTTCCTCGATCTGATCGAAGAATCTTTATGAATTTTTCAATCTATTTTTCTACTTCATGTCTGAACTCTATAAACTTTTCAAAAGATTCAGACTTTCAGTGCATCAAATATACGAACCCATATCGTGAATAATCATCGATAAATATTATAAAGTAGACATAGCCATCTCTACTTATACATCAAATGAACCACACACATCAGTATGTACCAGAGCTAATATCTCAGTGGCCCTTTCCCTTGTCCCATAAAGGGTAGCTTGATCATTTTTTCTTGAAGACATGATTCACAAACTGGATAAGACTCGAAAGTTAATGGTCTGAAAGACCATCTTTCTCCAGTTTGTTGAGTCTGTCCTCTTCAATATGGCCTAGCATAAGATGCCACAGATACTTTTGGCTAATCCTATCTCTAGATCTCTTAGACCTTATGGTATTCACTATTTGTTCGTTAATGTTTACACTCGCATCTGTATGCAAATGGTAAAAATTGTTAATCAAGAAAGTATATGTAATAATTTTATTTTCAAATAAATTAAATACATTCTTTATTGAAATGAAAATTATATTATCATATGCCAGCATTGAGATAGAAGTCAAATTTATTGACTACAGGTATATAATAACATCTTTCAAAAGCAAACTAAGTCCTAACGATAGTCGCAGAGGGTAGATCTTGACAGTTGCTGCTGATGGCCACAGCAACAACCCTTGCTCTATTGCCGACCCGGAGAGTAATCTCATCTTTCCTCAGCCACCTAACTTCTTTAAAATCCTGTATAGAAGTGCACAAATGAGTACTTAAACCAGAATCTAGAATCCAACTAAAAAAAGAGAAATCATTAGATTAGTTTCAATAATGAGCAATTCAAATGTACCTTTAGAAGGCCATCATTCTTCCTGCTCCTGACAATCGTCAAGTAGGCTGGATAGTTTTTTCTCTAATGGCCTTTAATGTTGCAATGGAAACACTTTCTTTGTCGTCAGTCTTCTTCGAAACCTTTTTCTTGGGCTTGGCCTCGTTCTTCTATTTCTTCGCAAGTATTTTCTTGTTCTGAAAAGAAGACTTTCTTTTGAAGGAAGCCCGCTCCACAGCTAAAACTGTGCCCCTTGAACTTTTCAAGGTGCCATTTGCAATTACTAGCATATTCAATAACTCAGGCAAAATAGCATCATCTTATTCATATGGTAGTTTATGATGAACTGTCCATATGAATCAGAAAGAGACTGGAGGATCAGATCCATTTATAATTCTTTGTCCATATTCATATCAAACTTCTGAAGCTCCTCTACGTCCTTGAACATTGTCAGATAATGATCATTGACAGAATATCCATCATGCATCTTTGCTCTGAAAAGTCTTCGAAAGACCTCAAAATGAGCTGTGTAACTCTGCTCACCATACAACTCTTGCAGGTAAGTGAACATCTCTCTGGCTCGTTATCATTGGATCATTGGACATGGATGCTAAGATGTAGCATTTTGCCTTGTTATCTTCATCCATCCATTTTTCAAATGTAGCTCGTTGATCAATGGATGGGGAGCAGGTAACGCAGGGACTTCCTAGTCTAAGACATGGGTAAGCTTTTCGAAGTTGAGAACAATTCTCAGATTCTGAACCTAATCTTTGTAATTAGTGCCAATCAACCTATTTGTATCGAGGATTCAAACTAAGAGATTTGAACTCAATATGATT
Organism: Elaeis guineensis; assembly: GCF_000442705.2. Taxonomy (NCBI): domain Eukaryota; kingdom Viridiplantae; phylum Streptophyta; class Magnoliopsida; order Arecales; family Arecaceae; genus Elaeis; species Elaeis guineensis. The sequence continues at coordinate 20,886,847 of NC_025998.2, read as the reverse complement.
TTCTGCAGAGAGAACAGTTTCTAGTTAGATTTTATACTTATAAGATTGTTTGTTCTAGAGACTTTTAAAAACAAACAAAAGACTCCGACTATTTTCTCGAATCTCCCACACTTCTCAAATAGAGAAACAAAAATCTATACGCAATCGATTTCAAGTAGGTACTGCAATTTCATTAACCTATACACACCTCACCTAACAGTTATTAGTGAGTATAGACCAATGAGTAGATAATATTTTGTCCATTGCTTCATTAAGCAAGATGCAGTGGGCTTGATCTCTAAGTCCTATGGCCTCACCTAACAGTTATTGGCATATTTTTTAGTTAAGTCAGATCCATCGTTCACCAGTAGGTGCAAAGCTGTCATTGAGATCCTCACCTAACAGTTATTGGGCCCAACCCCATCTTTATAATCAGTCGAGAATGATCAATGCTAGGAAAACACCCACATCTCCACAATGATGGAAGACCTCTAGACTTAATATTTAATAAGAGATTTAGATTTAGGTCTCTTCTAAATTAGCAGATCTGATATTTAACTAATTAAATTAGATCAGCACATCAATATATCTAACCATCCTAGTCGGCATGGGTGAACTCGAGTCAACAAGTAATCTAACACAAAATTGAATCTCCCAAGATGGCCAGGTAAGTTAAGATGCATGGGGTCCCCCCATTGCTTTCCTTAGATACCAATCAAAATTGGTCAGGTTAGACAACAGAACCAATTAAATAACCACCATCTAAATACTTGCCTTAACATCAAATTGATTGATAGAATCGATTAGGTTAACCTATTGAAATGGGCCTGAACCATTAAGTCAAATTCAGTCTTGAATCAATCAACTCACATCAAAATGTGAATCGATGCGATCAACTACAACTAAACTAAACTTTGAGCCCCTTTGATCTAATCTTAATCAACCATCAATTAGGTTCAATCAACTATTCAAAATCAAAAATGAGTTCTAGCCTGATCTAATCAATTAGATCCTAATTGTAGTTTGATCATTTAGACCTAATTTATTCAACCCATATCCACATGCAACAACATAATTTCAGATCTAAAAATAATTTTTAGATTATATTTCATTGCATGCAATTAGTGGCTTATGATCTTGAAACTATTTCAGATCTAAATCTAATTTCATATATCAAATATATATATTTCATATCTAAATTAAATATGCATCATATATACATTAAATTTTATATCTAAAATTAAATTTACACATCAAATATATATAAAAATAGATTTAAAATAATAATTAAAATATTTTAAAAATATTTTTTCAAAAATGACTCACATCAAACTAGGACAACCTTTACAATATAGATGGTAAATCCTATATCAGGACAACCTTATATCAGTTTGATGTGAATTTTTAATCATTCTAATTTTAGATCTAATCTCAAAATTAAATATATCGCATATGCTAATTTTTAGATCTAAAAATTTAATTTAATTATTTTAAAAATAATTTTGAAAATTGATCAATCTTGTGCTAAAATAATCTTTGCAACATAGGGGTAAACTCTATACCAGGACAACCTTGTATCAGCACAAAATTATTTTAAATTATTAAAATCTTTAGATCTAATCTAAAGTTCAGATCATATCTGTTTTTAAAAATCTGTGGCTCTGATATCACTATTAAAAAATCGATAGGCAGCATGTGTAGATTTTAATTTTTTTTAAAAATACAGCAAAAAATAAAATGAGTTAAATCCTTTAACCCCACATGCAAAAGATCAAATTTAATCCTACCCAAGTTCAAGAGAAAACACATATATACAATCTGAAATTTAGAGACAAGTATAAGATCGAATCCTATTACTTAGCACGGATAAATATTCACCACTTCTGATGATCACGATTTGTAGATGCTCGAGCTGCACATATGTCTGACCTCTATAGTATCCATCGGAATCAATCTCAAATTGATCTTCTCATTGTAAAATCTTCTTCTCAAGAAAACTCTTGCCTTAAGATTTTAGACCAACACCTTGATCTGGACTGTGCGATCAATTTCTTGATCTGCAGTCTTCTTCTTCTTCTCCTCGATCTTCACTCTTGAAGACAAATCCCTCAGAGTCTTGGTGTGTGGAAGATGGGACACCCAACTCATGGGTGTAGAAGAGAAGAGAGGGAGGAGAGGAGGCATGGAGAAGGGAGAGAGAGGAATTTTTTCACAAAAAACTCTATTACTTGGAAACCCTAGAGATATGCTCTTTATATAGGCACTATCCTGACACATAATAAGAACCTAATTATCTTAAAAAATAGATCCTTATCTCATAAAATTTTTTATCTTTTTAATCTGATTTATTTCAATTAAAATTAGATATAATTGGTATATAATCAATCCCTTTAGATAGGTACAAGGGGTGCCCTAGGAATATATGTCAGTAGTTGGGGTGCCAACTCTTGGCACCCCACATAAGGATTTCTTGCCATATAAGATGGGGTGTGGTCCCTCTCTCTCTCTCCTCTACGCCATGCCACATAATAGGGGGTGGGCCCCTCTTGCAATATCCTGAGATTTGGCATCCATTTTCTGCCAAAAATAAAAGTAGGCACTCTCCATTCTTCCATTTATTCCACATGCACTCTTAGAGATAATTAGGAGATAAAGAAGAGATAATATTTGGATAATTATGCCAACTAATTGACTTAATCAAATCTTTTTGGGCTCATAATTAAGAGCTTAATTAAATCCAAATGGATTTAGGTTAGGTTCAAGGCTATGGACTTGATCAAATCGAAGTCTTGAAAAAAATTAGATTTAACCATGTGCTAGCATGGTTCTCATAAACCTAATAAGATTTCAATAAAGTCTAATTCAATTGAAACTTCATAAGCCAATTGGTAAATTGAAGATTAAATCTCTTAATATGTGATCCTATAGATTTCATTCTATCTGGTAGTGAGATATATTGTGATCTCCATCACAATATCATCAAAACTCTTTTCGATGGATTGAAATATTTTCAATTCTATCCTTTGAGGGCCATCGATCATCAAGATGATATCCGATGAGTCTCACAATCTATCAATGACATCTAGCAGTATGTAGTGGCAATCCAATAGAATGAAAGTATGAATCTCTAGGTGCAGTTATCATATGATGCAGTCTTTTTATCATGAATCCCAACTTGATAGAGGTCATACAGAACTCGTCAAATCTCATTGTCAGTCATATGCAAGATTGGCTCGACTCGAGTTTATTTATGAATCTCGTAAAATTCTTTTCCAGTATTCAACTTTCTTTGACCAAAGACTTTCTGAACTCAGTCTCGCAAATTGCATAGGACTTCTCCTTTTCTATCAAGATCGATAGATTCCTTCATTACAAAAAGTTGAGTCTTTCACGATATTTAAAAATTGAAATCACAAAAATATAAATTATTTGACAATTTATGAAATATCGCTGATGAGATAGATTATATATGACATTTGGATAAACATCATGGATTATAATATCTTTGCATGATGTTTGAGGCTAAAACATCGCATTTTGGCCTAATTTCTCTCATCTTTGCTTTTTTTTTTTTGCATCAGATTTTTTTTTATTTTTTTTGCCCACAGTTTACCCCTGCCTCAAAATAAACCCGCGGCCTCTCTTCCCCATGCCCCAAAATAAACCCTCGACGATCTCAGATGCCACGCCTCTCTTCCCCAGATGCCACTACCTCTTACCCTCGCGATGCACGCCGCGGCCATTTGCCTCCTTTCACAGACAGTCGTTCGCCACCACCGTCGATCGCCACCACACCACCACCATTCTCCCAATGCCACCACCTCTCACCCTCATGACGTACGCCGCAGCGTTCGCCTCCTCTCACGGACCGTCGTTCACCACCACCGCCATTCGCAGCCTCTCACAAACTGTCGTTCGCCTGCTCTTACCGACCTCCATTCGTCTCCTCTCACCCACACCACCGGCCTCATTTACCTGAGCCCGGACTAGGGTTGGGGTTTGCTTCCTGCCAACCGATGGGAGGTTCAGCCCCGAGGACTTTCGAGAGCCACCGCATGGCCGTGGCCCAGGCGCCCAGCATGACTTCTGGGCTTCCCTCAGGCTTGATGGCCCTTGGGTTCCCTCGGAAGGGGCACCATCCTCATTGAAGAGGAAATTTAGTGAAGAGGATGACTTCGCATGGCATCGGTAGCATGTGATGCATTATGGAAATGCCAATGCTAACCCTAGTGGGTTCCCATCAGGATCTAGTCGAGATCGACCAGACTACTTGCGTAGGATTGGCAGCCCACTACGTCAAAATTATCATGATGATCTAAGGTCACCGAAGCAGATAAAGCTGGGAGGGGAAGGCTATCAGGACTTGCCCTCGAGGACTCTGCCTGATGATGTGCCTGCTGCAGCCTTGGATGTGGATCCACATACTTTGAAGAAAGCATCCCTCAGGATCTCAAAGACAATCAATGAGAGTTTTACCCAGAGGAAGAATTATTTGTAGGATGGAAAAAATGGGCCTCTACGGTGCATTGTTTGTGGCAGGTTTGATTAAATTAGAAAGCTTTAATTATTTAGTTCCATTGAATATCTAATGCAATTACTATGGCATGTTTTTGATGGATTTATATTTTTGCCTTTATGTTTCGCAAGTTTTTCTTTAAGGTTAACTGGAGCTCATGTATAAGTTTATGTTTATTTGGTTATGGTTTGTATTTTTTTCTGTTTTATGTTTGATGATTGTATTGGGACAAGATCTTCTCTTGTTCTCTTGATTATAGATGCAAGAAACTCAATGCATTTCTATTTGTTGGGGGATACCGACCGACCCCACTCACACCGACTCATCGTCAGCTTACATGATGGCGTCCGACTCTGCCGACCGACCGACGGGCCGCCGACCGACCGACGACTACCGTCCGATCGAGGATAAGTCGGTCGGGCGACCTTCTTCTCTCTCTTGATCGGCTGCACTATGGGGTCCGATGTCCGACTTTGGCAATGCACCCGACTGACTGTCGGAGGGGCCCGAGTTTCCACCCAACGTCTCTCAATCAGCCGCCGACCTATAGTCGGTCGGCTCCTCAGATGCCGTACGGCTGTCAGAAACTGTCAGCCCTGACAACAGCATGCGGCACCGCCGCCTAGGGCATTATCCCACCTAAGGCATGGGTCAACCCTAGCGATTTGACAGTGCCACGGTGATTTGATAGCCTCACGATGATTTGACACCCTCACGACGACTCTGACAGTCCTCAGTGAGTTGATAATTCTTCAATTGTCCTGCCATTAATGATGGCGCCATACCATGCTCCACTATATATATCAGGGAAGGCAACAGTACTAGAGGTCGATTCGAAACCCCTGAATTCCTCCTCTCTAGCTCCCTCTCTCTCGTTGAGCTCCTTGTTTTCTTTTCGCTGTTGCCTAGTCTCCTCTCTGACTTGACCGTCGGAGGGTCCCCGTCGGAGCTACCTCTAGTTAGTGTGGACTTTCTTTTGCAGGCGCACGTTCCCGACGACCAGGCGACGAGAGATTGGCCGCAACAGACTGGTACACCAGGTAGGGGGCAACGTAATGACAAGTTAGTGCTTCTTTGACAGCACTAGGGATTGCGACCCCCACGGAACTTAAAACATCTTCCAAGATGACAGAGACAAGAGCTCAACGATCGAGGGTCACTGGATCGGCGAGGTGCTCTTCTCGCCGGGAAGAGGCCTCTCCTCCACCCTCCATGGCGGAACCTAGCTCTCCACACCCCGCGGTGACCACAGAGATGCAGATCGCAGCGATCGTGCGGCAGATGACCGTGCTGATGGATGTGGTCAAAAGCCTTCAGCAACAACCGATTCGACTGCCGTCTTCACCGGTGGGCAACCGACGGCAAGTCCGATGCCCTCCAGGAGCAGCCGTCGATGCCCGCATCGGTCTCTGTCGTCTCCGCAGGAGCACCTGCCACGGTGCTCCTACCGAGAGGAGGGACGGCCGTGGTGCGACACCCATCGGTCTCGACAGCCTTCTCCCTCCCAGCTGGAACGAGCAAGGAAGGAGAAACGACCGCGAACGCCATCCGCCTCTCTCTCGGACTCTTTCGGAGACTCCACCCCTGGGGTCTCCCAGCACTGACGAATCGACGACTACGAACGCAGGTTTGAGAAAATTGACCGTCGGCTTGCCCAGCTGCAGGTGAACGGGCAGAAGTCTTCGAACGATGTCGACTTCCAGACCGCCCAACCTCTCTCCCAACTCATCCTCGATGAATCGATCCCTAGTCGGTTCAAGATGCCGCACGTGGAGCCTTACGACGGCTCCACCGACCCAATCGACCACCTGGAGAGCTACAAAGCTCTCATGATGATTCAAGGGGCAACCGACGCTCTCCTTTGCATCGGCTTCCCCGCCACGCTCCGCAAAGCTGCTAGGGTCTGGTACTCCGATCTTCGATCGGAAAGTATCCACTCCTTTGGGCAGCTCAAGCACTCTTTCGTGGCCCACTTCAGCACTAACTGGAAGCTGTCACAAACTTCGGACAGCCTTTTCTCCCTCAAGCAGGGAGAAAATGAGACGCTCCGATACTTCGTGACGCGATTCAATGCAGCCACGCTTGAGGTTCGGGACCTCAACGAAGACATGGCCATCTCGACCATGAAGCGCGGGCTGAGGGCGTCCCGATTCACCTACAGTCTGGACAAGACCCTCCCCCAAACGTATGTCGAACTATTGGAACGTGCGTACAAGTACATGCGTGCGGACAAAGGAGCCTCCGACCGGCACTTGGCCAAGCCCAAGGGCCCAAAGGAGAAGCGAAGGAAGGGTCGGGACCCTGCCGTGCCCAGCAGGCCCCCGACCGACAGTCGGGTCTCACCCCCACAGAGGAACCAAAGGTCGCCCCGACGGTGGAGCCCAAGGCCAACATGCCCCAGATATGACTTATACACTCCTCTCTCTGCTCCTCGTGCACAGATTTTGATGGAGATTGAAGGGGAAGAGTACCTGCGACGGCCTCCACCTCTGAAGGCAAAGGGCCTCGACCGATGAAAGTACTGTCGATTCCACCGGGGCCACGACCACAATATCGAATAGTGCATCCAGCTCAAGGATGAGATCGAAGCTCTCATCCGTCGGGGATATCTCGATAAATTCCAGAGGAATCCACCGACTCAACCCGTTGCCGACCGATGACCCCAGCCGACTGAAGAAGCGATGACTAATCAGCCTACGGTCGTGGTCATCAATATGATTTCCAAACGATTGGGCTCGGGACGTCCGCTGGAGGGGAGCCGACAAAGAAGCCGCACCCGGACGACGCAATTACTTTTACAGAAGAAGATGTTCGAGGCATCCAGACTCCCCACGACGACGCTGTTGTTGTCTCGGCAACAATAGCGAACTATGATGTAAAAAATTTTTATAGATAATGAAAGTTCAACGAACGTTTTGTTTTACTCGACCTTCTCCCGGATGCGACTATCGACCGACCGACTCAGGAGGGTCTCTACAGCCTTGATAGGCTTCGCTGGAGACGCTGTCATGATGGAAGGAGAAGTCACTCTACCCGTGACGGTTGGCACCGAACCACGACAAAGCACAGTCCATTTGACTTTTGCGATCGTCCAAGTGTCTTCAGCTTACAACGCCATACTTGGAAGACCCGGACTAAACGCCCTCAGGGCGATAGTTTCGACGTATCATCTCCTGGTTCGGTTCCCGATCAAAAATGGAGTCGGGGAGATGCACGAAGACCAACAGCTCGCTTGCCGATGCTTTCAAATCTCTGCTCAAAGCGAGGAGTCGAAGGGCTCCCTGACGATCGACAAGCTAGACCAACGGGAAGAGGAAGAACGAGAAAAACCGGCTGAACAGCTCATCCCCATCTCAATAGCGGAGAATCCCGACCGAACGGTATGGGTCGGGTCTCAACTACCCGATCCAGAATGACGACGGTTGGCGGAGCTGCTGAAGGCCAATGTCGACATATTCGCTTGGTCGGCAGTAGATATGTCGGGCATCCCCCCCGAGACAATAACGCACCAACTCAATATCGACCCAACAATGAGGCCGGTGAGGCAGAAGAAGAGGTCTTTTGCTCCTGAAAGATAGAAGGCCATCGATGAAGAAGTGGACAAGCTACTCGAGGCAGGCTTCATCAGAGAAACTACATATCCGATTGGCTTGCCAATGTTGTCATGGTGAAGAAAGCCAACGAAAAGTGGAGGATTTGCATCGACTACACCGACTTGAATCGGGCCTGTCCGAAGGACAGCTTTCTGCTTCGAAGGTCGACCAGTTGGTGGATGCGACGTCCGATTTCGACTGCTCAGCTTCATGAACGCCTTCGGGGTACAATCAGATCCGATGGCATCCGAAGATGATGAGCACACTGCCTTCGTGACCCCCAAGGGCCTCTACTGCTACAGAGTGATGCCCTTTGGACTGAAGAACGTCAGAGCTACCTACCAACGACTCGTCAATAAGGTCTTCAAAGATTAGATCGGCCGCAACATGGAAGTATATGTGGACGACATGCTGGTAAAGAGTGCGCAGACTGCGGATCATGTTCGAGATCTCGAAGAAGCTTTCCGCACTCTACGACAACATAGAATGAAGTTGAATCCAACTAAGTGCGCTTTTGGAGTGACCTCGGGGAAGTTCCTCGGTTTCCTCATTTCACAACGAGAATCGAGGCCAACCTCGAGAAAATCAAAGCAGTCATCGACATGCGGCACCCGAACACCAAGAGGAGGTTCAGCAGCTGAATGAAAAAATCATCGCCCTCAGCCGATTCATCTCTCGGTCGGCCGAAAGATGCCTCCCGTTCTTCAAAACCCTGAGGCAGGTGAGGGGCTTCTCTTGGTCGGACGAGTGCCGATGGGCCTTCGAGGATTTGAAGGAGTACCTGGCTTCTCCGCGCTGCTTGTGAAGCCAGAGGTCGGAGAGATGCTGTACCTCTATTTGCCACTTCCCCGAGGTGGTTAGTTCGGTGCTCGTCCGAGAGAACGAGAGCCGAATTATCAACCTATATACTATACCAGCAAAGTGCTCCGCGGTGCTGAAGCTCGATACTCAAGATAGAAAAATAATTTTCAGCCCTGACCGTCTCCACGGAACGACTCCGCCCATACTTCCAGGCGCATGCCATCGTGGTCCTCACCAACCAACCCCTGAGGGCGATATTGCGCCGACCCGACACATCGAGATGACTGACAAAGTGGACGATGAAGCTCAGCGAGTTTGACATACAGTACCGACCGCGACCTGCCTTAAAGGCCCAGGTCCTGGCCGACTTCATCGCAGAATGGCCGATGACCGACCAAGGATCGGAAGGCGAGAGCCCCAGAGGAGCTGCGGTCCCCGAGCCTGACCCAGTGTCCACCTAGGTACTACACATCGACGAAGCTTCAAACGCTCAGGGGAGCGGGGCCGGGTTCCTGCTCACCAATTTGGAAGGGGTAGTTACTGAGTACGCCCTCCGATTCGACTTCAAAGCCTCCAATAATTAGGCCAAGTATGAAGCACTCCTCGCCGGTTTGAGGATGGCAAGGGAACTCAGGATCGACAGCCTCCGGTATTCTTCGATTCTTAGCTAATCATGGGGCAGGTCAAAGGAAATTCGAGGCACGAGATCCAGCTATGGCAAAGTATCTCCAGAAAGTGAAGGATCTTGTGGTGCGCCTCGGATATTTCGAGATCTCCCATATCCCCAGGTCGGAGAACGCCCGGACCGACGCACTCTCCAGGCTGGCGACTTCAGCTTACGACGCTTTGGGCCGGACGCTTGTGGAGAATCTCGAGTAGCCGAGCATCGACAAGGTCGATGAGGTGCTACAACTGACGGTCGAACCAAACTGGATGGATCCGATTGTTCGGTACCTAACCGACGGATCAGTCCTGAAGATCCCACGGAGGCCAGGTGGCTCCAATGGTCGGCCTCCCAATATGTGATAATGGATGGCCGACTCTACAAAAGGTCGTTCTCCCTTCCCTTGCTCAGGTGCTTGGGACCGACCGACGCAGACTACGCACAAAGAGAAGTGCACGAAGGGATCTGCGGGAGTCACTTGGGGGGCAAATTCTTGACCTACAAGGTCCTGCGACAGGGTTACTACTGGCCCACCATGAGGAAGGATGCAGTCGAGCTGGTCCGAAAGTGTGAACCATGCCAAAAGTATGCCAATGTACAACACCAGCCAGCCAACCAAATCACTCCTCTTGTCGCCTCCTGGCCCTTCGCCCAGTGGGGGGTCGATATTCTCGATCCTTTCCCTCCGACATCTGGCCAAAGGAAGTTCATAGTCGTCGCCATCGACTACTTCACCAAATGGGTGGAGGCCGAGCCCCTGGCGCAGATTACCGAGCGAAAGATGGAGGACTTCGTCTAGAAGTCCATCATCTTCAGGTTCGGATTTCGCATACCATTATTACCGACAATGGGTGACAGTTCGACAACCAGACTTTAGAGACTTCTGTGCGAGGTTTCACATCACGCACCGACTGACTTCGGTCGGCCATCCACAGTCCAACGGTGAGGTCGAGGTGACCAACCGGACCATACTACACGGGCTCGAAATCCGACTGAATGAAGCCAAAGGCCTCTGGGTCGAGGAGTTGAACTCCATCCTGTGGGCTTACCGAACGATCCCCCATATGCCAACCGGGGAGTTGCCTTTCAGTTTGGCCTATGGGACGGAGGCAATGATACCGCTCGAGATCGGGCTGCCATCAACTAGGATCGAGCAATATCAAGAGCCGAACAACTCTGAGAGCCGGAGAGCCGACCTAGACCTCCTTCCCGAGCTTCGAGCGAGGCTCAACTTCGCATGGCTTCTTACCGACAGAAAGTAGCCTGATATTACAACGCCAAGGTCAAGCCAAAACTTTTCAGGCCTAGGGATCTAGTCCTAAGAAAGGCAGAAGTCTCGAAGCCTCTAGACCAAGGGAAGCTAGCTCTGAATTAGGAAGGGCCCTACATGGTAGCAGACACCTACGGGCCAAGGACTTACCGACTGGAGACTTTGGAAGGGAACCCCATTCCCAGACCTGGAATGCCGACAACCTAAAGTTGTATCACCAATGAACTTTGTACCTGTTCACTCGAAATACAAGTTTAGTTTCAAATTTCGGAGTCTGGAATCTCGACTCTTCGACTTTTGTCGGCGCTCGCCAAGGAGTACGAGGCCCTATGTTCCGACTCGGACTCAACATCCCACTCGGAACCGACGACTCGATCACCGACGATGCACTGGACGCTTACAAGGGCCGATGCATCCATGACAACGGAAGTAACACTCCTTCTACGGTCGAACTTTCGAGGCAAATGATCGGCTAACTCGCCGATTTAGCCCCGACCAAGAAAGGCAAAATGCCGGTGCGACCGCTGTGGCATTCGCAACTTACCGATCGAGCTACGAACGATCGAAGGATATTCGGCTTGCCACCGTCTATCACACGACGCGACCCTTGTCACGTTCACAACTTACCGACCGAGCTACGAATGATCGAAGGATATTCGGCTTGCCATCGTCTATCACACGATGCGACCCTTGTCGCGTTCGTGACTCACCGACGAGCTACGGTCGGTTGAAGGATATTCGGCTTACCACCGTCTATCACGCGATGTGACGTAAGTACCCGATGTAAGGGTATCGGGATCCGACTTATCATCGCCTCCCTGACTAAACGCGCCGGACGCCATTCGACTGAACGTATCGAAAGATATCCGACTGTCGAATCTTGCCCGACGGACGGTCGACTTTCGACTCGACGAACATGCCCGACTCAAACCGAGTGACGGACGTCCGACCTAAAGCCTTCGATCATCGGATTACATGACAGTCGAGAGGCTGGTCCAAAGTCGGGATTTGCCCTACCTTCGTGGCAGCACGCATTGCCGAACGTCCTAATTAATCTATCAGGCTAGCGACTTATGTGATCAAAAGCATTCCATGACACGTGAAAGAAGAAGAGACATACAAAGAAAAAAAAAAGTTCAAGTCCAAAAGACTTTGACTTTGATTTCATTGAAGTTTAGGTCAAGTTTACAAAATTGGGCCAAAGACCGAATACAAGTATGACAAACAGAAGTAAAGAAAAAATGAAAAACCGACTAGTCCTCAGAGTCGGCCTCTTCCACTGGATGACGGTCGGGGACGATCGGCGAACCCGCTCGGGCTTCGGGAGATGGGGCCGCTTGATCTTCGGTGGCTTGCTCCGCATCTTCTTCGGCTTCGCCCTGATGGTGAGACCTCCCGATGATGGGTCGGTCGTCTCCTCCGTAGCTGGGGCCTCCGACTCTGGTAGAACAATGCTGCTGAGATCAAGCTCCGGGTGCAGGCTTCGAACGGCTTCTTGAGCATCCTCGTACCCCACTCGGTACGAGAGGAAGCGCTCTCTAGAAGTTCCTCCCGTACTCTTTCGAGTCACGAAGTCTTCTATGGCCCGACCCATGGCCTCCTTCACCGACTCAGCTTCTGCCTTCGCGATGTCTGCGTCGGCCTGGGCGATGGACAGTCTTCTTCGGCCTTAGCGAGGTTCCCGAGGCTTACTCGGAGCTGCTCGCGTTCGGCCTTCAGCTCCTTGGCGAAGCTGTCCCTTTCGTGCCGAAGCTGATGGATGGTTCGGGACTTCTTCTTGGCGTCATCCTGGGTCGACTGCAGCTCGGACTCCGAAGTCGCCAAGGCGCTATGAGTCGCGAGACCTTCTCTTGAGTCGAGAGACCTCCCCCTCAAGTCGGCCCTCCCGGTCGATCGACTGTTGCAGCTGGTCGACCAGGATGACCCTGTCGGCTTCAGCGGCCGCGACCTTGTCTGTCCAAGCCGCGCGCAGATCACCGAACTTTCGATATTCAGCCTCTAGCTCGGATATGTTGTAAACCAGCTGCGCAAAATAGGATCGACCGTCAGGAGACCGAACTCGGCAAGCAATAATGAAAATAAAGAAAAGGAAACTCATCCGGATCATCATCAGGTAAAATGAAGACAGCAAGTCGGAGACCCGCTGATTCTTCATTGCTTCAATGTCGGCCGGGAGAAGGAGCGCCTGGCACAGTTTCCTGGCCAAGTCATGGTTGGCCAGGCCCAACGCACCTTCCGGAGTGGAAGTCGGTCGACCCCCCACCACCGGCCGACCTTCCTTCGTCGTCGGATGTCATCGGGGCCTTCCCTCGGTCGGACACCCAGGCCTGATGTCAGAGGTTGACGGCAAGCTTAAGCCCGATCAAGTTTCCCCCGAAGGTGCAGCAGTAGCAGGCGTGGGTCGCTCGAGCTCGCGCGCCTCCTCCCGTTCCTCCTCTGTCGGCTGAGCAGCCGGTGCGCCGTCGATCGGTTCCTCGACCGCCCTTCTCTCGGGCGAGGCTGCGCCCTCCCCCGACGGTCCCTCGGACGGAACTTCGACGAGCACCGTCGGTGCCGACAGTGCGATGATGGGCTCCGCCTCCGACCCGGTCGGCTCGCCCGATGGAGCTACTTGGGGCCTCTTGGGAGGCCGCGACGGCCCGGCCCCTTGTACCGGCCTCTTCCGAACAGCGTACTGTCGTACATCGGCTGCTGTCAGTCTCGACCTCAGTGGCATATCTGCAAACGGTGACAGACGGTCAGCGTCACAAAGGAAAGGAAAGAAGGAAGGAGAAAGAAGACAGAAAACCGACCTAAGCGAGGGACCGGGCTGAGACCGACGTCATACAGCGCCTGCTCGGTGACGAGCTCTCTCTGCTTCGGCACGAAATGTCTTTCACCGATGGAAGTCTTCCCGGTCCTCCGCTTCCACCCGATTGTTCTCGTTCGGTTGGATTCGGGGATTCCCCAACGGGCAGGGAACTCCCAGGGGATAGAAGAAGATACAAAAAAGAACTGGTTCTTCCATCCATAATGGACGACGGAAGATCGATGATAAAAGAAAGCCCCTTCCAAGGATTAAAGTACTACCACCCTCGGACTTTAGGTGGGGTTGGAGGACGAAGAAAGCTCGAAAGAGGAAAATCCGAGGGTCAGTCGGCAAAAGCCGACACAATAAAGCAAAACTGACTATTAGTCAAACCGAGTTCGGCACAAGTTGCGCCAGGCATAGCCCATAATAGTCAAGCACGTTTCGGACGAACTCCAGAACCGGGAAGTGAAGGCGGCCCGGAGGTCCTCAACGTAGAAAGCCACCTGGCCCTCGGGCGGGCTATTGACCCGACCACTGGCACCAGGGGCGAACAGCCGAAATTGCTCTGGGATGCAATATTGCTCCGGAGCCGATCGACATTCGGCCCCGAAAGTGAAGAGACCTCCACCTCCGGGGTGACCGAGGGTCGTCGGTCGGATCTCCCGACCGACCTCCTCTTGGAGATGTTCTGGCCATGACGGAAGACAGGAAATAAAGAAAAAGAAGGAGAAGACTGTGAGAAGACAAGGGAGAAGACGATGAAGGCAGTAAAGGCCCCCAGAAGAAGAAGAGAGAACTCTCAAAAAGAAGGAAAGCGGAGACGAGTACCTGGAACAGGGGATCACACGGGCAGAGTCTCGACGGCAAAATGAGGGGGGTAGAAACCTGGGTATGGGCGACCCTATATATATAGTACCCCCCGACGGACGAGATGAAGGCACGACCAACGAGGGATTCTCATATCGTGCCATGTGGTGTCATCTGGGCCGTCTGTCGACCCGACGGTTCGACGCACCATCCTCAGATCGAGCCACGTCACCTCCATCCGCTCGAACCAACCCGGCCCAATAGCCACCTGCCACGTGGCGCAGAGGTCGTGACGTTTCGTATCCCCGAACGGGTGGCGGAAACGATGGTTTCCATTCCCAAAGAGGCGGAACGTCTGACGCCGATGAGACAGGACACCTGACACCGACAGGACGTCTGACACCGATGGGATAGTACGTCTGACACCGACAGGACATCTGACACCGACAGTACGTCTGACACCGACGGGACATCTGACGTCGGCGAATCGCCTGGCATTCATGAGGTGCACGGCACCATATCAGCCCCCGGTACGGTCATCAGAATCAGAACTTAATACGATGAGAATCCACTCCTTTCGCTCGACGCTGCCGCCCAAACAAAGACATTGACCAGCGCGCCATCCGACTCGGGAGTGGAGGGGGGCAACTGTTGGGGGATACCGACGACCCCACTCACGCCGACTCATCGTCGGGCTTACATGGTCGGCGTCCGACTCTACCGACTGACCGACGGCCGCCGACGACCGACGGCCGACCGACCGACGGCTGTCGTCCGACCGAGGATACATCAGTCAGGCAGACCTTCTTCTCTCTCTTGATCGGCTGCACTATGGGGTCCGACGCCCGACTTTGGCAACGCGCCCGACTGACTGTCGGAGGGGCCCGAGTTTCCACCCAACGTCTCTCAATCAGCCGCCGACCTATAGTCGGTCGGCTCCCTCAAATACCGTACGGCTGCCAGAAATTGTCAGCCCTGACAATGGCATGCGGCACTGCCGTCTAGGGGCATTATCCCACCTAAGGCATGGGTCAACCCTAGCAATTTGACAGCGCCATGGCGATTTGACAGCCTCACGACGATTTGACACCCTCACGACGACTCTAACAGTCCTCAGTGAGTTGACAATTCTTCAATTGTCCGCGCCATTAATGATGGCGCCATACCATGCTCCACTATATATATCAGGGAAGGCAACAGTGCTAGAGGTCGATTCGAAACCCCTGAATTCCCTTTTCTCTAGCTCCCTCTCTCTCGTTGAGCTCCTTGTTTTCTTTTCACTGTTGCCTAGTCTCCTCTCTGACTTGACTGTCGGAGGGTCCCCGCCGGAGCCACCTCCGGTTAGTGTGGACTTTCTTTTGCAGGTGCACGTTCCCGGCGACCAGGCGACGAGGGGATTGGCCGCAACACTATTTGTTATGTGTTGCTGCAATAGGTTCATGAGATTAGTTCTTGTTTTGGTTATATATTGAATCATTATTTTTTTGTGATTACAATCTTCCAGAGAGAATCTTAAAGCCTTTATATTTGTTTTATGTTGTTGCATTGTTCTTTAATTCCTGTGCTATGATTTATTATTTTTGATCTTTTTTTTTTTAAATACTTGGTACAATGCGGATGTTAACAACTATGAGGGCTTGGTTTTGTTAGAACAGTTGCAGTGGCTGCCCAAGGGCTTTTGGCCTGCCAGTCGCTGGAGCTAATACTACTCTGAAACATTTTTTCCTTTTTGTTCAATTTAATGTGATAATCTTTTAAATTTTGTACCATCTGTCCGAAAAACTGTCAGTGCAAGACGAGCAATGTTTCTGATTTTAGTGGTGTTGATTTTTGTGGTGCCTTTGGGAGGATGCAAATGATGACAAACCCTCAGACTTGTTTCTTGAAACATTTGCAGTGGCCACCTGAGAACTTTCACCTCGGCTTGAGAGCTTGTGCTGCTGAAACGTTCCATCCCTGGATGTGTAAGGGAATTTCTGTATAAAGAATCAGCTTTTGTTTGTTGTAGCAGTCTTAGATTGTTTTTGTATATTTTGCTGATTGTTTGGATGCCTATGCTTAAATATATGTTCATATAGAGTTGCCTGCAAATTTTAGTTGAGTTAGTGGTGGCTTTTGAATTGACAATTTCTCGTCTATGAGTATTAATTAAAAATAAATCAGCAAGTAACTGCAAGTTCATGGTTTCCTTGGAAGAGCTGGCTGAGAGTTTCACTGTTGTTTCCTTGGATATTTGAAATCAGCCAGCAGTAGCTCCTGGAATTCATCTCCAGAAAGCTCATTAAATTTCATTAATTTTATGATCGGCTGTGTACTAATCTTGATGCTTACATTTATGTCTATATGTTACAACTTGATCTTTACATCTGATTTAGTTAGATGATGATACCAAGTCTATGAACACTAACCTGTTTCTCATGACATCCGTTTCTCATGACATCCGATTCTGTCAATGTTAATGGTTGTTATATGAAAGATTGATTTGATACTGACAACTTCGGGACTACACGTCTGCCCCTCTGGCTTTCTCATTTTTAGCCTTGGGGATGAACCAGTCCCTTACATCTATTCTCCCTTGCACTTCACCATGTCAGCCATTTTTTCTCTGGTTTTTGCTGACAAAATTTTGGAGGATATATGATTGATTTATGATGCTTTCTGTTGATTCGCTGCATGAGTTACGTGCTTTTTTTTTTTTGAAAAAAAAAATCATATGGCAGTTCATTTTGGCGTTTTTATACAACATGTTATTCTTAAAGTTGAGCATTAGGGCCTTTTTGTTGTAATCTGAATGCCATATTTTCATTCTCATTAACAATTTTTGTAAGATAATTCATGCTTCTTTTCTTTGAACGAATCTTGTTTCAAGTTGTGGCTGAGTAAATAGTGTTTACCAACATGAGCTTCTAATGGCCTTAGTAGATAAAATCCAATGGAAATTTACCTCAGCTAGTAATCAAGTATAAATTGCATAGATTATTCTTTTGTCAGTTTTTCTATTATTGAATAATTTGTGAATATTTTTTTCTTTAAATTTGGTGCTGCAGGGTCACCATTCCATTAGGCATGTTTTCCATTCGTCATTGATAGCTTGTGATTGATTATCAGGATAGGTATCTTTAGGAATCTTCTTGTGCATCTTTCTATGGGTTATTAGAGAATTGGTTTTTAGAGTCTGGCAAGGTTTCCTTGATCATGTAAGATGGTTTGGATTTTGGTTTCAACTTTTCTGCTTGCGATATTGGCAGTATAGAATGGATCGGCTTCTTTTCATTAATTATTTCATTGTTTTTGTGTTTTGGTGATGCCCATTATTGATTCTTTGTGTAATAATGCAATTAGCATTGTTTTATTTATTATTTAATGGTAATATTGCATTGTGAATGTGTAACACAAATAAAGAGTGCGGGTGATGGTCGTGTCAGTGTTTTTCATCCGATTCTCTTTTGCACAAAATTTTCTCGTTACATAAATATTCATCGTTAATGAGAATGAAAATGGATGATTGTTGCTTGATTGTGGATATCCTCATTCCATGACGTTGGTGATTATATGCCTATTTGTGTTCAATATCACTTAAATATTTTTAAATTAACATTCTTATTGTTGCTTGCTCATCTTGTAGGATGTACGAGCATGAGTGATGAAGAAAAAGAGATTGTACTAAAAAAGAGGTTGTACTGGAAAGAGTTGGAAAAATAGTTAAAGCAAACACAGAAGCATAACTAAGAGATAAAGAATGAGATTGTAGGCATTAAGGTATAGATGGAGCTTCAAAGATAAATAGAGCTTCAAAATACACATATGGAGTGTCAATAAAGGATTTTGGAAGCTCTACATGCATTACAGAATATCTCTTTATCAAATTTATGATGTAAATTACTTTAAGTTGTTTCTTTAATGCATCCCTAAATCTTTTTTGTAAGTATAATAGAATAATGTATGCATTTTGTTAGTGTAATATATAGGCACTTACCTGATTCTATTTTTTTTTTGGCAGAGATCCTATGACTCAAGTCTTGTAAAGATGTGATTTTGAGGATATGCATGGCAGAAAGGTCTTATGCACTTTGGATTGTCGACTTATGAACTCATTTGTTTTATTATAGATAATTGGATAATGAGTTTGTTTGCTTTTGGTTAGAAATAAATTGGTAGCTTAGATGATAACTTATTTATTTTTTGATAGAGACATGGTCTTTTGGTGTTTTTAGTTGGAGACGTCATCTCTTTGGATGAAGATAATTTAATTTTTGGATTATAAACTTTGTGTATGGATTCATCTTGATTATGAATTACATATGAGTTCATGCTTTAGTTGTTGAATGATTCATTGACTGAAAATAGATGATTTACTTGATATTTGAATATATATCATAAAGTATAATATTTTATGGAGGTTATAATTGAACTGTCAATGAAACAAAATGTGACCATCATAAAACATTCTAAATTATTCTGTGACGTTTGGGAAACATCGCGAAAGATCCTCGCTCTGCGACGTTGGTGAAACGTCGCGCAATCATTAACGTTCCACGATGTTTGGGAAATATTGCGACATATCCTCATTCTGTGATAGTTGGAAAATGTCACAAAAGATCTTTGTTCCACGACATTATTGAAATGTCGCTTAATCAACCTATATTTCACGATGTTTGGTAATACATCGTATTTTTGATATCTTTTTCATGATGTTTTGGGACGAACATCACGAAGGGCCATTAGCGACGTAGCTAGTGTGACGTTCTTAGCGACATTATGCTGAACATTGTGAAAAGACTTCAGCGACGTTCTGAGAGACTTTTGGCGATGTTTCTTAACATCACAGAAAATCTTTTTTCTTGTAGTGCCATGTCTTTGCGAGTAGTGACTAGTCACCGATGTTCACCCTAAAATGTTCTTATTTTCAAGTTGTCGAGATTGGCGATATGGATGATTTTTATCACTTTGAATTTTTCATCCCCTTGCTTCTTTAAAGAAATCTTTGATGGTAGTGTGCAAGACAAAGGTTGGAGAGATAGGGCAAGCTTTGTGATCAAAGGTCATGGCTCTAGACTGGTTGTTGGAGGTAGTCTGATCTTTGATGTTTCCATACTAGGGATAGTGTTGAGAATGGCTTGGGAAGAGAGCCACTGTGCATGGCTTGTTTTTGGAGCGGAGTCTATCCTTCTTAAGGGTGACTCTGTTATAGTGATCTAAAGAATTGTGAGGCAGTCACCTATGGGTGATGGTTGCCCTTTGTTGCATGATATTTGGAGGATGGCGGAGAATTAGCATGTCATTTGGGAATTGAACAGGACAGTGGACGAGGTTGCCTCATTTGTTGCCAAGCATTCAAATGGATTGATTTGTGATGATATTGACTCGATTTCTTCCTCTTTTTCTGATATTTTATTTCTAATTAATTTTTGATGTTTTCATACTATGCTTAATGATCCATCCACCTTTTAAATTAAAAAAATTCTACAAAAGTTTTGGATAAATTATGTTGCTAGCCCTAATCTAATGTGCATTTTTTTAAAAGCTCCTTGAACTACAAAAAATTAAAGTTTAACTTCTATACTACATGAACTATTTTAATGTGGTCCTCAGATAGATTTCTGATGATTTTCTCTCACCAAAGTCTGATGTAGCAACCATCAATGTGTATGTGGTGCTTATATGGCATTAAAATTTAAAAATACCATTCATGTGGCAAAAACAACGATGTTGGAAGCCTGTTCTTTTTTTTCTCTGATTATCTTCTAGTCTCGCTTCTTTCTTCCTTCTTATTGAGAGGAATCATTAAGGACACAAGGATTGGAATGGGAGGAGAAGATGGCGAAATCGATACCTATATGGTGGAAAGCATTGGGAGGAGGCAATAGAAAATAAGTGGAGGAGAAGAACAGAGCAAAGAAGGAGAACGGGGCCATGGAGGGAAAGGGGCTTTTTTTTTTTTCTTTTCTTTTTGCATTGGGGTTTTGGGGGGTCAGAAGAGAGATGGAGATGGAAGATTTAGAAAGGGGTTGGATGGAGAGAGTTCACTAAGATGGAGTGATGAGAGATAAAGGAGAGTAATTTTTTATATACTGCATCCAATATAGAAAAAATATACCATCCTATCTGATTGGGTTACACAACCATCACTTTTCAATACGCATTTAATGTCTACAGGTTCGCTTGTTCATTTAAAATTTTAAATGATGAAAATATCCTCTTTTTATAAAAAAATTATGACATCCTGCAGTCAAATTATGACTTCCTACATAGAATATCATAAAGAAGGGAAGGGCATTTTTGTCGTTTAAAAAGTTTATAAATTTTAATGACGAAAATGCTTTTATCTCTTTATGACTTGTGAAAGAAAAATTATGATATTCTGTATACAGGAAGTCATAATTTGACCATACAATGTCATAATTTTTAGAAGAAAAGAGGCATTTTCATCATTCAAAATTTTAAATGAAAAAATGAAATAGTAAGCATTAAATGTATTATTAAATATATGTTGGAAAGTAATGGCTACGTGCTCTAATATGATTGAATGTTGCGTTCCACATAAATTTTATTATACCGTATGCTGTGCACAAAGATTTTCTTTAAAGAAGAAAGGGTTGGGGGCAGGGAGGAGGATGGAGCCACCAAGGGAAGGGGACTTTTCTTCTTTCTTTTTTTACTATTGGGATTTTGGGGAATGAGAAAAAGAGAGATGAGAGATCTAGAAAGAGGGTGGGTGGGGAGAGTTCAGTGAGATAGAATAGTGAGACATAAAGATGAAAGGGTTGAAAGGGAAGAAGAGGATGGGCCATTGAGCGAAGGGAACTTTTTTTCTTTCTCTTCTTTTTTTTATTTGGGGTTTTGAGGGATGAGAAAAAGAGAAATAGGAGATGAGAGATCTGGAAAAGGGGTGGGTAGAGCAAGTTTAGTGAGATGAAGTGGTGAGAGATAAAGAGAAAGGATTTGGGGGGGGTGGACGAGGATGGGGTCATGGAAAGAAAGGGCTTACCTTCTTTCTCTTTTTTTTCTATTGGTGATTTGGGAGATGACAAAAAGATAAATAAAAGATGAGAGATTTGGAGAGAAGATGGGTGTGGAGGGTTTGCTGAAATGGAGTAACGAGAGATGAAGAAAAAATGGTGCAGGGAGGATGAGAACATGAAGAAGGGGGTGGGATATCTTTTCTGTTGGCTCCACATCATTTATTTTATCCACATATTTTTAAATTTTAATACTACTTAAATGTTGATTTCATCAATAATGCAAAATTTGCACTGCATATGCATCTAAAGTTATATATAGGATTTTTGATGAGAAAAATCATCAGAAATCTATCTAAAGATTATAATAAAATGATTCACATAATATAGGGATCAAATTTAGATTTTTATAGTTCAATTTTTTTTAAAAAAGAATATATATTAATTCAGATAATTTATCTAATTTTTTTAAAAAAATAAGAATCCGCAAGCAAACTATGCTTGCTTGTACCTGTCCAATCACAACGATAAATTGGTAAGGATGGAAAGGGAAAACCATTTTCCCGCATTTTTGCGGATAGGGTTCGTTTCGCCAGGTCCCTCTGCTTCTTTCCAGGGACATCTTCTTGTAACAACGTACGTGTTATCGGTAGGAATGTCCTTGCCACCATGGCAAGCTGAGCCCCTCCCTCTCCCTCCACGTCGTTCTAGCTAGGCTCTATAGTTGGCTTGGCATCAAAGTGGGGTTCCATTTGTCAAAGCAAGAGTTATCTAAGAGGTCGACAGTTTGGGCGTTGCAATGATGTAACCAGCAATGGAAAGCAATTCTTGGGTGGGATTTTTGTTCCCCTCGTTTGTCAAAAGCAAGAGCCGTCAAAAAAGATCAACAAAAAAAAAAAATTCTCGTAGGCCAATTTCTTCTCGACTCCTCCCTTGTTCCCCTCGTCTCCCCTCTCCCCTCCGCGCGAGGGCGGAGTGCAAGGGAGATCAGAATGTCTAATACCCCCTCAAAAAAATTTTAAAATATTTATTATTTATATATTTATATATATATAATATTTTTTAATATTTTAACAATTAATTTAAAAAAACTATATAATTAATTTATATATTAATTTTTATTAAAAATAATATTTTTTAAAAAAATAATTATTTATTTATTTTTTAATTAATTATTTATTTTTTAATCTTTAATATGAAAAAAATTATTGTGATTTTTATGCAATCAAAATTATTTTACAGAGAATATAAAATAATATTTTTTACTTATTCTTATTTATATATAAAATTAAATATTTATTAATAGTTTTATAATATTTTAATTATATATATTTTTTATTTTATTATTTATTATAAAATATTTTATTTAAAAAATTATTAATAAATTATTATTTCATCCTTCTACTCTTTCATGTCAAGTTCCGCCACGCCTCCGCCACCGTCCGTCCGTCCGGTTAGAGAGGTGAGGAAGATGGACGATGACTTTCCTCGGAGGGTCCGCCCGTTCCAACCTCCAACATTGCCTTCTTGATCGTACCACGCCGGTCGTTCCGCCTTGCTCCCACCCAAAGGTGAGTTCCCTTCTCATTAATTGCGCGGATTCTTTGCGTTGCTCAAGCCTCGTTATCGATTTCAAACGATTCGAGTGGCGTGAACGCATGCCCGCATTCCACTCGTGCTGCAGTCAAGTCTCGAAGACTTGAACCGGCTGTGGCACCTGTGGGACTACGACGCCGTCGAGTACTTCGTACTTTAAGATCTCTGGGATTGCTACGACGAGTGGAGCACCTACGGTGCTGGCACACACATCGCCCTCGACGGCAGCGAGACGCTCGTCCAGTACTACGTCCCTTACCTCTCCGCCATCCAAATCTATACTAGCGCTTCATCCCTGTCTAACATCAAGTATATCTTTCGTCCTTCTGATCTTCTCCCTTCCCATGATTCCTCATGTACATCTTCATCTCTTTTCCTCTCGAATGGGATGATGCTCGGAAAGGCGATGGGTTCATGTATGATACAATCGTGGGTTGTGGCCAGGCTTTGGTTTTCCATTTGTGAACTCTGAAGTTTGAGGATTCCATAATGCAGGAACCGAAAGGAAGAAAGAGTAATATGAGTTCCGGAGATGAGGTTCATTGATTCTTGCTGTGACGATGGTGAATGCAACAAGCTATGGAGAACCAGTGGTAGCTCGTCTGAGGACTGCGATTTCGATCGGGACCACTTGTGGCATTTAGGAGACGGGTCGGGCTATCTCTACCTCCAGTACTTTGAGAGGTCTGTCCCATATGGACGGGTGCCTCTCAAGGATAAGGTACGTCTCATTTTCTCTGTTTTCTTCTTGCCAGTGACAGTCGATAAAAACCTTTCTTTAGCTTAGATTGCAGCAATTACCACCCTCTTTGGTTGAAATATCCATTATAATTGTGGAATATCACCTTTGATGGCCTACCTGACAAGGGAAGCTGCATAAAATCCCAAGATTCAGTTGGACTCCCTTTTTAAGGATGGATGAGTAGGTTGTAGGTGTTGTTTTTGTGACATTCCCTTGTTTTTTTCCTCCTTTTTATGCTCTGTTACCTCCTAGAACCTTTAACTGTTGATAAATATTTGGCATAGTAATTGTTTCGGTGATAGCCGTGGATATCTTGGATCAATGTGATACTTCAGACCAGTGGGCTATGTTGATCCGAATACCAAACTAAGATACACAGAGCCGAGCTATTTGCATCCAATCTGACGCGCGGGTCATCTGACACGTAAGCTTTCTCCATTACCTAAGTCAGTCAATTTCCTGGTATGTACAGCAGCTATCCACCCTAAGTGGATAAGCTCCGATGTAATTGACTCCACATAATTTCATAGGAGCAGATAAGGACTAAAATATCTCATCCACAACAGTACGTCCAACAACCCGACAATCTCAAAACTGTATGTTCCCATGATTGTTCGACTATACTCTATAAATAACCAAAGCCCTGAGGACCCAGATAAGCAATCCATCTCAATAAATCACTTGTTGCTTTTACTATTCACTGATTCCTAATTTAAGCATCGGAGAGTCCTCGCCAGAGCAAAATCTCTGACCCAGACTTTATTTTGCAGGTCACTCCAACACACCTGCTCAAGACTCAGTCACTTACCTTTCGATAACAATCAGAACCAGTAGCAATAGATAGAGGAAGGACACAATATTCGTATCATACTACCAAAGCGAGTCTCGTCTCATCTCACCAACATCACCATCTCCCAACAGATGGGAAGCCAAGCTAACAACCAGGTACAATCGTCGATGATGGAGACTCCTCCGTCAACTCAGCCAGCGCTGGTCACGGTGGACCAGTTTAACCTGCTCTTCCAACAGATTCAAGCCTTGACAGCCGCCGTTCAGACGGTCCAAACTGTTCCTGCACCTCCATCGATGGCGTTGCAGTCTGATCAGACTGCTCTTGCACCTCCTTCAGTGGTGCTACCAGTACTTTCCTCGACGGTGCTGCTAGCATCTCCTCTGACGGCACCCCAATTGAATCTGTCTTCTCAGTCACCACCACAACTTAAGCAGCTACGGGCACCTCCACAGAGTCTAGAGAGAAGGTAGATCCACCAGAGCCGCCTTAGGGCCTAGCAACCGACAAGGCGGCGATCTCCCAGCCTGCTATCGGGGCATTATCAACCCCTAATTGCCACTCTTCCCAACACTCTGAGGTCTGCACCATCTGAGATCTTGCCATCGAGAGATGGTTCCAGGTACTCGATAAGTGGATTGATGCTCTTAATAATGCTTCCTTGGTGCAACCCTATAATGGGTTCAGCAGCGAGCCATCCTTCACTCTGAGGATAATGCAGGAGCTACTTCTTCGACACTTTAAGGTATCCTAGTTTGAGACCTACGATGGACCACCGACCTCATTTGTCATCTGAAAACTTTCAAGGCAGTGATGCTCCTTCAAGGAGCAACAGATGGCATCCTCTGTCAAGCATTCCCTACTACCCTCAAAGGGGCAACTCGATAATGGTATTCAAGTTTGAAGCCAGCCTCAATTCACTCTTTTGAAGAGCTATGTCAATCTTTCATCGGTCACTTTGTCAGTAACTAGCAACAACAAAAGCGATCCGACTACCTCCACATTATCAAGTAGAAGAAGGGAAATCAATTTGCATCTTTGTCAGCCATTTTAATATAGCAACCCTGGAGGTTCGTGACCTAGATCAGTCGGTCGCGATGTCTGCTATGATAAGTAGACTTTTGAAGAATGACTTTAAAAAGTCATTGATGAAGATCTTTCCTCAGGATTATCCTGATAAATTTGTCCGTGCAGAAAAGTATGCCTGAATGGAAGAGGTTTTTATCAAAGAAATCCCTGCCAATTCTATTGTGGTAGGGCATAATAAGGAGCACTCCCCAAGGTGGGGGGAGAATCTGTCAGCGCTCCTGATCCCCATTCCAAAGGCAGAAAAATAGGGACCTTCCTCGAAATTACTGATCTTGAAGTCCTCAGAGGAGGGATTGGCAACCCTCACTATCGAGGAGGTACACCAACTATACGCCTCTAAACATCTCTAGGAGGAGATACTGATGGAGATTCGAGTCGAACTGCCTCAGCCTCCAAGGATGAAAATGAAGTATGAGCACCGCGAAGTACTGTCTCTACCATCGTGACCACGGATACGATACTAAAGAATGTTGGAAAAAGGTACAGGATTTTATGCATGAATTTTAAAATATTTTTGAAATATAATACAGTAGAACATGTAAATTAAACAATTTAATCTACAAAAGCATGTAATCAAATTACTAAACCCTACAATAAGGACCTATAACATGTCATATGATATTTAAAAATCAAAAAATAAAAATTTTGATATTGATCAAATCAATATCCTAGATCTAAAATAGTTTTAGATCTAAAACCTAGATCACATCTAGATAAGAGAAGAGATTAGATCTCTTACCTTCATGCGAGTCGAAAACTCTGTGGTTGATTTTTTTTATTGCCTTTGGAGCCACACACGCGTCTGGCCTCTACAGATGATCCACATGAGGCTGCAATAAAATCGGAGGTTCGTCGAACAAAGATCCGCTCAAAGTGCTAGCTTCTTACGGATTCCTCCAGATGGTTAATCTAAAAATATTCTTCAGATCTCTTAGACATTTCAAGAGATGAAGAATATGAGAAGAAATAAGGGAGAAGTCAAACTCTTTGACCTTCCTAAAATCAAAAATAATATGTAATATAAAGAAGGTCCTAAGAGAAGACAGATCTTCTCTTTCAGTACATCAACGATTGATATCCTGAGAACATCTCTATGCTAGGACATGAGAAGACCTTCTCTAGATATTTTCTAACTTTCAGATCTTATGATATCTAATTTTTTTCATAGAAAAATCTCATAATTTATGGAGAAGAAGGGTTCTAAAGGAAACCTTAAGAAAAGACCTTCTTTTCTTCTTCTTCTCTCATCAGAACATGATCAGAACATGTCCAAAATTAGATCACCATGCCCTAACTCATTGGAGTATGGATCCACCATACCATCCCTCTTTGTCTCTCAGATTTTTATCACATAAAAATACAAAAATAAAGAAAAAATAATATAAAAAAAATTAATGAGAGAAGACAATATTTTCTCTTACCTTTTTTCTCTACAAGACATCAACTTTTGATTTCTTGATAGAAGACTCTCCTCCAAGGATCTTGGCACCTCAAACCACCCATGCCATCCTCTTTCTCCTTTGCTTTTTCTCTCAAAAAATTACTAATTTTAGACTCCTATATCTTCTCATATGGGGTGGCACCAATATAAGAGGTAGATAAGGTCAAGAGTCCTAGTTAAACAAGGAACTTATGGGGCGTCCAACTCTTGGACGCCCCCTCCCTCAAAAATTTCATGGAGAGCATGAAAATAACCACAAAAGGGGTGACAAAATGATAGGATAGGCTTGGGAAAAGTTGGTGCAAGAGAGGAGAGAAGAGTCTTTGTGAAGAGGGACTCTTTCAAAAAAAGAATAAGCCTAAACCACTTTCCATAATTAACCAAATCACTTTCCACATTAAACAAAATCAAATCTGATTCAAATCTCTAGAATAAGTGGTGTGAGATAATATTCCTTGGATGTGGATATCATAGAAAAATATCTAAAAATTAATTAGTGGGCGTGGGTTTCAGATTTCTTAGGTGGCGCAAGAGATGATATGGAATCCTAGTCTAACTAGGATTCTTATGTAGATTAGGTCAAACATTTTGAACCCAATCCAAATTAATTACAATCTAATTAATAGTAATCCTAGTCCAACTAGGAGTCTAATTAAATCAGATTAAATCATATTTAATTCTGATTTAAATTCTATCTTAATTAGGAATTAGGTGCATACAAGTCCTAGTCGAACAGGGACTTGTTTTTCTTTGAAACTGGCTTATCCAATAAATCAATTAGACTTAATCTAATTAAATTCAAACTAATTCTAATTGAATCAAATTCAATTAGACTTGATCTCAGCCCAATTGCTCAATCAGATTGAGCCAATTAGCAATCCAATTGCTAATCGATTCTCTTACAACATTTGCATTAGGTCAAACATCAATCACATTGATCGTTTAACCTTAGAACGATTCTTAATCATCGATTAACCATCTGATTAGGTTACAACTTCTTATATGTGTGATCCTATGGATTCGAACCTAAGTCGATAGTACAAAAATTAATTTCTATACCAGTCGAAGTAACCATCTAGCAATGATTCCCGACATCCAGATAGGTCGAATGTATGCAAAGCAACATTCTAAGAACCCTGACCCATGGTTATCGAATAATTTATCTTTTTGACCAATAATGCTCAAGATGACTTCGAGTATGCTATCAATACTCATATAAGTTATCTGTATTATGTCTCAAAATTTTACAAATCTCGTGACTCCTCATGAGGATTATCCAGGCCTAGGTTTTGCTAAATTGAAACACAGCGAGACATTCTCTTTCTGAAGTTAATCAGGAGTGGTCAATCCCATCTTGACTCACATACTGACTTTACAAGTACTTGACTGTATCCAAAAATCTTTCGAACCTATATTAAAAATATAGGCAGTCCGGCATCAAAGCACAGTGAGTTGCTTGCAAGTCACCGTGGTGATCTCAGGTCGGAGGGACACTTATACCCATTGGCCTTAGCTAACTACTCTTGATAGTAGAGTGTTACATGTTTGGAAATGTGTCTCAAAAAGCCAATCGTCAAACTGTTGACGGTTGAGCAACCAAGTATTGTAATTGATTTATTAATAAATAAAATATATTTGGCATCTTCATCATAAGCTTTCATCTTCTAATAAACTCAGTTGTTATGATGAAGTCCTTAGGACTATTTAAGTTCGATAAAGAGAGGATTTATCGATTAGTCCTTAAAACTGTTCACGACCAAATGATAGGCTGTTAATAAGGACGACAGCTTCTATCGAGCATAGGTCGCTGTAGGCCATATGGGTTGGTTGTCCTCTTAACCAAGGAGTGTGGAGACACTGGTATGGCATACAGGTGAGATGTAAGGATACATCATCATTGAACGTGACCAACTCCAGAGCATTCTGCTGTCGAGAATGTCTCTGATGGGATATAGGTATAAGTGTCCCTTAGACATGAGATCGTCTCAGTGACTTGCAAGCAACTCACTATGCTTTGGTACTGAACTAACTGAATTTCTAATTCAGGGACAGAAGGCTTCTGGGCATAGTCAAGTACTTGTGTAGTCAGAGTATGATCGAGATAGGATTGACCACTCCAAGAGTTGGAGAAGAATGAGTCGCTGTATTTAATTTAGCAAAATCTTGGCCAGGGTAATCCATCAGATGGATTTGATATTTTGAAATACAATGTGGACAACCTGATCAGAGTTGACAGTTGAACTCTGGGGTTCCTATGATTATTTTGGTCAAGGGGATGAATTATATAAAACTATATCCGCATGGGTTCTAAGGATGTTGTTCTACACATTCGACCTATCCGATCGTCGGGTACCATTTTAGATGGTCACTTCGATTGGTACAAAAATTTATTCCTGTGCTATCGGCTTAGGTTCGGACCTATGAGGTCACACACATTAGAGTTCATGATCCGATCGGATGGTTGATCAACGATTAAAATCATTCTAGGGTTAAATGATCAATACGATTGACATTTAACCCAGTGCAAGTATTGCAGGAGGATCGATTAGCAATTCGATTGCTAATTAGCTTAATTTGATTAAGCCAATGGGCTGAGATTAACTCTAATTAAATATGATTTAATTAGATTTATTTTGGACTTGATTGGATCAAGTCCAATTGGTTTATTGGATAAGCCAAGTGCAAGGAAAAACTAGTCCTAGTTCAACTAGGACTTGGGTCAATCTAATTTCTAATTTGATTAGAAAATTAAATCAGATTTAAATCTAATTTAATCTGATTAAATTAGGTTCTTAATTGGGTTAAGACCTATTTTAATTAGGTTGATCTAATTTTGGTTTGATTTGGTTTGGGAAACCAAATTAAAACAAGTCATAAGATAGAATCCTAGTAAGACTAGGATTCCACCTTGCGCCACATAAGCCTTCCCCACGCCCTCTCTCTTATTCAATGCCAATCTCCACTTATTTTGTGTGACAAAAGCCCTCTCCCAGGTCTCTCCCACGTTCACAAAAGGTTTTCTCTCTTCTTTCTTACATGGAAGGTGGTTTGGATCAAATCAAAAAGGAATAAGTTTGGATTTCGAATTCTATGAGATAGAGTTTTAAAAATCCAAAACTCTTTCAATTTTGCACCGAATTTATCTAAATTTTTTTTAAAATTTTTGTAACTTTTAGGATACATATTGTGCACCCTTTTCTGGTGATCCATGCATGAAAATATGGAGGAGGTGCTCAAGAGTTGGGCGCCCCTTAACTTGTCATGTTTGGATAAGCCTTGACTAGGTATTTGACCTAGACAAGGACTCTATCATATCTCTCTGTATAAAATATTTTCTTCATAAAATTTTAAAATAAGATAGAGATTTGAGAGACCTTTGAGCCATCCAAAAATCAGAGAGAAAACCTTTGGGTCGTGGAGATATAAAAGACACAAGTTAGGGTGTCTAGAGAGAAAAACGTGAAGAAGAAGAGGGTCTTCTTCTAGGATTTTTTGTTTTCATATCTTTCCTCCCTCCATCTTGAGTTTTCTAAGAGCGTCTCAAATCTGAAACTCCTCCTTTTACTTTCCATCTTTGAAGAGTCCAAATCAAGAAGAAGGAGGCACCTATCAACCATCAAAGAAGGATCAGCGCAGTACTAGCATACTGTGCTGATTTCCTGAAGCAGGACTTCTATCGAGATTCGTGGGCTCGTGTGGATGACTCCTAGAGGCCGGATGCGTGTGCGGCTTGCAACATCATTCTTAAGCCCGGATCAGTGAGGTTAGAGCGTCTAACTTGCAAGGTAATAGATCTGATCTATTGTTTAATACATACATTAGATGTGGTATAGAAACATGTTGATATGATCAACATGTAGTTCATGCTATATTTATATATTTTAATTTCTGATTTAATGCTATGTAATAATCATGTAATAGGATCTTAGATCTAGGGATTCTCTGATTTTAAAAATAAATTTTAATTTATTTTAGTCTTCCGCTGTATGATCTTGAAAAAGTTTCAAGATCTAACCCTGAAACCCTAGATCTGGTTCCTACAATTGGTATCAGAGCCTAGGTTCTTTATTACATGATTATTTATACATGCTTAGATTATTTTTTAGATTAGATCTAATTTATAATCTGATTATTAAATCTAAAATTAAAATTTTAGATCAATCACAAACTGCAAGGTTGTCCTGCTGTAAGGTTTACCCCTTACAGTACAAAGGTTGTCCTAGTTTGTGTAGATCTATCTTTAATCATAAATTTGTTAGATATGATCTAGATTAAATTTATAATTTATTAAATTTAAAAGATATTTAAATCTAAAATAAAATCTCTTTGTTAATAATTTTTGTGCAAAGAAATTATTTAAAGTTGAAACTGTTTCAATTACATGAACCTGTTTAGATTAGATCTAAAGTAGTTTCATGTTTATTTCAGTTGTATCTTGATTATGAATCAAACATGCAATATGGTTGGTAGAATCATATTATAAAATTATTTTACAAATATGAAAATTATTTTTTTGAAAAGCTGAACCCAACCCTTAGCCCAAAACTTAATTAAGAATTAAGAAGTTGTTTGATTAGGTTCTAAGATTATGAATTGAAGAACCTAAGACACAAACCATAACACATTGGGTTAATGGGTTAGTGGGAATTAGATCCATTAATTGGGTTAGACCTATGGTTAGATTGAAGATGGACTTAATTAGAGAATTGACTAAATCTAATCAAATTGTTGTCTTAGATTAGGTCAAGGATTCTCTAGATCAATTACAATAGTTGTAGTTTGTCAAGTCCATATCTTTAACGAGAACCAAATGGACTTGATTCTTGGCTAAGTGGTCTAGCACGAACTGTTAGGTTGATCTAATCGAAACTAATTAAACCAGTTGGTGTCTAAGGTAAACCAGACCGGTGGTTTTTAATTGGGAGCCCGCTTACCTGGCCATTTCTGATGGTGTCTAAGGCAAGCTTTGGCAGACCCTCCCACTGATCGAACTTACCTAGCCTCTTGGTGAAATTATGTTTTGATCGGATCACTTGACTATTCGAGCTGACCCATGTCAGCTAGGTAAATCAGTGTGACTGATTTAGGTGCTCCTAGACCAGCCCTTTTAATGGTCTCCCTTAAGCTGACTTGGTGAAGCCAGTGGGAGGATCATGATAAGCTGGTTCATCTGACCTCATCCTCTAAATTATTTAAATCTTTAAAATTATTAGGTCCTTAAAATGATAAAGTTATGGAGATAACTGAGTCATAGCCTCCCATTAAGGTGTTTGATAATGAGTCCATTAACTCAATAATCATTGCAGACCCAAAGGCCTGGTGCTTGTTGACTAATGGAATTATCACTCATCATATGACGACTTGAAAGTATCTCTCTAATGGTGGTTAGGTGAGCCAACCAAAGTTGGGCTTAATCATTCATTGGTTAGATACACCAAGTATGATCATGTTAATGGATGGACCTAACCGGATCTTTACAGTAGAGGCCAAAGCCTACTGATTAGGTTTTGGGGCAAAATTAAAATTACTAAAAATTATTTAGAGAAACAATTGGTTATGAACCTACCCTTAGATGTACATGGGTTGGCCAACCAAAGTTGGGCTTGTGTGCAGTCTAAGTGGATTCTAGTACCCACTAAGGAATTAGGGTAATTCCTCGAATTGGAGGTAGAGGCTATCAATTCGAATAAAATAGTGGGAGAAACCTTTTGATTAAAGTTTAAATCTTTAGGTTTAATGAATCAATTACTAATTAGGTTATGGTTCTCCTTTGTGCAAATATGGCCACTTCCCTATCGCTCCGATCATTGTTGGACAATGATAAGTTGGTGGGATCCAACTTCGGTAGCTGGTACCGAAAGTTGAAGATAGTCCTGGAGTATGAACGGATCCTATATGTGATAATGGATCCTTCACCTGAGGAGCCAGCTATCAATGCACGTGGAACAGTCAGAGATACTTACCAAAAGTGGCTCAGTGATCAGACCACGGTGTGCTGTATCATGCTGGCTGCCATGAGCGACGAGTTCAGTCACAGATTCAAGACGGCTCAGCCAAAGGACATGCTTAAGTGTTGGAGGATGCCTTTGGCACATCCGATGACGTAGAGAGGCACAAGACTAGTTGTGCCATCTTCAACGCCAAAATACAGGATGGTGCCTCTGTCACTGATCATGTATTGTACATGATCGAGCTGATGGAATGATTGAGCAAGCTCGGCTTTCCTTGCATGAGCAGCTTGGGAAAGATGCAATACTGAACTCGCTGCCCAAGTCTTATCTCCATTCCTCACTCATTATAAAATGACAAAGCCTGAAGAGAACTACCACAGGTTACTGGGGTTGCTTCAGAACTTTGAGAAGGATCACCAACTTTACAAAGAGTCGGTGAACTTAGTGGGAGGTTCATCTTCTGGTTCTCGACCTTTTAAGAAAGGGAAGAAGAACAAGAAGAAGAAAGTGAAGAAGGTACAATTCAGGCTGGGACATCAGTGCAGAGCCAGACCAAAAAGATCAAGCCTGATAAGAGTCTATTCTACTGGCAAGCACCCTAGATTAGTTAGTATGTCAGATATCTACTTATGGCACTGTAGGCTAGGTCATATAAACAAGAACAGAATAAACAGGTTGACTCAAGAGGAAATCCTCGAAGTCAGTGATTGTGAATCACTTCCAACCTGTGAGTCCTGTCTTCTTGGTAAAATGACCAAGTCACCTTTTACTGAAAAAGGTGAGAGAGCTACTGAGCTCTTGGGCCTAGTACATACTGATGTATGCGGGCCCATGAGCACCAGTGCTAGAGGTGGATGTTTCTACTTCATAACTTTCACGGATGACCTATCCCGATATGGATATGTCTATCTGATGAAACATAAGTCGGATTCATTTAAAATGTTCAAACGATTCCGAAGTGAAGTAGAAAAATAAACTGGAAGAGTATAAAACTCTTCGATCTGATCGAGGAGGAGAATACTTTCTAGTGAATTTCTCATATATCTAGGAGAGAATGGATTCTCTCTAATGGACTCCTCCAGGAACACCACAGCATAATGGTGGTCTGAAAGGAGGAATCGGACTCTGTTAGACATGGTCCGATCCATGATGGGTTTTGCTAGCTTGCCATATCCTTCTGGGGATATGCACTCGAATCGGCCTGTTATCTATTAAATAGATTCCAATAAGTCTGTAATTAAGACTCCATATGAGATATGGACGGGACGTAAGCCAGCACTTTCACACCTTAGGGTCTGGGGTGCCCGGCCTATGTCAAATGATTAGTCACAGAAAACTTGGACCTAGGTCTGACAAATGCTCATTCATAGGGTACCCCAAAGAGACAAAAAATATTTTTTCTACCATGCTGATGAACAAAAGGTGTTCGTCAGCCTTAAGCAATCTTTTTAGAAAAGGAGTTCCTTGGTGAAGGAACCGTTGCCTCTAAGGTTGAACTTGATGAAGTTCAACAGGTAGAAGGACCGACACCAATAGCTGAACCTGAGTCGGATATGATTAGATCAGATCCAGAGCCCAATATACCTGCACCATTAAGGCGATCGGTAGAGTACCGCGTCAGCCGGACCGATACTACGTTTCTTGGTCCGGGACGGTGATCCCATCGAACTTGATGAGAATAATGAGATCCGATCACCTATATGGATGCAATGCAGAGATCTGATTTCGAGAAATGGCTTGAAGCCATGAAATCGAAATGGAGTCCATGAAGGTCAACAATGTATGGACATTGGTTGACCCACCTGAAGGAGTTAAATCCATTGGGTGTAAATTGGTCTTCAAAAGGAAGAGGGGCGTAGACGAAAAGGTGGAGACCTATAAAGCCCGTCTGGTCGCCAAGGGGTATCGTCAACGTTATGGTATTGACTATGACGAGACATTTTTTCTGTGACAATACTCAAATCCATTCGGATAATGCTTGCAATAGCTGCCCATCTGGATTATGAGATCTGACAGATGGATGTAAAGACAGCTTTCTTGAATGGAGAGCTGACTGAAGAGGTGTATATGATACAACCTGAGGGGTTTACATCCACAGATGAGTCCAAGGTGTGCAAGCTTCAGAGATCCATTTATGGATTGAAGCAGGCTTCTCAGAGTTGGAACATGCATTTTGATAAGGTGATCAAAACGTATGGCTTCATTAAGAATGAAGAAGAGCCCTGCATCTATAAATGGGTAAATGGTCCAGTTGTGGTATTCCTTGTCTTGTACGTGGATGACATTCTCTTAATCGGGAATGTCATCCCCGCACT
This sequence comes from Elaeis guineensis, assembly GCF_000442705.2. NCBI lineage: Eukaryota > Viridiplantae > Streptophyta > Magnoliopsida > Arecales > Arecaceae > Elaeis > Elaeis guineensis. The sequence goes on along the minus strand of NC_025998.2, from coordinate 20,851,543 downwards.
ACAGGGAATAAAAGTTTGGTTATCATCACAGTTCTCCATGAAGGACTTGGGTGAAGCATCCTACATCCAAGGGATGAAGATCTATAGGGATAGATCTAAAAGGATGCTTGGGTTATCCCAGTCCATGTACATAGACACTGTACTGAAGAGGTTCAGCATGAGAATTCAAGAAGGGCTATCTACCGATAGGCCATGGAATTTCTCTCTTTAAGAAGGATTGTCCGACAACTCCTGAAAAGAGAGAGCGTATGAGTAGAGTCCCATATGCTTCAGCCGTGGGATCTATCATGTACGCCATGACATGTACAAGACCAGATGTGGCATACTCACTAGGAGTAGTGAGTAGATACCAATCTGATCCTGGAGAAAATCACTGAAAAATGGTTAAAGCCATCCTTAAGTATTTGAGAAATACTAAGGACCAATGGTTGGTTTATGGCGAGTCAGATCTGAAACTTGTGGGGTTCACAGACTCTAGCTTTCAATCTGACCATGATGACAGCAGAGCGTGTTGGATTATATCTTTACTCTGAATGATGGAGTCATCTGTGGAAGAGTTCCAAGCAGCATACTGTGACGGACTCTGTTTGTGAAGCAGAGTACATCGCAGCATCGAATGCCGTGAAGGAAGCTGTGTGGCTGAGAAAATTCATCAACGAGCTCGGAGTAGCACCCTCCCTCGATGGTCCAGTCCTGCTCTACTGTGACAGTACTGGTGCCATAGCTCAGGCGAAGGAATCCAAAGCACATCAGCGGACAAAGCACATTTGTGCCACTTGCACCTGGTCTGAGAGATCGTGGATCGAGGTGACGTCGACCTTCAGAAGATCGACGGAAAGGAGAACCTGGCCGACCCCTTCACTAAAGCCCTAGCGATAAAGGAGTTTGACAACCACAATCGAAGATGGGTATTAGATACTGTGCCGAGTGGCTTTAGGACAAGTGGAGTTGTTGGAAAATGTGTCCCAAAAAGTCAATCGTCAAGCTGTTGACGGTTGAGCAACCAAGTATTGTAATTGATTTGTTAATAAATAAAATATATTTGGCATCTTCATCATAAGCTTTCATCTTCTAATGAACTCTGTTGTTATGATGAAGTCCTTAGGACTATTTAAGTTCGATAAAGAGAGGATTTATCGATTAGTCCTTAAAACTGTTCACGATCAAATGATAGGCTGTTAATAAGAAGACAGCTTCTATCGAGCATAGGTCGCTGTAGGCCATATGGGTTGGTTGTCTCTTAACCAAGGAGTATGGAGACACTGGTATGGCATACAGGTGAGATGTAAGGGTACATCATCATTGAACGTGACCAACTCCAGAGCATTCTGCTGTCGAAATGTCTCTGATGGGATATAGGTATAAGTGTCCTTTAGACTTGAGATCGCCTCAGTGACTTGCAAGCAACTCACTGTGCTTTGGTACTGGACTAACTGAATTTCTAATTCAGAGACGGAAGGCTTCTGGGCACAGTCAAGTACTTGCAAGTCAGAGTGTGATCGAGATGGGATTGATCACTCCAAGAGTTGGAGAAGAATGAGTCGCTGTATTTCAATTTAGCAAAACCTTGGCCAGGGTAATCCATCAGATGGATTTGATATTTTGAAATACAATGTGGACAACCTGATCAGAGTTGACAGTTGAACTCTGGGGTGTCCTATGATCATTTTGGTCAAGGAGATGAATTATATGAAAACTATATCCGCATGGGTTCTAAGGATGTTGTTCTACACATTCGACCTATCCGGTCGTCGGGTACCATTGCTAGATGGTCACTTCGATTGGTACAAAATTTATTTCTGTACTACCGACTTAGGTTCGGACCTATGAGGTCACACACATTAGAGTTCATGATCCGATCGGATGGTTGATCAACGATTAAGAATCTTCTAGGTTAAATGATCAATACGATTGACATTTAACCCAGTGCAAGTATTGCAGGAGGATCGATTAGCAATTGATTGCTAATTGGCTTAATTTGATTAAGCCAATGACTGAGATTAAGTCTAATTAAATATGATTTAATTAGATTTATTTTGGGCTTGATTGGATCAAGTTAATTGGTTTATTGGATAAGCCAAGTGCAAGGAAAAACTAGTCCTAGTTCAACTAGGACTTGGGTCAATCTAATTTTTAATTTGATTAGAAAATTAAATCAGATTTAAATCTAATTTAATCTGATTAAATTAGATTTTTAATTGGGTTAAGACTTATTTTAATTAGGTTGATCTAATTTTGGTTTGATTTGGTTTGAAAAACCAAATTAAAACAAGTCATAAGATAGAATCCTAGTAAGACTAGGATTCCACCTTGCACCACATAAGCCTTCCCCACGCCCTCTCTCTTATTCAACGCCAATCTCCACTTATTTTGTGTGACAAAAGCCCTCTCCCAGGTCTCTCCTACGTTCACAAAAGGTTTCCTCTCTTCTTTCTTACATGGAAGGTGGTTTGGATCAAATCAAAAAGGAATAAGTTTGGATTTCGAATTCTATGAGATAGAGTTTTAGAAATCCAAAACTCTTTCAATTTTGCACCGAATTTATCTAAATTTTTTTTAAAATTTTTATGACTTTTATGGTACACATTGTACACCCTTTTCTGATGATCCATGCACAAAAATATGGAGGAGGTGCTCAAGAGTTGGGCGCCCCTTAACTTGCCATGTTTGGATAAGCCTTGACTAGGTATTTGATCTAGACAAAGACTCTATCATATCTCTCTGTATAAAACTAGTTTCTTTGTGAAATTTTAAGAGAAGATAGATATTTGAGAGACCTTTGAGCTATCTAAAAATCAAGAGAAAAACCTTTTGGTCGTGGAGATATAAAAGATGCAAGTTAGGATATCTAGAGAGAAAAATATGAAGAAGAAGAGGGTCTTCTTCTAGGGTTTTTTGTTTTCATATCTTTCCTCCCTCCATCTTGAGTTTCCTAAGAGCGTCTCAGATCTGAAACTTCTCCTTTTACTTTCTATCTTTGAAAGAGTCCAAATCAAGAAGAAGGAGGTACCTGATCAACCATCAAAGAAGGATCAGCGCAGTACTAGCATACTGTGCTGATTTTCTGAAGCAGGACTTCTGATCGAGATTCATGGGCTCGTGTGGATGACTCCTAGAGGCCGGATGCATGTGCGGCTTGCAACATCATCCTTAAGCCCGATCAGCGAGGTTAGAGCATCTAACTTACAAGGTAATAGATCTGATCTATTGTTTAATACATACATTAGATGTGGTATAGAAATATGTTGATATGATCAACATGTAGTTCATGCTATATTTATATATTTTAATTTTTAATTTAATGCTATGTAATAATCATGTAATAGGATCTTAGATCTAGAGATTCTCTGATTTTAGAAAATAAATTTTGATTTATTTTAGTCTTCCGCTGTATGATCTTGAAAAAGTTTCAAGATCTAACCCTGAAACTCTATATCTGGTTCCTACATTACATTGGTCACGTTCAATGCAGATGTACTCCTACATCTCACCTGGATGCCATATCAGTATTTTCACACCACTTGGTTACGAGGACAACCAACGCATATAGCATACAGCACCTACACTTGATAAGTTATCATCCTTGTTAATAACTTATCATTTGGTCGTGAACAATTTAAGAACCATCCGATAAATTCTCCTTTATCGATTGATTGTGGTTCTAAGAATTTCATCATAATTTAGGAGTTCATTTAAGGAAGATAGAATTTTTATGATGAACCTGCCAAATAACTATTATTATTGATAATTCATATACTAATTTCAATCATCTACCACTTAGATGATTGGTTTTAAGACACATTTTCCAACAAAGAATACCACCAACTCTGAGATGAGATTGAAAGGTTTATTCAGAAGGGGAGATTGAACCATTTTATCTGGAGGAGAGCACCTCCACATCGATCTCCTTCAAGGCTCAGTAACCACCCTCTTTACCTCGACCACAATCGGCATCGGTGCACCCAAAGAGGCAGGAGGTAGGGGGACAGGTGATAGTAGAAGATCAGCCCCTGAGGGGAGAAATCTACATAATAACTGGGGAGTTGTCTGGGTCAGCAAAGTTTCTAGAGATGAAGAGGCCGAGGCTTGAGGATGGGCTCGGAGATGGCATTATATTCATCGAGCAGGATGCAGAGGGTGTGCAAGTTCTGTACAATGATGCGATGGTTGTAACTATAAATATTGCTGACTATAATGTACACCATGTACTTATTGATAATGAAAGTACGATCGATGTTTTATATTTTTTTGTATTCTCTCAAATGAAATTTACTCCAGATCAGTTGAGTAGATTCGACACCCCGATTCAGGATTTTTTCAAAAGCTCGATGATTTTGAAGTGGATGATTAGGATGCTTGTTACAATAGGCACCCTGCCTCAGTGAACGACGATCCAAATTGATTTTTTGATGGTTAAACTTTCTTCAGCCTACAATGTAATCCTTGGCCATCCGATCTTGTGGACCTTAAAGGTCACGGTGTCAAGCTATCACTTGATAGTGAAATTTTCAACAAAGATTGGAGTAGGATAAATCCAAGGCAACCAGGCTATGGCTCTACAATATTTTGCTGTCAAACTTCGAGCAGAGATCCAGCCTGAACTTCCAATAGGGTTGGATACCCAGGATGATCTGACGAAAGAGCATGCCCAGCCATTTGAGGACCTCCTAGAGGTCCTACTGAGGAAGGAGAATCCCTACCAGACAATAAAGATCGGCTTGCATCTAGACAAAGTAACAAAAGATCGACTAACCACTCTTTTACAGAAAAATATGGATATCTTTGCTTGGTCGGCCACGGACATGCCTGGCATAGATCTGAAAGTTATATCCCACTATCTAAAAGTAGATCCGACCTATCATCCGATGAAGCACAAAAAGCAAAACTTTGCCCCGAAGCGCTAGAAGGCTATAGTCGAGGAGGTGGATAAGCTGATCAAGGTTGGCTTCATTAGAGAAGCAATGTATCCAGACTAGTTGGCAAATATCATCTTGGTCAAGAAGACAAATGGAAAGGAGCACATGTGCATCGACTTCACCGACTTGAATAAAGTATGTCCCAAGAATAGCTATCTGTTGCCTCGGATCGACCAGCTAGTGGATGCAACTTAAGAGCATGAGCTCCTCACCTTCATGGATGCCTTCTCCGATTATAATCAGATCTGGATGGCACCTGAAGATGAAGAGAAACGGTCTTTATTACTTACAGTGGGCTTTTTTGTTAAGGATGATGCCCTTTAGTTTAAAAAATACAGGGACTACCTACCAACGGTTGGTGAATAAAATCTTCAAAGATCAAATCGCTCATAATATGAAAGTATATGTAGATGATATGCTGGTCAAAAGTTGAGCTACTTTAGATTATATTGCTGACCTCCAAAAAACTTTCGACACTCTTTGTCGATTCTAGATGAGGCTGAACTCAGCAAAGTGTGCCTTTGGAGTTCCTCCGATAAATTTTTCATATTTATGATCTCACAAAAAGGTATCAAGATAAATTTTGAGAAGATCAAGGTAGTCCTTGAGATGACACCATCAAGAACTGTTAAAGAGGTGCAGCATCTGATCGGCAAATCGCTTCACTCAATTGCTTCATCTCCAAATCGATCAAAAGGTGTCTTTCTTTTTTTTAGACCCTCAAGTAGCTGAAAGACCTCCAATGGACTACTGAGTGTCAAAAGGCGTTTAAAGAGTTAAAATAATACTCAGCTCTACACCATTGCTCACAAAACCTCAGCCTGGTGAGGAGCTACTGTTATATCTTATCCTTTCTTCAGTGGCGATTAGCTCAATCCTTGTCTAAGAAGAAGGATAGATTTAGAAGCCCGTATATTACACCAGTAAAGTCCTTCATGATGTAGAGATCAGATATTTCAAGCTGGAGAAGCTGGTATTTGTATTGGTAGTCACGATAAGAAAATTTTGACCTTATTTTCAAGCTCACACCATCATGTTGCTTACTGATTAGCTTATCAAGGCCATCCTCTACCATCCAAACACCTCAGGATGGATTGCGAAGTGGGCCCTAAAACTTTCAGAGTTGGATGTGCAATACTATCCGAGGCCTTTCATTAAGGCTCAAGTGTTGGCAGACTTCACCCTCGAGTGTACCATCCCAGACGGATGGAGCTCAAAAAGTGGAGAGAGCTCAAAAAATGCAAAGAATTCAAGAAGGGAAGAACTAAATGTGGGACCTAACCCTGAGGAGCTATGGATCTTGCATGTCGATGGCTCATCGAATTCATCAGGGTCAAGGGCTGGGCTTATCTTAATCGGTTCTAAAGGTGATGTAGCGGAGTATGTACTCTGTGCTTCAAATTTTCAACCACCAACAATGAGGCAGAATATAAAGCTCTGATTACCAGTGTAAAAGTCACGAAAGAAGTAGGAGCTCGGCACCTGAGGGCCTTCAGTGACTCCTAGTTAGTAGTTGGACAATTCAAGGATGGATATGAGGCCAGAGAGGAAATATGAAGAGGTACCTTCATAAAGTAAAAGATTTAACCTCATCCTTTTTGAGCTTTGACGTTCAATAGATCTCTATAGTAGAAAATGCTAGGACATATGCACTATCAAGACTGACGGCCTCATTGCCCGCTGACTTAGAAAAGGAGATCTATTTTGAGGTATTAAAAGCCTCAAGCCTCGAAGAACCCCTCGCTGTCCAATAGGTTGATGAAGAATCCAACTGGATAGATCCCTTGCTCAAGTATTTGAGGTCGGACGAGTTACTGCCTAATCGTAAGGAGGTCCGAAAGATAAAAAAGTGGGCCACTTGCTATGTTTTATATGATGACAAGCTATACCGGTGGTCGTTCTCTTTATCTCTTCTGAAGTGCTTGCGCCTGTCCAAGGCTAATATGCGCTACGAGAGGCTCACAAGGGGATCTATGGAAATCACTTGAGGAATAGATCTCTATCTTATAAGATTCTTCGACGGGCCTACTAGTAGTCCACTATGCAACAAGATGCAAATAATTTTGTTAGAAAGTATGATCAGTGTCAGAAAAACTCTAACATTCAACATCAGCCGACAGCACTTCTAACTCCCATCAGCTACCTTGGCTATTTGCTCAGTGGAGAATGAACGTTCTTGGTCTTTTTTCTCAGGTATCAGGTCAGCATAAGTTTTTTCTAGTGGCTGTTGATTATTTCACAAAGTGGATAGAAGTCGAACCTCTTGCCCACATAATGAGATAAGAGTAAAAGATTTTATCTGAAAATTCATTATCTATCGATATGATCTTTCTAAAGTGCTGATGCAGACAGCGGCAGACAATTCAATGATGCTCAACTTCATGAATTCTATCAAAATCATGGAATAGAGCATCGCTTCACATTGTAGGCCACCTACAGGCAAATGGAGAGGTGGAGGTGATCAATAGAACTCTCCTATAGGGCTTCAAGGTCAGATTAGATCGGACAGGAGGGTCATGGGTAGATAACCTTCATCACATATTATGGGCTTATCGAACTACTCAGAAGATCCTAACTAGCAAGACTCCTTTCAACCTCACATTTGGGACTGAAGCAATCATCCTCATGGAGGTTGGACTTCCTTCTCTCAAGTTGAAGAGTACAATGAAGATATCAATTCGGTGTGGCTTCGAACCAATCTTGACTTGATTGAAGAAAGCAGAGAGCATGCGCTGTAAGAATGGTTGCCTACCGTCAGAGAGTTGCCAAGTATTATAATGCTCAGATCAAAGCTAAAAAATTTTGAGCTGACAACTTAGTGTTATGGCGGGCTGAAGTTTCACAGCCCACTAAGCAAGGGAAGCTATCATCCAATTGGGAAGTTTCTATCAAGTGGACGAAATGATACGCCCTGGGACCTATCGACTGAAGCAACTCGACGGGACCCCACTTCCTAGGCCATAAAATTTAGCCCACCTGCGTATATATTATCAATGATGTTGTAATATCGTGTTACTCTATATATGAATTTTTAAATTCATCAACTTGTGTTTGGACACAAAAGCAATATGAAAGGTTGAAGCCCCTGTACGATGAACTTTGCTAAAATTTCTTTGTTCAAAACTATTTTTACTAAAATATCTTTGATTGAACTAACCATATAGAGGTTCTTTTGATCGAAACCGTCTTTACTGAAGTTTCTTTGATTAGAACTATTCTAACTAAGATTTCTTTATTCGAAACCAGAGTTTCTTTGATCGAAACTATTCTTGCTAAAGTTTTTTTAATCAGAACTGACCTTACTGAGGTTCTTTTATTTAGAACCAAAGTTTTTTTGATCGAAACCATTCTTGTTGAAGTTTTTTTAATCAAAACTATTCTTACTAAGTTTCTTTGATCGAAACTGATATTACAAAGTTCTTTGTTCGAAACAAAGTTCTTTGATTGAACTATTCTTACTGAATTTCTTTGATCGAAACTGATCTTACAAAGTTCTTTTGTTTGAAACAAAAATTCTTTGATCAAAACCATTCTTGCTGAAGTTTCTTTGATCAAAACTATTCTTGCTAAAGTTTTTTTGATCGAAACTGACCTTATAGAGATTTCTTTGTTCGAAACTAAAGTTTCTTTGATTGAAACTGACCTAACTAAGATTTCTTTGTTCGAAATTAAATTTTCTTTGATTGAAACCATCCTTGTTGAAGTTTCTTTGATCGAAACTATTCTTGTTGAAGTTTTTTGGATCAAAATTGATCTTACAGAGGTTCTTTTATTCGAAATCAAAATTTTTTTGATCGAAACCATCCTTGTTGAAGTTTCTTTGATCAAAACTATTCTTGCTGAAGTTTTTTTTATCAGAATTGATCTTACAAAGGTTCCTTTGTTCGGAATCAAAGCTCCTTTGATCAAAACCATCCTTATTGAAGTTTCTTTGATTGAAACTATTTTTGCTAAAATTTCTTTAATTGAAACTAAACTAACTAAGATTTCTTTGTTCTAATCCAAAGTTCCTTTGATTGGAACTATCCTTACTGAAGTTTCTTTGATCGAAACTATTTTCATTGAAGTTCTTTCACTTGGAATAGTTTTACTTAATTTTCTAAGATCGGAATTAAGTTCATAGTGAAGCTCAAAGTCCCTTAAGATTCATCTAAATTTTTAAGGTCAGAATTGAATTAGATATTCTTTTGGTTGGGATAATTCTGAGTTCTTTGGATCGAAGCTAATCCTTACATGCTGAAAAAAAATACACAAGCATAACCCATCAGAAATAATGAAAATGCAGACAGTATGAAGAAATATAAATTTCATTCATTTTTTTAAAATTTTTTACAATGACCTCAAAGGTCTAAGTACAAAAAAAGAGAAGAAATAAAAAAGCCTAAGGGGCAATATCTGGTGTGGGAGCACTCATTGTGGCTGCATCAGCTACAGGGAGCTCCCAGACTTCATCCAAAAAATCCAAATCCAATTCTAGATACTAGGAGGCAGTCCTGTCTCTGACCAACTACTTCCCACCGACATAAGCATCAGTGGCAAACTCGACTTTCTCATCGTGATATTTCTTTGATGCTCGAAAGTCCTCGACAGCCTTTGAGGTGGCAGTCTTAATTCGTGCTTCAGCATCGCTCTCCACCTCTGCTATTTTCTTCTCTGCTACCTCGATCATAGCTTTTCCAACAGAACCTCAAGCTCCTTTATTCTTATGATTTGTCCTTTCTTGGAAGCCTAGCAATCGAAAATTTTCTTCTATAGCTCCTCTTAGGACCGCTTCGATGTCTTCAGCTCTCCTTACAGCAGCATCGACTCTCATGGAGGCTTTTTCAGCCTCCTTCTCGGCCTTATCCTTTGTAACTTTGAGCATTTCGATGTCGGCCTTGTGTTTCCTTGCCTTCATCGAAAGCTCGTGGAGTGCTCCATGTACCCATTAAAATAATAAGTGAACTGTTGAAAAATCTCATATCAGTAACATAACAGGTTTATGTTTGAAATAAAGAAAATCGAAAGAGCTTCAGCTTATCCGAATAAAGCACTCCACAGCAACTTTTCTTATTGTCCCATACGATCTGGCCTGCAGCTCGTTTGCGTCGGTCGGGAGGAGTATCTCAATGAACAGTACATGTGCCAATTTATAATCTCTCAAGATTGAATCCTCGAGTTTCAAACTAGCCGATGCGGTCCCAAAAGTCACAGCTACCTCTGCTAGTTCCTCTTCTAGGGAAAGGTCGACGACTTCAGGGAGCAACAGGCTTAGAACTACTTCTTCAAGGGCTCGATCTATTTGGCTTCTTCGATCCTTATCAGAAATCAAGAAAGTCGAGCCAGATCGAATCCTTACAACTCTGAAGTCATTGACACGGGGAGGTTTGGATCCCTCTGACCTGGAAGTCGACAGTGCAGGGGGACTACTAATCTTGATGCAGGTGCTCCAACCATCGCAGGCTCTGCTATCCTTTTTCAATGGGCCTTCTACTCCAACTTCTTCAATAATTTCGGATCCATTTTTGCAAACAGAGAAATTAAGTAGTCAGCATAAAAAATTAAGCATGAATCAAAAAAATATATGGCTCTGAGGCAAGCAACCTATGCGCACATTAGGGACTGGCCTGACTGATGCTGGTGAAGGAAAAATCGACTTTTTTCTTGTAGGATCTTCCAGATCTAATAAGATCTGGGATGGAATATTAAAAAAAAAATTATCCTATGATATTTCAAATCTAAGATCTATTAGATCTAATTTTATTATCTGATATTAAATCTAAAATTAAATCTAAAAATATGAGAATAAAAAATACTCTAGGGTAACTAGATTACCCTGTAGATGATCGCAGCAATATCCGAGGTTCTAAAATAGCCACGCAGATGTCTGACCTCTATCAGTATCCACTCGAGCAGGATCTGGATCATCTTCTCCTCATGAATCTTTGTTCCAAAAATTAGATCTGGATCTGATCTGAAAGATCTTTAAAAGATCTTCTGAAGTTGGAGAAGCAGCTTCTCGATAAATCTCTGCAGCCTTCTAATCAGGAAGCCACCACGCCTTGGACAAGCACCAGATGGACGCCCAACCTCTTAGATGTGAAGAGGGGAGGAAAAGGAGCAGAGGGGGGCATGGAGAAGTGGAGAGGATTCAGGTTTTTGTTGGTTATTGCGCAGAGTCTCTAAACCCTTGGCGCAGATAGGGTTTAAATAGACCCTGCTGCGCATGCAGTGCCACATCATTCGACCAATCAAAAAATTCTAATTAATTTTGAAAAAATTTTGATTAGTAGAGTGATATCATCTGATCATATCAGATAAAAATCCCACAATCTCTCCTACTGTTGGCGCCAACACTGCATAAGCATAGTGAGATTTGCGCCCCACAGTCTAAGTTGATCAAGGGATCGGAGTCCTCATCTCATGGGACTCTATCCTTTTCCACTTGGAGCGCATGCCCAATCTGAATATGGTGCCCACTTTAAGGCCCAATTTAGCAGGTGGACACTCCACAAAAAATCTTCAATGACCTCTTGCCAAGTAGCCTTCAATCTAAGGTCCATAGGTCAACGTTTGACCAATGTCCTAAAATGGAAATGACAGGTGATAGGAATTAGCAGGTGTTGTCTTAAATTCATCTCATGAATTAAGACAAGTCCTTTCTGAGCTAGACTGGCTCCAGTCAAACTGTGAAAAATTTTCTCAAGATTCTCTGGGTGAGTCAAATCACATTTGGCTCAGTCGAGATAGAAAAGATTACACGAGAGAAAGTTAGGCTCAATTGTGTGCTAGCATGATTTTTTTGAACCTAATTGGATCTAATCCAAATCAATCGAACTGGGCTAGCTCAATTGATGACATCCAGACCCTAACTCTTATTTGTATGACCCAGTTAGGTTCATTTCTGCATGGTAATGAGACATATCGTGATCTCATCATCGACATCATCGAAACTCTTTTTGATGGATCAGAACTCTTCTGATTCAGACAATTAGAATGATCGATCATCAAGATCATTTGATTGCTCCCAAAATTCACTAGTGACACCTAGCAGTATATGGTGGCAATCTATTAGAAATGAAGACGAACTTCTCGATGCAGCTACATGTGTGATTGAGTTCCTCTATCATGAGTCCGACTGAATTATGGTTAAGGTGAACTTGTCAAACCAACATCAGTCATATGAATCGATCGATCGATCCAAGTTCGATGTGAAACCTTAATAAAAAAAAATTTTCATTATTTCACTCTGCCATGGCCATAGGCTTAAGGACTCAATCTTTCAATCATCATAGGACTACTCTTATCTACCAAGGTTGATAGATCCCATCTTGGTGCAATCTGGTTCCTACAATGAATATGCTACAGCCAACATACACCTTAGAATTTTGAATGGCTAGGAGACCGAGTTATGGTATAGTCAAACTATAACATACTCAAGGTGAACTATCGATGTATCTCAGATCAAAGAACTAGACACATATCTGCAGCATCAGCTAGTCATCGATGAGAAGGCAAATTTTTTATGACTGCTCGAGGTGGTCACGCTCAGTACTCTCATTCTCAACGAATATCTGTACTCTCGCTCTGGTGTCTCCACATCGTAGACTCAAGATACATATATCCTAAGAAAGCGATCGTACACCAACCTTCCGAATCGATCACCATCTTCATGATGATCCTATGGTCGGAGTGTTTATGAGTTAGTTATGTAAATTCATGCCTTAAATTTTTAACTCTTGAAAATATGAATTAACATTCCTACTAACTCAAAGGATGTATCACAGACATAATGTACACAATGTGATAGTAGAATAATCTTTTATTTATTTATAGTCAAAATTATAAATTTATCCTTAGATTTGTACAGGAATGTATCAGTCAATTTGGTATCTAGGGCACACATCTAACAAACTCTCACTTGACCTATGCCAATTGGCTACATATCTAAGTCCCATCTTCTCAAGGTGGGCTTCGATCTTCTGCTGGCCTAATGACTTTGTCAGTGGGTCTGCCAATTATCTATGGAGTCGACTCTCTTAACCTCGACATAACCTTTTTTGAGGTAATCACGGATCAAATGAATATCGCTCGATATGCTTGGACTTCTGGTGAGACTCTGGCTCCTTAGCTAGGGCTATGGCATCATTATTGTCACAGTAAAGAGGGATGGCATCCGATGACATCACTCCAAGCTCTGTGGTAAATTCTTGTACCAAATACCTCCTTCACAGCTTTCGATGCAGAAATATACTCTGCCTCCATGGTGGAATCAGTAATCACCGTCTGCTTGAAACTCTTCCAGCTAACTGCACCACCATTGCAAATGAGCAGACTTCATATGTCAATTTTCGATCATCTATATCAGACATAAAGTCTGAGTCTATAAATTTCTGAACCTGGAGTTCTCCATTCCCAAAAACTAGAAACATATCCTTAGTCCTTCTCAAGTACTTAAGGATATATTTCACAGAAGTCCAGTGCTCTTTGCCTGGATTCGACTGATATCTGCTTGTGACACTCACAGCATGGGCTATATCAGGTCGTGTACATAGCATGGTATACATGAGGCTTCTATTGCCGAAGCATAAGGGATCTTGCTCATGCATTCAATCTCCTCCATGTGCTAGGGCACATCTTCTTGGAGAGATGAATGACATGTCTAAAAGGTACTAAATCTCTTTTGGAGTTTTTCATGCTAAACCTTTTTAGCACCTCCTCTATGTACATTTTCTGTGAAAGTCCCAGCATCCTATTTGGTCTATCTCTGTAGACCTTAATACCCAGTATAAAGGATGCCTCTCCTAGATGTTTCATAGAGAACTCCTTAGACAACCATATTTTGACTGAGGTCAACATGGAAATATCATTTCCAATTAGGAGGATGTCATCTACGTACATACGAAAAGATAACTGCGCTCTCACTGACCTTCTTGAATACACATGGTTCCTCCTCATTCTTAATGAAACCAAATATTTTGATCACATTATTGAAACAAGTATTCCAGCTCCGAGATGCTTGCTTAAGTCCATAAATGGACCTTTGCAGCTTGCAGATCTTATGATCATCATCACTGGATGTAAAACCAAGCGGCTGTTCATATAGATATCTTCCTCAAGATATCCATTTAAGAATGTCATTTTCACGTCCATCTGTCATATTTCATAATCAAAATAGGCTGCAACAGCAAGCAATGTGCGGATGGATTTTAGCATGACTACGGGCAAAAAGTATCCTGATAGTCAATGCCTTCGCGCTAACTATAACCTTTCGCTACGAGTCTAGTCTTGAATGTCTCCACATTCCCATCTGCACCTATCTTTCTCTTGAAGATCCATTTACACCTAATAGATACAATACCTTCAGGTGAATCTACCAAGGTCCAGACTTAGTTTGAGTGCATCGAGTTAATTTCTGATCTCATTGCCTCTAACCATTTTTCGGAGTCAGTATCTAATATCGCCTCGTCATAGGTCTTGGGGTCATCACCATGAGTCCCATTTCCTGTGAGAAATATTTCTCTACTTCCTCTTGTATAGTACCTAAGTATCTTTCAGGAGGATGGAAAACTCTAATCGATCTACGAGGTGGAAGATATTGTGTTAGGACTGGTTCTAATTGATTGGGTTCCTCAGGTTCTTTAGCTCGTTGCTCTTGGGAGACTTTCTCCTTGAGCTTAATTATTCTTCCGATGCCACTATCTTGAATAAACTATTTTTCAAGAAAAATGGCATATCGATTCATAATCACATTGTGATCTTCTGGAATATAGAAATAGTATCCTAATGACTCTTTAGGATATCCTATGAACCGAGCTCTAAAAGATCTGAACTCTAACTTATCCACCTGCTGTCTCTTGACATGAGCCGGACAATCCCAAATTCTGAGATGACTCAGACTTGGCTTCTTACCATGCCATATCTCATACGGTGTGATAGGAATAGTTTTAGAGGAAACCTATTCAATACATATATTGCTGTCTTAAGACAATATCCCCAAAGAAACTCAGGAAGGTCCGTGAAGCTCATCATGGAATGACCATATCTAATAGGATCGGTTCCTCCGTTCTGAAATCTCGTTGAGTTGTGGCATTCAGGTGGAGTCCATTGAGAGACTATGCCATTATCCTTAAGATAGTCTAGGAACTTCGACTAAGGTATTCGCCTCCTCGATCTGATCGAAGAACCTTAATGGGCTTTTCTATTTATTTTTCTACCTCATGTCTAAATTCTTTGAACTTTTCAAAGGCTTCAGACTTGTGTTTTATTAGAAACACATATCCGTACCTAGATATATCATCGGTGAAGGTAATGAAATAGACATAGTTGCCTTTAGCCGGCACATCAAATGGGCCGCACACATCTGTATGTACTAGGACAAGTAGGTCTGTGGCCCTTTCCCCATATCCTGTAAAAGGAGCTTGGTCATTTTGCCTTGAAGCATGATTCACAAACTGGATATGACTCGAAAGTCAACGGACTCAATAGCCCAGATTTCTCCAATTTGTTAACCTTGTCTTCCGCTATATGACTTAGCCTTAGGTGCCACAGATACCTATCATTTAGACTATCTCTAGGCCTTTTAATTCCTATGGCATTCACATTTTACTTGATATGAAACACAGATACATCAATATGTAGCTGATAGAGACCATTAATAAGAAAATCATTTACAACTTTATTATTTTCATAAAATATATTACAATGGTTCTTATGAAAGCTAATCACATAGCCTTCTTGTGCTAAACATGAAACAGAAATCAAATTCTGCTTGCTACAGGCACATAATAACAATCTCTAAGAACTAAATTAATCCTAACGGTAATCGCAGAGGGTAGGTTCTCACGGCCACAGCAGCAACTCTTGCTCCATTCTCACACGTAGGATCATATCCCCATCCCTCAGCTTCCTGCTCTCCTCAAGATCCTGCATAGAAGTCCACAAATGAGCACTAGAACCAGAGTCAAGCACCCAACTGGATGCAGAGAAAATCGTAAAATTAGATTCTATAACGAATATACCTCCAGAAGGACCATCCTTCTTATTCTTCAGGGTGGCCAGATACTGAGGACAGTTCTGCTTCCAATGGCGTTTGAATTGCAGTGAAAATATTTTTTTTTTCAGCAGCCTTCTTCTTCGGTTCCATCTTTTCTTCTTCCCATCCACCTTCTGCTTCTTCACAGACTTCTTCTTCTTTCCAAAAGATTTTTTTTGGAAGAAGTCCGCTCCACAGTAAGGACTGAGCTTTTTGAACCCTTCAAAGAAACCTCAGTCGTAACCAACATGTTCATTAACTTAGCCAAGGCACACTGCATCTTATGCATATGGAAGTTCATGATGAACTGACCATATGCATCAGACAAGGATTGAAGGATCACATCAATCTGAAAATTTTATCTAAGATAACACCGAGCTTCTCAAGCTCCTCAAGGTCCTTGATCATTGACAAACAATGATCTTGGACTGACTGCCATCACATATTTTAGTCTTAAAAAGTCTTTGACAGACTTGATACTTGGCTGCGCGACTTTGTTCACCAAACAACTCTTGTAGGTGAGGCAACATTTGGCGGGTAGTCATAATATTCTCATGCTGGCACTGCAAGTCATCAAAATGGCACCCAACATGTAGTACCTGGCTTTGTTATCGTCATCTATCATTTTTTCAGAGACGCTCTCTGTTCAGTAGTCGGACGTGCTAGTATGACAGGTGGGTCCTGATCCAAGACATGAGTCAGTTTCTCAAAATCAGAATAATTCTGTAGTTCCTCAACCAGTCCTTAAAATTAGGTCCAGTTAATCTGTGGGTGTCTAGTATTTTGGTCAGGGGGTTGGATGCAGACATATTTTCTGTAGAGAGTCAAAAGTTTCTAGTTAATTTTATAATCAGACTTAACCAATTTATTTAAGAGTTTTATTTTTAAACAAATTAGGCTCTCACTATTTTTCAGATCCCTACACTCCCTAAGTAGAGATGTGAAAATCTTCGTGATTAGTGATTTCTAATGGGTGGTGCAGTCTCACTGACTGGCTCACCACCTCACCTAATAGTTATTGGTGATGGGTCAATCGATGAGTGGACAACTCTTATCTAATGATTCTCTAATCATGGTGCACCCAAAATTTGATCTCTAATTCATGAAGCTCACCGTGCCCGAAATATTCTCCAATCCTTAGTTAAGTCAGACCCACCATTTGCACGAATTAGATTCCTGATTGGGTCCCTCACCTATCTAAAATATTGAGCACAACCCATCCTCTAATCCGTAGCATCCAATGCCTAATGGATATGGTTGCATCTTCCGATGCAATTGAGTCACTGTAACCAGCCGAGAACAATCAACCTCGGAAGGGCCCGCACATCCACAATGGTGGAAGACCTTAGACTTAATATTTTCTTAGAAGATTTGATTTAGGTCTCATTAAATTTGACTTGACATAGTCATAACAATTATGACTAACCTAGTGAATGGGTTAGCTAGAATTGTTAGCCATCTAAATCAGAACTGGGTCGACACATATGGCCAGGTAAGTGAGACCGGTGGGAGGGATATGCCATTAACTTGACAAGAATGCATTCGAGTCGAGTAGCTCCCAATTAAAAATCAGTCGATCGCATCTGCCAAACTTACCTTAGACACCAAATTGTCGAACCAGAATCAATTGGGTTAGTCTACAATCCAGGCTCTAACCACTGAGCCAAATTATATCTTAACTTGATCGACTCACATCTAAATGTGATTCACCTTGACCTAGACTTAATCCTATTAGGCTGGTCAATTATTAGCTTTCATGATCCCACCTAACCAACTTTTGATTCAGTTTGATCAACCGCTAGACCTAATTGAGCTACCTAAGCCCGAACCCAATTTTATGAAAATGACTTAGATCTGAAATTCTCAATTTTAGATCTAATTAGATTTCATAAGCTTAATTCATTAATTAAGTCTTGGGTTCATAAACAAAATATGTAAAATAAATCTAAGATTTCAGGATCTAAGATTTTGCAGAAAAGTAAATTTTGATTTCTGATTAAGGATGAACGCACAGTACCCCTACATGCCATAAGAACACACCATTGAATGGGAGGAGAGGGTCTTAAACCCTATTTTATTCTCATGATCGGATGGCCATGAGGAACACCTTAATCAGAAATATTATTTTAACTACAAAACTAGTTAGATCTAAGTTACATATCACATATATAATTTCAGATCTAACTTATACATGCTTTGCATACATCTCATGTATTAAAATCTGATCTAATTAGCATGCTTTCAGATCTGATACATCACATATAATATCTAAAAAATAAGATTTAAATTGAATTATTCAATATGAAATCTATTCTAGATATTTACTAGAATAATTCTACAACTAGTCTAGGCATGCAACAGATCAATCTTATGTATTAATTAAAATTTTATTTTTTATTTTTTGATCTAAATATAATATTTATAATATCAAAAAAATAGAAAATAAATTAGATCTAATTTATATTTTAATCATATTAAAATATAAAACTATAAGACTATTCATAGATCAAACTACTCCTAGTCTAGTCATGCATCTCATACATGTTAGATCTACTTAGATTTAATTTTAAATTTTTATGATTTCAGATCCTATCACATCTGATATGACATCTAAAATCATTAATATTAAATAAATAAAAATAAAAATTAGATCTAAATTAGATCTGAAATAGAGCCATCAATCTGGCTCTGATAATATTGAAGGAAAAATCGACTTTTTCCTTGTAGGATCTTCCAGATCTAATGAGATCTGGGGTGAATATTTTAAAAAAAAATTATCTTACAATATTTTAGATCTAAGATCTATTAGATCTAATTCTTATTATTTGATATTAAATCTAAAATTAAATCTGAAAATATGAGGAATAGAGAAATACCTCTAGGGTAACTAGATTACCCTATAGATAATCGCAGTAATGCCCGAGGTTCTAAAATAGCCACACAGTCACCTAGCCTCTATCAGTATCCACTCGAGTAGGATTGGATCATCTTCTCCTCATAAATCTTTGCTCCAAAAATCAGATCTGGATCTGATCTGAAAGATCTTCAAAAGATCTTCTGAAGCTGGAGCAGCAGCTTCTCGAAAATCTCTGCAGCCTTCTAATCAGGAAGCCACCACGCCTTGACAAGCACCAGATGGACGCCCAACCTCTTGGATGTGAAGAGGGGAGGGAAAGGACCAGAGGGGGTATGGAGAAGTGGAGAGGATTCAGGCATTTGTTGGTTATTGGGCAGAGTCTCTAAACCCTAGGCGCAGACAGGGTTTAAATAGACCCTGCTGCGCCATGCAGTGCCACATCATTCGACCAATCAAAAAATTTTAATTAATTTAAAAAAAAATTGATTGATGGAGTGATGTCATCTGATAATATTAGATAAGAATCTCCACAATCTCTCCTACTGTTGGTGCCAACACTGGATAAGCACAGTGAGATTTGTGCCCCACAGTCCAAGTTGATCAAGGGATTAGAGTCCTCATCTCATGGGACTCTATCCTTATCCACTTGGGGGCACACCCAATCTGAATATGGTGCCCACTTTGAGGCCCAATTTAGCAGGTGGACACTCCATAAAAAATCTTAATGATCTCTTGCCAAGTGGCCTTCAGTCCAAGTCCATGGGTCAAGTTTGACCAATGTCCTAAAATGAAAATGGTAGGTGACAGGAATTAGCATGTGTTATCTTAAATTAATCTCATGAATTAAGACAAGTCCTTTCTAAGCTGGACTGGCTCCAGTCAGACTGTGAGAAACCTTCTCAAGTTCTCTGGGTGAGTCAAATCATATTTGGCTCAGTCGAGATAGAAAAGATTACACGAGGAGAAAGTTAGTCTCAATCGTGTGCTAGCATAATTTTTTTGAACCTAATTGGATCTAATCAAATCAATCAACTGGGCTAGCTCAATTGATAATATCTAATCCTAACTCTTTTTGTGTGATCCAGTTAGGTTCATTTTCGTATGGTAATGAGACATGTCGTGATCTTATCATCGACATCATCGAAACTCCTTTCGATGGATCAGAACTCTTCTGATTCAGACAATTAGAATGATCAATCATCAAGATCATTTGATTACTCCTAAAATCCACCAATGGCACCTAGCAGTATATGGTGGCAACCCATCAGAAATGAAGATGAACCTCTCAGTACAGCTACCTATGTGATTGAGTTCCTCTATCATGAGTCTTGACTGAATTAGGGTTAAGGTGAACTCGTCAAATCCAACATCAGTCATATGAATCAATCGATCGATCCAATCTGATGTGAAACCTTAATGGAAAACTCTTTTTCATTATTTCACTCTGCCATGGCCATGGTTAAGGACTCAATCTTTCAATCATCATAGGACTACTCCTCTTATCTATCGAGGTTGATAGATCCCATCTTGGTGCAATCTGGTTCCTACAATCAATATGCTACAGCCAACATATACCTCAGATTTTGAATGGCTAGGAGACTGAGTTATGATGTAGTCAAACTATAACACACTCAAGGTGAACTGTCGATGTACCTCAGGTCAAAGAACTAGACACACAGCTGCAGCATCGAGCTAGTCATCGATGAGAAGGTAGATTTTTTATGACTGCTCGAGGTGGTCACGCTCAATACTCTCGTTCTCAATGAATACTATACTCTCGCTCCGATGTCTCCACACCGTAGACTCAAGAACATCTACCCTAAGAAAGTGATTGTACACCAACCTTCGGAGCGATCACCATCCTCATGATGATCCTATGGTAAGGAGCTGTTTATGAGTTAGTTATGTAAATTCATGCCTTAAATTTTTAACTCTTAAAATATGAATTAACATTCCTACTAACTCAAAGATGTATCACAGACATAATGTACACAATGTGATAGTAGAATAACCCTTTTATTTATTTATAGTCAAAATTATAAATTTATCCTTAGATTTATACAGGAATGTGTCAGCCAATCTGGCATCTAGGGCACACATCTAACAGCTGACATTAAATAATGTTTGCTCTGATAGAAGCTCCTTTAGTACCAAGACCTTAAACCTGCATAGGATTTCTGACTCCTGCCTCAAACGCTGATCTAAGGAGGGCTCCTTCAGCACTCTTCTCGAGGCTCACCTCAAGCGACGAATCTCCAATCCTCTCTAGATGTCTACGAGATGAACAGAAAGCACTCTTTCCAATCATGGACAGCGGAAGGAGCATCTTGGATTAGTGAGCGAACATCTTTCTTCTTTCGGGATGTCACATACCACCACCCATGTGAATTAGGATGTCTCTTGATGGAGAAAGAAGAATAAAAAAGTGTGATGTTGGGACAATCCCAGCCAATACGCACACTGCGGTAAAACAATAGATATGTCATCACGAATTCGAAACTATAGAACATGGTGACAACTCAAGAAATTGAAAAAGAGCTATAAAAAAAATGCAGGAGAAGCCTCAACCCAGTTCGAAAATATTCCTCATAGAGGCTCATCCAATCTGGGGGAGGTTGGCTAACTCGATCATTTGATCCTAAATTTTCAGTTGAAACTTCGGAGGGATTTGAAACTGCTCATAGAATAGTACTACCTTCATCTCCATTAGTTCGGATTGGAATGCCAGTAGGACAAAGTCGGAGTCTCCAGAAGAACCCATTCCCCCTGCGGGTAGAAGCTCTGAAAGAAAGATGAAGAAAAGGAAAACCCACTGTGAAAGAAGATAAGGAGGATTGGAAACCCTGGAATCCTATGTGCAATCTCATCGAGGGTTTAAGTATATCCAAGTTCAAAAATCTCTTAACGATACTTCTTCTCAGAGCATTGATTATTGGAGGCATGAATCGACGGGTTTGAATAGATGCTTAACGCGTGGCAACCGTTAGTTAGCTACAGCTCCTGCCGTCGATATGGCAGTTAATGCTAGCGGTAGGCTAATCATCCCTACATCATTTTCGAAAAAACATTCAGGACGTGAAATGGTGCTTGCCACATGGAGGTGATTCGAATTTTAATCTTTTCAAAACTGATATAACATGTGAATACTTCTGAGGTATTTCATATAACTCGGATTATAGCTTGGATAATAGCTTAATTATGGCTCAGATCATGTCTTATGGTTTGGATCATAGTTAAATGCTTAACTAGCATAGATCGAAATTCAGCCAATATGGCTTAAAATATGGTTCACATTCACACATTCGAACACGGTGCACAATGATAAAAATAAATTTATTCATTCACATGAAAGTTTGATTACAAGACTCAGATTACAAAAAGAAATAAAAAATACATCATTGCCTTGGAGCACTATCAGGGCAACTTGCTTCAAAGCACCCTTCCTCAGTGCCAACAATCCCTTCTATCTAAGTGGCTGCATTGACTTTATTCATCTCAGTAAGGCATTGGGATACTTTTGCGAATCCTCCTATGCCATCTTCCGTCATGGCCTTCAAACTTTATCCAAGAAGTTGGCTTGTAGAAGCTCGCACTGTCAGCAGGAAAGTGCACCCAAGTCATTATCTTGCACCTCTCGAAGCCCACGAAGCATGCTGTCTTGCAGGATTGGCTTATAATTTTGGCTCCCCTCCTCACCTGCCAATCTATCCTTTTGAGAGCATTTGTAGTAAGAAGCTCCTGATTGAGAGTCGCAATAGAGGAGAGCCTTGCCTTCTCTTTCTCCTCTAGCTTCTCCTTCAAGCACTCCACTTTCAATAGAGCCTCCTGAAGTTTAGTCTGAGGTGCAGACGGTCTCTGAGTCATCTGAACCTCCTTTGAAACAGAGCCTCCATCCCTCGAGGTGTCTTCTCTTTGTGGCTTGATCTGTCTGAAGTTCTAACCCTTTTAGCTGAGCTCCTATTGGGACTCCTTTAAGAATGAACATCGAAGGGGGTAAAATCTCGACTCTTTTTTTCTTCGAGTGTCCTCCTTAGGCACTCTATATCATCATGGGCTAGGCAATAATCTCTCTCAACCTCTGATCTCTACCTCTCGAGATCTTTGATCTTCTTTTCAATCCTCTTTATCTCATCATCTCGGCGATCGATCATCTCTCGGCTTCTCGAAGGGCCTCTTCAGAAAGGTCGACTTCTTTGGTCAGTTTGGCGATAGCCGATTTCTCTTGCTAAAAAGTACTTTAGCCAATCTATCTCCTCATTCGCTGTTGTAAGCTCCAACACCGAAGCCTAAGAGATGGAGCCGACGAAGCTGACCAAATAATGTCCTATCTGAACAAAATTTATACAAAGCCATGTGAGATTAAATACTGTAAGTTGCAGGAGATCAAAAGAAGAGATCTAAAAACTTCTTACTTGAGCAAGAGACCTTAGGACGCCAGTCATTCGATGTTGAGCCCCTTGGGAAATAGTTGGGGGAAGGCACTGGGTAGGAATCGTCTGCTCCAAAGGATCCCCAGTCTCTATCACCATCGTCAGAATTTCTTTCGAATGATTGACTGCATCTATTGCTCATCTCCCCTCCATTGAGGTCTTCTTTGTCAAAATCTCCTCTGATGGAGCTTTTATCGCGACCTCCAATGATGAAACTATGGACTCAATAATCAATGGGGGATTTTCATTCTTCATGGCTGCGGTAGCTGCTTCGGTGGCTAGAATCTTGTCATCACCGCCTACTAATGCCGAAGGACCAACAAACGAAGCTTTAATCTACTTTCTTCTAGCAAATGCTAGTTCAAGCTTCCTCAAGAGCTCCTGATTAATCCTGTCTCTAAGATTCACAACGAGAATCTGGAGTGGAGGAGGTCACTGTCGTCTTCTCAAGGCACTCAAAAAGCATATTTAAAAGAAAACAAAGGAGAAGACAAAGTGCCACCATCGAAAAATTAAATTCTTGAGAGAACTACCAGCTAAATGGTCCCATCAGTCGCAATTATTCGCAACAGTCCTACCTGACAGACTGACGTCATCAACCTTAAATGCTAGAGGCACATATGAAAGCGTAAGAGCGCACATCTCCAGATCTGAGGTATGACTTTAAAGGTACTCTTTTCGTCTGATTCTCAGACTCAGGAGTAGGAGAGTAGTGTTATGATGATAATCGTGAATATTTTGGATCAGTGTGATACTTCAGATCAGTGGCTATACTAATCCGAACACCGAGCTGAGGTAGACAGAGCCGA
>NC_025998.2:20817517-20820017 GCF_000442705.2 Elaeis guineensis | reverse complement strand
GGAACCCGACTCCCGTAGGAGTCCGGGTGAAGCTTTACCTGGCGGCGGAACCCGGCTCCCGTAGGAGTCCGGGCGGAGTTTACCTTGGCGGCGGAACCCGGCTCCCGTAGGAGTCCGGGTGAAGCTTTACCTGGCGGCGGAACCCGGCTCCCGTAGGAGTCCGGGCGGAGTTTACCTTGGCGGCGAAACCCGGCTCCCGTAGGAGTCCGGGTGAAGCTTTACCTGGCGGCGGAACCCGGCTCCCGTAGGAGTCCGGGCGGAGTTTACCTTGGCGGCGAAACCTGGCTCCCGTAGGAGTCCGGGTGAAGCTTTACCTGGCGGCGGAACCCGGCTCCCGTAGGAGTCCGGGCGGAGTTTACCTTGGCGGCAGAATCCGGCTCCCGTAGGAGTCCGGGTGAAGCTTTACCTGGCGGCGGAACCCGGCTCCCGTAGGAGTCCGGGCGGAATTTACCTTGGCGGCGGAACTCGGCTCCCGTAGGAGTCCGGGTGAAGCTTTACCTGGCGGCGGAACCCGGCTCCCGTAGGAGTCCGGGCGGAGTTTACCTTGGCGGCGGAACCCGGCTCCCGTAGGAGTCCGGGCGAAGCTTTACCTGGCGGCGGAACCCGGCTCCCGTAGGAGTCCGGGCGGAGTTTACCTTGGCGGCGGAACCCGGCTCCCGTAGGAGTCCGGGCGAAGCTTTACCTGGCGGCGGAACCCGGCTCCCGTAGGAGTCCGGGCGGAGTTTACCTTGGCGGCGGAACCCGACTCCCGTAGGAGTCCGGGTGAAGCTTTACCTTGGCGGCGGAACCCGGCTCCCGTAGGAGTCCGGGTCTTCCATTTTGCTTGAGCCGGCGCGAGGTTCTCGTTATCAGCCTGGCTTGTGGGGGCGCGTTAGGGCACTGTAAGGCCTCTCCCCCCTCTGGTCTAAAAGAACCGGGCCTTCAACTTTGCTCATGCCAGGACGAGGTTCTCCTCCTATTCCTGACATGGCTATGGGGGCACATTAGGGCGTTGCAAGGCCTCTCCCCCCATCCGGTCTAAAAGAACCGGGCCTTTGACTTTGCTCAAGTTAGGGCGAGGTTTTCCTCCTGTCCCTAACAGGGCTGTGGGGGCACATTAGGGCGTTGTAAGGCCTCTCCCCCCATTCGGTCTAAAAGAACCGGGCCTTTGACTTTGCTCAAGTTAGGGCGAGGTTTTCCTCCTGTCCCTAACAGGGCTGTGGGGGCACATTAGGGCGTTGTAAGGCCTCTCCCCCCATCCGGTCTAAAAGAACCGGGCCTTTGACTTTGCTCAAGTTAGGACGAGGTTTTCCTCCTGTCCCTAACAGGGCTGTGGGGGCACATTAGGGCGTTGTAAGGCCTCTCCCCCCATCCGGTCTAAAAGAACCGGGCCTTTGACTTTGCTCATGTCAGGACGAGGTTCTCCTCCTGTTCCTGACATGGCCGTTGTTTTTTGGAGAGGTCATATCCAGTCATAATACATCCGCGTTAAGCAGGAGGAGTGCGTTAGCTAGAAAGAAAAGTAGATTCAAAACGAAACAGTAAGCAATACATTTACAGTTCTCCCGCTCCTCCTTGAGGCCCTCCGGCGATGGAGTCGATGGTCCCGATAGGAGGCCGGTCCCCGGGCTGCTCCTCCCTCTTCTGCGGTTCGGGCGGTGGGAGGGCTCTTGGCCGGTCTCCTCTACCCTCAGGCCTGCGGCGGATGAATCTGTCGAGCCGACCTCGCCGGATGAGCTCCTCGATCTCGTCCTGGAGCTGGATGCACTCTTCGGTGTCGTGGCCGTGGTCGCGGTGGTAGAGGCAGAACTTGTTGGGGTTGCGCTTCCCGGGGTGCGTGCGCATCCTCTCCGGCCTAGGGATCAGCTCCCTGACCTCCATCAGTACCTGGGTCTTCGAGGCGTTGAGGGGGGCGTAGCTGCGGAACTTCCCTGGCGGGGAACCCCGCCGAAACCTGTTGTCCGGGCTTCTCTGCCTGCGTGCCCGGGGTGGAGTATGGGCGCGCTTGTGCCCAGGAGGGGATCGGGAGCGAGGCCGGACTTCCCTTGGCCTCTTCTCAACTGCGGGCTTGCCAGAATCTCCCGCCTGACGCTCCCTCGCAGTCTCTTCATCCTTCATTTTGAAGGCCTCTTCCGCTCGGGCGTATCCTTCAGCCCGAGCCAGCAGATCAGCAAAATTCCTGGGGTACTTCTTCTCCAGGGAGTACAAGAGATCATTCTTCTGAAGGCCACCTTTCAGGGCGGCCATGGCAACCGACTGGTCCAAGTTCCGGACCTCCAACGCCGCGATGTTGAAGCGGTTGATGTAGGCCCGTATGGACTCCCCTTCCCTCTGCTTGATGTTGATGAGGGACTCCGAACCTTTCTGGGGACGTCGGCTGCTGACAAAATGGGCCACAAATTGGTGGCTCATTTGGTCGAAGGAGAAGATGGTACCCGGCTTCAGTGCCGAGTACCAGTTTCTTGCTGCTCCCTTCAAAGTAGACGGGAAAGCCCGACACAAGATGGCGTCGGGGGCACCA
>NC_025998.2:20690017-20812517 GCF_000442705.2 Elaeis guineensis | reverse complement strand
TACCATGATAGAAATTCAGTTAAATCATCAAACAGTGAATCATGTAATTACAAGCCTGAATTTTAGAATGGAAAAGTTGTTCCATCAAATACTATAAGGTTTGCGTTGCGACGATAATCAGAATTCAAATAGATTGAAATAGAAATCAGAATAGCTATATCTCTCAAAGCATTTGATTCGTGATCAAAATTCGAATTAGAATGGAGATTTGAATCCTTAGGAGAAAATTGGGACCAGATTTTAGGAAGATTAGGCCATTTCTATTCCGCCTCGAAATTGAAATCGGAATAGGCCCCCTCCCAACCATAAAATTAGAATAAAATATTCCATTCTCATTCTCATTTCAGGTCCCTATTTTTTCCAACAAACATCTCCTATATATCATAAAACATAAACATAATGGAGAGACATCTATAATTATGAAACTCAACAATGACTGCAATGTGGTTCTCTTTTTGCATAATCTTGTTAGTATGGATAACATGCAAAACATCCACAAATAACTATAATCAAGATTTTTATGATACAACAATTAAAATGGACGCTTCCATTCAAGAATCCAAAAAGGCTGTTTATTGATTAACCACATGTGGCTGTGCTAAATGCTCAACTCAAAACCTTTTTGGCATTAATTCCACCATAAAAAAAAACATAGAGAGACCCAATTCAGTTATATTGCAATGCTTAAGCTCTACAAAGCCATATTGTTCGGGTGTTTTTGGACAAGATAAATGGAGGTTCATTCTATTTTGCCTTCAAATAATTGCAAAAATTGCTATTGGAAAATTCTCCACCTTCATCACATGGAAAGATTTTTTTATCTTTTTCTTCATTTGAGAATTAATGAAACATTAATAAAAATCGAACTTGTGCTTTAGCGGGAAATGCCATGTTTCCTCAACAAAAATCGTATAATACGAATTTCTGTAAAGGAATTACTGTAGCCAGTTCCCCAAAATCATAATGAATTATTTCAAGAGATTTATCACAAAATTTAGAAGTGGAATTAAATTTCAGACGACACGCCTTAGTCAGCTGACAACTTTGACAAATTTTCCACTGCTAAAAGTAAACTTGAGGGTCTCCAAGAACTTTGATGCCATATCTCGACAAAAGTCCTTCTAAATCTGGCTGAGAAAAAAGCTATCGCCCTTTGTGTTCTCCGAGGCATAGAAGCCTTCGCTTCTACCACCCTTTGCAGCCACTGCGCTGGTTTTCCTGTGATTTATCAAAAAAACCATCTGATGATTACACGAGAAGGCAAGGATATTCTGATATCAACTGACTAATAGATAGAAGATTCTTCTTCAGGTTACCAATATATTGTTTAAATTTAAATGATTCTCACTGATATTTATAGAATCTGTAATATGTGAAAGACTCAATAGAGCACCATTTCCCACTAATTTTATCAGTAAAGAACCATTGTAAATTATTATTTATTAAGAAGAAAAGGTTCCTAGGCTCTGCAGTCATATAAGACGTTGCCCCAGTATCAGAAACCCATGACTGATCTTGATTAAAGCAATATCCACATTCCAAAACCATGCCTTGGTTTGTTTCTGTTGCCAGAAAGGTAGCAACCAAATTTTAACTAAATTAATAGTCTAAACATGTATGTGCTTTAAATTAAACTTATTTAAGTGTTTAAGAAGAGTAAACAATGTGTAGTAGTAGAATAAGTAAAATTATGTAAGAATAAAAATGATACAAGATATACAAAGCAAGAGAGCACAGCACAAACATACAAATTTTATAATGATTCGGTATAACTCTGCACCTACGTTCACTCTCCAAGCTCTCTTTGAAAATTTCACTATAATCCATTCGATTACAATGCGTTTGTTTTATCTAAAATTACAAACAAACCCAGTTGATTTTTCAGGATCACCAATCATAACCTATACACCGATTGTTTTTCGAGCTCACAATCAATCTAATTGATTTTACGGGCTCACCAACCAAAACTTATACATCGATTATTTTTTGGACTCACAATCAACCCAGTTGATTTTACAAGTTCACCAACCAAAACCTATAATGTCCAATTCTGGGCTTGGACAGGCCTCAACCCTAAGTTTCTTTCTCCCAAAGAAATTTGTAAAGAAACAAAATATAAAATATGATTTTTAACACAATGTAAAAATAGAAAATATAAACTCTTTAATGCATGAAGAAGTGGCTCTGGAATTGCTCTTTTGAAGCTTTACTTCGCTTCAATTGATGCCGGAGAGAATGAAGGAGATGTTTTGGAAGATAGTTCTTGAATGCCTTCTAAATTCAGTGCTTGATTCTTTTTTTTTCTCTTTTCTAATGATGTGTAATGGAGCTCTCACAAAATCTGAAAATTTTTCTTTCTAATCCACTTCCCTATCTTTCTAAATGATTCTCTAGCTCTTAATATAATTCAGAATGGCTTAAGAATTAGTTTTGCCCATTGGAAGCCTCAGAATAGCCATTGGAATGAAAAACTAGCCGTTAGAAATAATTTTGCACACTTCAAAAAATTCTGTAGAACTAGCCGTTAGACTTTGAGTCGACTCGGATAGTATTCGAGTTGATTTGAGTTATCGTGAGTCCACTCAAATCTTTTTCTCAAAAATCTGACTTTCTATTTTTTTTTGAGAACTTCAGCTTGGATATTCGAGTCAACTCGAAGGTACGTTTGAATTTCTGTGAGTCCACTCGAATTTCTGTGAGTCTATTCAGATTTTTTATCTTTTTTTTTTTGAGTCGACTCGGATGACACTCGAGTCAACTTGAGTGCATACCAGCTGAAACTCTAGCATGTCAAAATCTTCTTTTTTTTTTTATTTTTCAGCTTGAGTCGACTTGGATAAAATTTGAGTCAACTCAGATAATAATCAATTAAAAATTTCTGAATAAATTTCTATATGAGTAACTTTTTTATTTCAACTTTTTATTTCATCTGGATTTTTATGGTCTTTTCCATCATGAAGGCTTCCAAAAACTTCTTATTTGAGATTTATTTGAGTATTTAGAATCATTCTTTTCTTTGACTTAACTTCTTTTGAGGAGATTTCTTCTATGGATAATTTCTTTATTTTTAGCACTTACAAAATTCTACATTTACTCATGAACACATGATTAGTAATATAACCATTCAAAATTTTAAAATCATCAAAATTAATCATAGGATCAACAATCTCTCTCTTTTTAATGATGACAAAACTTTGAATATATGCATAATAAAAATATAATGTATTTCAATTAATTTACCAATGTAATCATGAAGTGATAAACTAAGCGTATGTAAGCATATACTCCATAAATACTTCAATAGTTTTATCATAAATTCAAATAAATACATACATATGCTCATCAAATACTCATTTTATGTGATTGTTTCAAACAAGCATATAAACATCTCAAGCACAATAAATCAATTGAATGAGCATCTCAGATATAATAAATTATATGATTAATCCAAACATTACAAGCATATAAGCATCTCAAGCACAATGAATCAATTAAATAAGCATTTTAGGCATAATAAATTAAATAATTAATCCAAGCATTACAAGCATATACTCAACACAACATACTCTCTCCTTTTTGATAGCATCAAAAAGTGCAAAAAGAGATTTAAGAAAATCATCACAATCAATTCAAATTTAAATATACACACATTCAATATTTAAATTTAAATTTTCTAGCTTGTGATACCATCTTCTCTTTTTAAAATTTGATAGCAAATTGAGATTGAATTTCTTCTTGCTTTTGACAAATACATGTTAAAATAAAACATAACTCCATTTTTTTAATAAAGTTGATATATTAATTAATATTTTAGCTTCAAAGATAAAATCACTTTGAGCTTTAAGAATTGAAGAACGATATAGCTTTTCAGAACAAAGATGTTTGCGTATTAAAGCTAAGCGTAAGATATATTTCAAAATTTATTATTTTTTTTCTTAATAAGTAACACTCAATTAAATTCAAAAATGATATTATAAATATATCAGAGCAAATCTATAGTCCTAACACATAGTATTCAAGCAAAATTAGAATAAAAAATAGTATCAATGCGAAATATGCTTGAGAAGAAGATTGTTTGATATCAATGATAAAAATAAACTTTTTTATACCAATTTTGATACCAATTACTTTAAAAAGAATTCAAATAACAAATTTCTTAAATATTATTCTTAATAATAAAGAAAATCTATCAAAATCATTATTTTTTACTTTGAGATGTACCAATCAATTTGATTCATAAAGATATCAATCTTTAGAACTTATCTCAAAGATATAATGTCAACCATATATTCATACAAAATAAATTTGAGACAATACATTCTTTTCTTTGTCAAAGATAAAGCAATAGAATACAATACACTAATGGTCTATTTGATACAAATTGTTAAAGTTTTTGATCAAAGAAGATGAATCGATTAAATTTAGATCAAATTATTTTGAATTGATACCAACAGATCATACAAAATAAATTATAAAAAAAATTTATTTAAATTCAGATCTTTTTTTTCTTAAAAAATATCACTCAATTAAGTTCAGAAAAGATATAAAATTCTTTAAATCTGTCTCAAATGGTATTATATGAGCTATGCAAAATCAAATTTGAGACAAAATATTCTTCTCTTTTTGTCAAAAGATTAAACAATAAAAAATAAGATAAATAGTAAGATGTTTGATACCAATTATGTCTAGCTTTAGTAAATAACAATTTACTTAAGAAGTTCATTTTTATATCAATTTCAAAAGATTCAAAAAAAATATTTCTCAAATTCATCTCTTTAAAATAATCAATCGAAGTAAAAGTAGTAAAAGTGATGATTTTCAAAATAATAGTTGATCATCAAAGCATGCAAAATATGAATGTTCTTCAATAATTTATCTTCTAAGATCTATAATGATTTTTTTCAAAATAAGTCAGACAATATGAATGCTCATATAAGTAAAAATATTCTCCAACCAATGAAGATACCACTTGAAGATTTACGAAGTATAAATTTTTTAATTTATTTTCAAAAATAAATCGATGAAGCAAGATATTTTTCAAATTTCAACTTGAAACTCAATGCATGCAAAGTATAAAACAAATCAAATAAACAAAAGCACTAAAATGTTCAACTAAATCCATAAGATTAAATCAAGATGAGCATAATGCAAATATTTATCAATAGTTTTCTCTCTTTTTTTTAAAGATTAATAATGATTTTTATTATAACTTAAATATTTTTTTGCTAAAAAAAATTCTTGATATCAATTGAATTGAAATTCAGACTAGTTAATATTTTTTTAAAAAATTTGATACCACTTGAGGATTAAAGAAGAGCAAATTATAAGTTCATTAAAAAAAGAATAATCTCAGCAAAATATGAAAATATATTTCAAATTTAGCTTGATACTAATTAATCATCAAAAATGATGATCCAATCAAACCATATAAATCAAATTAAATTAGAAAGAATACAATACAATTGTTCAAGGATTTAAGTACAAAAATTATTTCTCTCAAAACAAATCAACTAGAATTCTCAATCAAAATAAGATTAAGTTCAAGAAATATTTCTTCTTTTAATTTTGATTTCTCCCCCTATTTTTAATAATAAATATCAAAAAAATTATTTCTCTTAATTCTCCTTCTTTTTCTTCCAAATCATGCACATTCATTAAAAAAAAAGTTTGGCAAGAATATACATTTCTTTCCCTCCTATATTTCATAATAAAAGCTAGAAACTTTAGTTTTCTTAATTCTCTCCCTTAGTTTTATAAATAAAATAGATATTCAATTAACAAATAAGAACAATCAAATACACAAGTGCAAGCATTAAACATAATAAATTTTTCATAAAGGATCAAATTTCATTCATTGCTAAAAAGTGATTACAAGGATAGAAAATATCAATACATCCAAAATGTATGCAGAGCTATATCTATCGAAAAGTGGGTTGCTAAGGGCATTAATGCTCTATGAAATAAATCCTAGCATCCGAAGATAGTAGGTCAATGGATCCCTAAGTAGAAGGTCGAGGCTGGGAAGGTAAAAAAAATAATTCAAATTAATTTTGGGACAACCATTAATCAATTGGGAGCTTATACTTGATCAAATCAAGTAGGATTAAATCAAATCAAATGAGATTAAACAAGAGGAATCTAAATGAAAGCTCTAAGGGTGAGGTTCACTAAAGAAATTTTCAATTCTTTAAAGATCAAGTTGATATACAATGCAAGTCTACAATATTAAGCATGTAATTAATCTTTTATGGATTGATGACTTATATTGATGTTTCTTGAATCAGACAATTTTTGATATATTTCAATAGTTATATATCTTATAAAAATGTCAAAAATTAATTTATGAGTTTTATATCCAAGATCTTATACAATCAAATATGTTTTAATTAGGTTTTTCAATATGTGATGAGTTATAAGAGCATGCTGAATTTGAAGTAAAACTTATGTTCACAATAGTTAAAAAATTAAGAGATCATAAATATCAATACATTCAAGTAATAAAAAATATCACACAGATGTATGAAGCATCAAAATCAATCATTCAAGCAAAACAATATCAAAACTAGTGATGATATGATGTGAGAAAGGTTTAGCTTTTACCAAGTATTATCATCTATCCTTTCAAATCTTAAGCATCCATCCTTTATAAATTTACTCCTTTCATTTCATTGGATGCTTAGTATACCTGTAATATCACTTTTTAATTTTTGATACTCAAGCCATCTTGAGTCCATTTGAGTTAGAGCATATAGTTCCTTTTGAAATCCATATTTATTTAATCAAAGTATGATCATTTTTTTTTAAAATTGCATTCAAAAATTTTATGACCTATTTTGTTACATTTGAAACATACTATAGAATGATTTTCATGGGTAGCTTTATCAAATATATTTTTGATAAATTTTTATTTTCTTAAAGGATTGAAATCAATATCAGTTTTGTTGAAAATAATATTTTGATTATTCAAAATTATTTGAAGTTTTTGAGAACTCAATGTAAATTTATCTTCAAAAGACTTTAATCTTTCAATTTCTTTCATTTATTCATCATTTTCAACAATAAGATCTTTCTTTTCTACATTCATTTCTTTCAAACAATTTTTTTTTTCTTTTACTAAAACTTCTAATTTTTCAAATTTCTCTTTTAATTTAGTATTTTCTTCTATTAAGAATTTTTTAGATTTCAAAAAAAAAAAATTTCTTCAACCAAAACTTTTTTTTCCTTCAAAAATTCTTCTTTTTTAATTAAAATTTTATTCTTTTCTTCAGCTAAAGATATATTTAAACTTTAAGCTTTTTATTTTTCAACCCTATCTTTTTGTATTCATCCATTAACTCATTAAAGGTTTTAAATAATTCTTCAAATATAAAGTCAAAAGAGTTTTCAGTATTTACCTCATCATTTTGAGCCATGATATAAAGACTTCCAATACATTCTTTCTCTTTTTCAATTTTTTTTGTCTTGCTCCTCCTTAATTAATACTTTCTTTCTTCTTTATTTCTTTTTCTTCTTTTTCTTTTCATCCTCATGAGTCATGAGGCATAAGTTGGGAGGTGCATCCTTATCCTCTTTGGAGAATGATTTTTCTTCTTGATTTGATTTTTCATAGGTTGTTTCCAATTTATCCTATACTTGCTTTGCTGAAATGTAAGAAGAAATCAAGTTAAATTCATTATATCTAATGAATAATATAGTATATTAATGACTTTATCATTTAGTTGTGTTATTTCTTTATTATGCTCAATTAGTAGATTGAGGGTGTGTGAGTCATTAACTATAATCTTTCATAAATTATAATCATATGATTGTATAAAAATTTTTATCCTAGTTTTTCAATAGATATAATTTAAGCCATTAAAAAAAGATGGTCGATCTATAGAATGACCTTCAATAAGCAAAGACTCAAATTGGATTGTCATGATTTTTAGCTCTAGACCGCTAGGTCAATAATAAATAATAGAACACTCACTCTGATACCACTTGTTATCCAGAAAGATAGCAACCCAAGGGGAAAGTAAATTGGTTGTTTGAAAATTTTAACTAAATTAATGGTCTAAATAAATATGTGCTTCAAATCAAACTTATTTGAGTGTATATGAAGAGTAAACAATGTGTAGTAGTGGAATAAGTAAAATTATGTAAGAATAAAAATGATACAAGATATGCAAAGCAAGAGAGCATAATACAAACACATAAATTTTATAGTGGTTTGGTGCAATCTCGCACCTACATCCATTTTTCAAGCTTTACTTAAAAATTTTACTATAATCCACTCGATTGCAGTGTGTTTATTTTATCCAAGATCACAAACAAACTTAGTTAATTTTTCAGGATCACTAACCATAACCTATACACCGATTGTTTTCAGGTTCACAATCAACGTAATTGATTTTACAGGCTCACTAATCAAAATCTATACACTGATTATTTTTCGGACTCACAATCGACTCAATTAGTTTTACAGGCTCACCAACCAAAATCTATAATGTCTAATTTCGAACTTGGACAGGCCTAAACCCCAAGTTTTTTTTCTCAAAAAAATTTATAAAAAAATAAAATATGAAATATGATTTTCAATATAATGTAAAAATAAAAAATATAAACTCTATAATGTACGAAGAAGTGACTCTGGAATTGCTCTTTTGAAGCTTCACTTTTCTTCAATTGATGCTTGAGAGGATGAAAGAGATGTTGTAAAAGATAGCTCTTGAATGTCTTCTGAATTCAGTGCTTGATTTCTCTCTATTATTCTTTTCTAATGATGTGTAATAGAGCTCTCATAAAATGTGAAAATTTTTCTTTCTAATCTACTTTTCTATCTTTCCAAATGATTCTCTAACTCTTAATATACTTGAGGATGGCTTAAGAATTAGTTTTACCTATTGGAAGCTTTGGAATAGTCGTTGGAGTGAAAATCTAGCCATTAAAATTAATTCCACATACTTTAGAAAATTCTGTAGAACTAGCCGTTAAACTTCGAGTCGACTCGGATAGGATTCGAGTCGACTCGAGCTGTCTGCGAGTCCACTCAAATCTTTTTTTTAAATATTTAACTTTCTGTTATTTTTTGAAAACTTCAGCTCAGATATTCAAGTCAACTCGAAGGTCTGCTCAAATTTCTATGAGTCTGCTCAAATTTTTGTGAGTCTACTTAAATTTTCTGTCCTTTTCCTTTTAGTCGACTCGGATGATACTCGAGTCGACTCGAGTGCACACCGATTGAAACTCTAGCATGTCGAAATCTTTTTTTCTTCTATTTTTCAGCTTGAGTTAATTCGGATGAAATTTGAGTCGATTCGGATGACAGTCAATTAAAAAATTTTGAATAAATTTCTATATGAGTAACTTTTTGACTTCAACTTTTAAGGACTTCTTCCACCTCGATTTTTATGATCTTTTCCATCATGAAGACTTCCAAAAGCTTCTTGTTGGTGCAGAATTCCACCGAAGCCGGAGTTGCTGGAGATGAGATGATCGCAGCCGCCACCGAGACCTACAAGGAAAGTCTAAACCGGAGTTGGGGGTGCTCCGGCAAGATCCTCCGACACTCAAGTCAGTACTCTGCTTCAACAAAAATGGAGTGCTTGAGGGAAAATTTTAGCAGAATTTTGAGATAGAGATCAGAGCTTAGAGAATAACGTATCTGGGGGGTCCCTTTTATAGACGGAGGAGCGTAACTGATTGACAGCGACATCCATAACCGCCTGGTAGTGGGCTGCTCAGAGCCGCACGGAGTTTGTTACGGAGAGCAGTGGCGTCGGGGGTCGTTCAGGGCCACGTGGAGCTTGTTACGGAGAGTGGAGTGGTGTCCGTTGTCGTGACTTGCCAAAGAGTAGTGGAGCCCGGAGAGTAGAGCGACGTCCGTTGTCGTGACTTGCCAGAGAATAGTAGAGCCACGCGGAATCCGTTGCAGAGAGTGAAGCAGGGTAGTGGCCATTATCGTGACTTGCCAGAGAGTTCGGATCTGTTGGCCAGAGCTCGACTGGGACATCTGATGGAGCGAAATGGCTCTCGACTGTTGGTCTGAGAGAAGCTCGGATGTCTCCGATACTGCTGACGAGTCCACTGTTGTCGGATACCTTAGACACTGATACTACAGGTGAGAGTCATCTGCCGTAGAAGCTCGGATGGAGACTTTTCATTGGCGAAGCCCGATAGAAGTCCGATTGCTAGAGAGGTCCGTCTGGGATTCGCCTGATGCGGAAGCTCGTCTGAAGATGATCCGTTGGAGAAGTTCGATTTCGTGAAGGATCTGGTGGAGGGTCGGTCGGTGATGGACTTCAAATGGCGTTGGGAAGATTCGACAGACATCGGAGGCGATCGATCGTTGTAGGAATCCAACTGCCGGAGTCCATCCGTCGTAGAAGCTCATCCAATATCCATCCGCTATGGGAGTTCGGATGGAGTCCGGTTCTTGTAAAAGGCTGAAGGGAGATCGCTTATTGTAGAGGCTCGGTCGAAGATCGGTTGTCATGAAAGCTCGGAGTAGCAACCTGACCGGTGGGTCCTGCCCATTGTAGAAGCTCATCCGGGATCCAGAGTAGAGATCCGAGGTAGACTGCCCGCTATAGGGGTTTGGAGTAGACCACTTATAGTAGAAGTTTGGCTATCGCAGGAGCTCGATTGGAATCCTGAAGGCGGTCGACAGTCGTAGAAATTTGGATGGAATCTGATTACTGTAGAAATCTCATCGTCGAAGAAGCTCAGCTATTAACGAAGTCCGAAAGGAGTTCGGAGAATAGTTGACCATCGTAGAAGGTCGGCTGATAGTGAGGCCTAGAGAGCTTTTGGAGCGGCCCGGTAGATGGATGGAGAAGCTCCTTGTCGGAGAAGTCCGGAAGCTCGGACGGTCTAGGGGGTTCAGAGAGACGCCACACAAGGTCGGAAGTCGGAAAAGCCCTGGAAGGGTCGGTCTTTTACAAACTTCGGTAGGGGGGTATTTTATACCCAACACCAGTCCCCCTACTTTCGAGTTTGGGTTTCGAATGAAAGGAGTACAGAGAAATTCTCACTGTCGAAGTTGCCCCTCTCGATTTTTGCACTCGATGGTTGCCAGATATTTTGACGCTCGGCATGCTAGTACAGGAGCCTCTTCGAAAAAGATTTTTTTTCTGAAAGTTTTGCTGGAGCACTGCCCTAGGTATGGAGCAATAATGGTTTTACCAACTGTCGGCCACCTCCAGCCACCTGCCACAGGGAGTGGGCCACACAGCGGTTATAGACTGGCCAGAGGAGTCCAGCAGTCATTATTGCACCAGACCCCATCGCCTATTTAAACACATCCTCCTTCTTCAGGGGTTTCACCTTGCTTAAGAGAGTCCTTCAGTTCCTTCTTCGTTGTCGATATGGATGCGGATGCAGTTTGGATGTCAGCCAAGAGTCTCAAAGCCCACAAGAGGGAAGGCACTGCAGCCTCCGGGTTGGCGAAGAAGGCGAGGGTAGAAGAGACAGATCCGACCGCGTTTCGCCTTGATCACCAGGAGCCCGCGTTTGTGACACATCCTCGGGCGCGAGTACTTCCCGGTCCTGCGGAGGGGGGAAGCCAAAGGGGGACTGGAAGGAGAAGTCAGAAAGAAGGAGAAATCCGATCTCGGGAAGAAGGTCAAGCCCGCTGTCATCGTGAGGCAGCGGAAGCCATGGCGCAAAAAAAACGGCGTCTACATGTACTTTAAAGATAATGCTGGAGTAATTGTCAATCCACAGAGAGATTGAAAGAAGAAGTTGGGTACTTAAAGCAATCCTCGACGGCTGAAATCGAGAGTTCGAAGTCCAACGGCACCGAGATCCCTTGGAGCTCTTTTGCCTTGTATTCTTTTTCTTGTCATTTTTTCTTTTTGGGCCTTCAAAGGCTCTGTAACGTACACTTCACTAATAAAATAAAAAGAAAATTTTCTATTACCTTGTCTACTCTTGCATTAAATAGTTGTTTACCGAACTTCTTTTGTCTTCCATCTTGTTTGGTGTTGGCGTTGTTTGTGATTCCTCGTCCGTCCTTGTTTTGAGTCGTGGTTTACCGAACTTCTTTTATCTTCCATCTTGCTCAATGCCGACGTTGTTCGAAGGTTTTTGGTTGCCGCCGTGTTGATTTGCCTCATTTTGTTCGTGACCGTAGGTCTCTTCGAGGCCATTTGAGTTTAACGCTTGCTCCCGATGCTCGAGCTTGGAGATCTGAACTTCTCGTTACTTTGAGGAAGTCGATTTGTCCTCGACCTGTGCCGAGTTTTCTTTTAGTGGTTGAGGTTTTTTTTTTTCGATAGGAGTATCCTTCCTTGTTGAGACGAGGTCCCTCGGATCTTCGAAGTAGTTTATTTTCCACTTATCGTTGGTGTAGTTCATCGCTTTCTCTTTTCATCTCCCCTTTTCTTTTGTGTTCGAGTGAGGGTCTTCCCTCTGCTCTTGACGGGGTCGTGAGAGTGTAGAGGAGCCGTTGGAGAGGCTTTCCACCTTGTCCGATCGTGATCGACCAGGTCTTTATTCGTGTCAGGACGAGGTTCTCCTCCTGTTCCCGACATAATTAATTTTAGCTCATGTTAGGACGAGGTTCTCCTCCTGTTCCTAACAAGACTGTGGGGGCACATAAGGGCCATTGCAAGGGTCTCTCCCCCATCCGGTCTTAAATAATCGGGCCTTCGACTTTGCTCATGTTAGGACGAGGTTCTCCTCCTGTTCCTAACAAGGCTGTGGGGGCACATAAGGGCCATTGTAAGGGCCTCTCTCTCCATCCAATCTTAAATAACCAGGCCTTCGATTTTGCTCATGTTAGGATGAGGTTCTCCTCCTATTCCTAACATGGCTGTGGGGGCACATAAGGACCATTGTAAGGGCCTCTCCCCCCATCCGGTCTTAAATAATCGGACCTTCGACTTTGCTCATGTTAGGATGAGGTTCTCCTCCTGTTCCTAACATGGCTGTGGGGGCACATAAAGGCCGTTGTAAGGGCCTCTCCCCCCATCCGGTCTTAAATAATCAGGCCTTCGACTTTGCTCATGTTAGGACGAGATTCTCCTCCTGTTCCTAACATGCTTGGTTCGGATTGTCGGAAGGAGCTACTCCCTGTCATTAGAAGCTCATGCCAAAAGAAAAGATATGCAAATATGAAAGAAACTTTTATCTGAGGCAAAGTTATTGGTAGTACATTCGTAAATTTTTCAAATTCCATGGTCGTGGAAGGTCTGCTCCTCCGAGTTCTTTCAAATAGTATGTTCCGGGCCGAACCACCTCCCTGACTTCGTACGGGCCTTCCCAGTTGGGGGCGAGCTTCTCTTGATTCTGAGGTTGTGAGACAGCAGCTCGTCGAAGCACTAAGTCCCCCGCTCTGAAGGCCTTGCTCTTGACTCAGGAGTTATAATAACGGACCACTTTCTGCCTGTAGGCGGCCATCCGAACTTGAGCCGTCTCCCGCTTCTCTTCTAACAAGTCGAGGTTGACTTTGAGATCCTGCGAGTTGCGCCATCCGTCAAAAGCAACAACTCACGCCGACGGGAGTTTGAGTTCGATCAGGATCACGGCTTCTATTCCGAAGGCTAAGGCAAAGGGGGTCTCCCCTGTGGGCAGCCTTTGGGTAGTTCGATATGCTCACAACACATGATAAAGCTCATCTGCCCAAGTTCCCTTTGCTCTTTCAAGTCTCGCCTTGATCCCTTGCAGCAGAGTCCTGTTAGTAACCTCGGCTTCACCGTTTGCCTGTGGATGGGCTACCGAAGTGAAATTATGGGAGATATTTAGGTCCTCAGAAAATTCAGCAAACCTTGCTCCAGCAAATTGCCACCCATTATCAGTAATGATGGTTCTGGGTAGGCCGAACCTACAGACAATTGACTTCCAAACGAAATCCTGCACCTTAGCTTCTGTAATTTTTGCCAGGGGTTCAGCTTCCACCCACTTGGTGAAGTAGTCAATTACCACCAGGAGAAACTTTCGCTGCCCGGACGCCACGAAAAAAGGTCCGAGGATATCCATTCCCCATTGCGCAAACGGCCACGGGGCATTCAAGGGTGTGAGTTCGGAGACAGGCTGCCTCTGGATATTGGCATATCTCTGACACCGATCACATTTTTTGATATATTTGATGGAGTCGTGGTACATGATAGGCCAGTAATAGCCTTGTCGGAGCAACTTGTGGGATAAAGATCTGGCCCCTAGGTGACTTCCACAGACCCCCTCGTGTACCTCCCACAAGGCGAAGTCGGCCTCAAAAGGTCGGAGACATCTCAAAAGAGACAGAGAGTACGACCTCTTATACAGCTTATCTTCATAAAGAATATATCAGGAGGCTTGGTTCCTAAGCTTCCGAGCTTCTTTTGCATCAGGAGGAAGAACCCCGTCCTTGAGATATGTTAGCAGTGGATCAATCCAACTGGGTTCACGGCTGATCTCCACCACAAGCTGTGGTTCTTCCATACTTGGGTACTTCAGAACTTCGAAGAAGACTCCCTTAGGCAGCTTAGCCGGAGCTAGTGTAGCCAACTTGGAGAGAAAGTTGGCCCTGGCATTTTTCGCTCTTGGGATCTGCCTGATGTCGAAGCTGCCGAAAGTAGAGACGATCTCCTTTACCTTTTCGAGGTACTTGACCATACTGTCCTCCCGAGCTTCATAATTTCCGCTGACCTGTCTCACTATTAATTGGAAGTCACTGTAGACTTGAAGCCGATCTACCTCTAACTCTTTGGCGATCCTTAGTCCCGCAATCAGAGCTTCGTATTCTGCTCTGTTATTTATCGCAGGAAATTTGAAGCGCAGCGCGTACTCCGCGATAACTCCATCTGGATTGACCAAGATCAGGCCCACGTTCGTGCCTGACATGTTGGAAGATCCATCTACATAGAGAGCCCAAAAACCATCAGGGAGATCTGTTCTTTCTTCCGGAGAGTTCGACTGGAGCTCTGGGTTGTCGGCTTCATCTCGTCCAAGTTCGGCCTCTTCCGGGATAGTGCATTCCACCACGAAGTCTGCTAATATCTGAGCTTTTATTGTCGGCCAAGGTCGATAGTCGATGTCGAACTCTGTGAGCTCGACTGTCCACTTTGCTATCCTCCCCGAGGCATCCGCTCGATGCAAAACCGCCTTGATCGGCTGGTCGGTGAGCAGTATTATGGTGTATCCCTGAAAGTAAGGTCGGAGCCTCCAAGCTGCAACCAACAAGGCGTAAGTTAGTTTCTCTAACTTAGTATACCTGATTTCGACGTCTCTCAATACTCGGCTTATGTAGTAGATCGATCATTGAATCTTTGCTTCTTCCTTGATCAGGACTGCCGCAAGGGCCACAGGGGAGACCGCCAGGTACAGGAATAACTCCTCTCTAGGCTCGGGCTTTGCCAATAGTGGAGATGAGCCGAGGTAGTTCTTCAGTTCTTCGAACGCTTGCTGACATCTAGAGGTCCAACAGAAGTTCTTCGGCTGCTTGAGAGTCTGAAAGAAAGGCAGGCATCGCTCGACCGATCTTGAGACGAAGCGATTTAGGGCCGCTACTCTCCCAGTAAGGCGCTAAACTTCCTTTATTGACTTCGGGCGGTCATTTCTTGGATGGCGTGAATCTTTTTGGGATTTGCCTCGATCCCGCACCCCGATACCATAAAGTCTAAAAATTTTTCTGGGGTTACTCCAAAAATGCACTTGGCTGGGTTCAGCCTCATCTTATATTTTCGAAGGGCACTGAAGGTTTCCTCAAGGTCAGTGACGTGGTTCATCGAAGATTTACTTTTTATGAGCATATCGTCCACGTAGACCTCCATATTGCGGCCGATCTGCTCCCTAAAGATCTTATTTACTAGCCGTTGATAGGTCGCCCCCGTATTTTTGAGGCCGAAAGGCATGACCCTGTAATAATAAAGGCTACGGTTAGTAATAAAGGCAGTTTTTTCTTCATCCTCTGACGCCATCCGAATTTGATTGTAGCCAGAGAACGCATCCATGAAAGTAAGAAGCTCGTGGCCCGAGGTTTCATCCACCAATTGGTCGATTTTGGACAGAGGATAACTGTCCTTCGGGCAGACTTTATTTAGCTTTTTGAAGTCTATGCACATCCTCCATTTATCGTTTGCCTTCTTAACCAAGACCACATTGGAAACCCAGCTCGGATAGTTGACCTCTCTGATGAACCCAGCTTTCAGGAGTTTATCAACTTCCTCAGCTATTGCCATCTGCCTTTCCGGTGTATGACTTCGAACTTTCTCCTTTGTCGACCGGTGTTCGGGATTAACAGCCAGACGGGGTTCCATAACTTCAGCATCGATCCCTGGCATGTCCGCCGGAGCCCAAGCGAAAACATCCGCATTCTTTTGTAAAAAGTTGATAAGCCGTGTCCGCACCTCTTCCCCCAAGTTGAAGCCGATCTTCACCACGTGCTCTTCATTCCCATCGTTCAAAGAAATTGAGACAAGATCTTCAATTGGCTCACCCCTTCCTTCAGCAAGATCGTCGCGAGTGTCCAATCCGTCGACCGGGCAGGGGTCGGACTGTTCCTTTCTCTGAAGGGCTATATTGTAGCAATGTCTTGCTAGGGCTTGATCTCCTCTAACTTCTCCGACCCCCTAGCTAGTAGGGAATTTCAATTTCAAATGGTAGGTCGATACTACAGCTCGGAGGGCATTGAGGCCAGGTCGGCCGAGTATTGCATTGTAGGCAGACGGTGCTCTCACTATCAGAAAATCCACTAGCGCTCTAGATTGTTTTGGATACCGACCTACAATTACAGTCAAAGTTATTACCCCCTCCATCGGTACAGCATCGCCAATGAATCCTACCAATGGGGAGTTAATCGACCCTAACCGACCATCCGGAATGGATATTTTCGAGAATGCCTCGTAAAATAAAATATCGATCGAGCTTTCGCTGTCGATAAGAATGCGGCATACATCATAATCAGCAATATTCAAAGAAACTACAACCGCATCATTATGCGGGAATTGAATCTCCCGGGCATCTTCTTCTGTAAAAGTAATGGACTCTTCAGTCCTTTGCCGCTTGAGCGGTCCGGTCGATCTACCAGCCGCTCTCCTCAGGGGGCCCCCAGAAAGGATGTTGACGATCTTAGTCGGAGGCTGATCTTCAGGCGATTTTTCCCTCCTTCGCGGCTTCGGTTGCGGTGGGGCCTTTGGCCGATCTTTTTTACTTTCAGGTTGGCGTCGAATGAATCTGTAGACTGCTGTTGCCGGAGGAGGAGGAGCCTGGGAAGCAGGAGATGAGGCCGGAGCCTGAGATCTGGCTGCGGAGGTCGTGGATCGCCCGGTAGATGCCTTTCGGAGAGGCATCAGGCAGAGATCTGAAGGGAGAAGGAGAAGAGGGTGCCGAAGAAGATGACCGGAGTCAGTCCCGTTGAGCACTCCTTTAAGAACAAGGGTACTGCGAAGACACAGGCCCTTCCTCTAGCGCCAATTCTGTTGGTGCAGAATTTTGCCAAAGCCGGAGTTGCTGGAGATGAGATGATCGCGACCGCCGTCGGGACCTGCAAGGGAAGTCTAAACCGGAGTTGGGGGTGCTCCGGCAAGATCTTCCGATGCTCAAGTCAGTACTCTGCTTCAACAGAAATGGAGTGCTCGAGGAAAAATTTTAGCAGAGTTTTGAGATAGAGATCAGAGCTTAGAGAATAACGTATCTGGGGGGTCCCTTTTATAGATGGAGGAGTGTAACTGATTGACAGCGACGTCCGTAACCGCCTGGTAGTGGGCTGCTCAGAGCCGCACAGAGTTTCTTACGGAGAGCAGTGACGTCAGGGGTCGTTCAGGGCCACGTGGAGCTTGTTACGGAGAGTGGAGTGATGTCCGTTGTCGCGACTTGCCAGAGAGTAGTGGAGCCCAGAGAATGGAGCGGCGTCCGTTGTCGCGACTTGCCAAAGAATAGTAGAGCCATGCAAAATCCATTACAGAGAGTGGAGCAGGGTAGTGGCCATTGTCGTGACTTGCCAGAGAGTTCGGATCTGTCAGTCGGAGCTCGGCTGGGACATCTGATGGAGCGGAATGGCTCTCGACTGTTGGTCTGGGAGAAGCTCGGATGTCTCTGATACTGCTGACGAGTCCACTATTGTTGGATACCTTAGATGCTGATACTACAGGTGGGAGTCATCTGCCGTAGAAGCTCGGATGGAGACTTTTCGTTGGCGAAGCCCAGTAGAAGTCTGATTGCTAGAGAGGTTCGTCTGGGATTCGCCTGATGCGGAAGCTCGTCTGAAGATGATCCGTTGGAGAAGTCCGATTTCATGAAGGATCTGGTGGAGGATCGGCCGGTGATGGACTTCGGATGGCGTTGGGGAGATTCGGCAGACATCGGAGGTGATCGGTCATTGTAGGAATCCAGC
Organism: Elaeis guineensis; assembly: GCF_000442705.2. Lineage (NCBI taxonomy): Eukaryota > Viridiplantae > Streptophyta > Magnoliopsida > Arecales > Arecaceae > Elaeis > Elaeis guineensis. The sequence goes on along the minus strand of NC_025998.2, from coordinate 20,794,225 downwards.
TGTCGGAGTCCGTCCGTCGTAGAAGCTCGTCCGATATCCATCCGCTATGGGAGTTCGAACAGAGTCTGATTCTTGTAGAAGGCTGAAGGGAGACCGCTTATTGTAGAGGCTCGGTCGAAGATCGATTGTCGTGGGAGCTCGGAGTAGCAACCTGGCCGGTGGGTCTTGTCCCATTGTAGAAGCTCGTTCGGGACCCAGAGTAGAGATCCGAGGTAGACTGTCCGCTATAGGGGTTCGGAGTAGACCGCTAGTAGTAGAAGTTCAGCTATCGCAGGAGCTCGGTTGGAATCCTGAAGGCGGTCGACCGTCGTAGAAACTTGGATGGAATCTGATTACTGTAGAAATCTCGTCGTCGAAGAAGCTCGGCTATTAACGATGTCTGGAAGGAGTTCGGAGAATAGTTGACCGTCGTAGAAGATCGGCTGATAGTGAGGCCTAGAGAGCCTTTGAAGCGGCCCGGTAGATGGATGGAGAAGCTCCTTGTCGGAGAAGTTCGGAAGCTCGGACGGTCTAGGGGGTTCAGAGAGACGCCACACAAGATCGGAAGCTGGAAAAGCCCTGGAAGGGTCGGTCTTTTACAAACTTCGGCCGGGGGTATTTTATACCCAACACTTCTTATTTGAGATTTATTTGAGTATTTAGAATCATTCTTTTCTTTGATTTAGCTTCTTTTGAAAAAAAAAAAATTTATGGATAATTTTTTCATTTTCAGTGTTTGAAAAATTTTATATTTACTCATGAACACATGATTAATAATATAATCACTCAAAATTTTAGAATCATCAAAATTAATTATAAGATCAATAATTTTTGATTTGACAATGATCTCCATTATAAAAGGTTATAAAGTAAGATCAAAAACTTTCGATCACCATAGCAAGCATAGTATCAGCTGTTACTATAGAAGTACATTAATTTTTAAAGAAATGTTATTGAATGCCCTAGCATTCATTAAGGGGATCACCCCATTTACCAGTTACCATTAATGACGCATCTTATTCTTATTTATTTAGTTGATTAGCTGCTTTCAAATATGTTGTATTAGTCCTCAATTATTTCTCTAAATTTTGTCCGCAAAATTTACTAAAATTTCTCCATTTCACATTTTCACTTAGTAACGTGGCTTGTTTTGCACTTATTCTTCTACTTTAATATGAGTGGTCAAAATTTATTTTGATGATATATAAATTATAAATTTGTGGAGGTGGATACAAACTGGTGCTTGAAATTCCATATCATATAAAACTACCGTATAACTTGTGCCAAACACAAGATGCATCTTTTATTTCAAAAATATACCATATTTAAATATTATTTTATTAATTACTTATTTATTTAAAAATAATATATATTTTATTGATATATAAATATTTTATTTTAATAATTAATATTTTATTAATTTTTTAATAAAATATTATTTTATTAATTTTTTAATAAAATATTATTTTATTAATTTTTTAATAAAATATTATTTTATTAATTTTTTAATAAAATATTATTTTATTAATTTTTTAATAAAATATTATTTTATTATTTTTTTTAATAAAATATTATTTTATTAATGTATTAATATATTATTAAATATTATTAATCTTCTAAAAATATTTTATTAATGTATTAATATATTATTAAATATTATTAATCTTCTAAAAATATTTTTTTTGCTAAAATATACTATTTTATTAAAATACTATTAATATTTTTAATTTACTATTTTTATTAAAATATTATTACTTTTAATTAATTTATTAAAGTATAGGCATATCACCTGTATAGCTCCCTTTGAAGTTATCTAGTCCAGTAATAGAAATCATCAAACCATAAAAACAAAAAAAATTATGCAATCACTTGGTGCTACTTATGAAAGGACTAATTAAGTTTAATACCACTCTCAATGGTAGATCTATATTTCAACAGGACATAGTTTTAAATTAGATAAGGGAATGACTTATATATAGTTGAATGGGATGTCGATTGAACTAAAGTATTCTTATTTTATTCCTTATGTTCCCCCCTCTGCTCTTCAATGTGGTCCAACCTCTTCTATGGGTGTAATTTCTCTAGCGTGCGGATCATCTGCTGTATATTGTATAGTGCGATGCATAGTGCGCATGTCCGCACATGTGTAGCTATGCAATGCATGCCACGCGCACCATCCATCGTGCAATGGATGGTGCATGCGATGCACCACACTATGCTGTGTGTGCACAGGTGCAGTGCGTCACGTGCACAATATAAGATCTTTGTTCATTTCTTTATTCGTAATATCTCTATAAAAAATCTATCAAGAGCAACATATAAAAAATAAGAGAGCAAAAAAAAAATATATATATTTATTTAATTTTACAAAAAACCATCTTTCGCTTCATTCTTTGTTAAAATTAAGTAGGAGTCCATAATTTTTTTCTTCTCTCTTCCTACTTTAACAGTATGTGCCCCTCTGATATCATTAAATATTATTAATAAAAAAATATTATTTTTATTTATATATATTATATTTATTTAAATACTATTAGTAAATCAATACTATTAATATTATTAATTTTACTATTTTTACTAAAACTATTATCGATTTTAGTTAATGTATTGAAATATAATATTTTGGATATGCTATATAAGAAGCTTCCCAATTTTGTAATTTAAAAAAAAAGAATCAGTAATCACCATGACTACCGAAGTGGTGGCACTCATCATTATAATTATTATCACTGTACTCTCAACCATTCATTTTAAGATAAATATACGAAAGAAGGCAACCGTTCAGTGTACATATAAAAATTTATGCGAAAGAATGCAGTCATTCAATATATATATATATATATATAATTTTAAATTAATAAAAAATAATAATATGGATGGCATTAAATAATGTAAAAAAAAATGATCCATGATCATTATAACCCATCATCATTTTGACTCATCAAAAAAATAAAAAAGAAATCTTCTCTTCGATCGGCTCAAACTAGTCATCACACGGCTTCATCTGTTTGCTCAAAACAATTTATCTCTCGTAATTTTTTAGATTAAAATAATTATAATCGGTGGACTGCGTGTTAGAATGTTGGTCAATCAAGGTGCTTTGTTAGAGTCCGGTCCACACGAGGATTAGTCATTAAGTTCCCCGGTGGAATCTCTTAATATGACCCTAATTTAAATCAACCAATGAAATATGGTCAATAAATGGACTATTCTAGATCATGCGTGGTGTCCATGGTATCGGCTGCATTGAAACCATGACGTAGGCAATGAAAAGGCTGCATCTCCTGATGTCCTGTAACAAGTACTTGTGACCTCGATTGCCACTTCATCTTCCAACTATGAAAATAGACGGCCGTTAAACGCAATGCTTCACAGCACATATCATTGCATTCTAAACGTAGTACCACACCGTCAGAAGATTCCCACCACATCATTGGATGGTAGTACTCAACTATTTAACTCATTTAACTTGTTTCGTCCAACTGTAAATAAAATTTTATTTAATGAAATAGATAGTTTTAGATCTGAATTTTTAATATATTTAATATTTAAATTAATAAATTTTTAATCTATCATATATCCAACTTGATCTCTATCTTATTTTAACTTGATCAAATTATTATTTTTTTTTATGTAATAGAAGACTGAAATCAATCATCCAACATTTATCGTACAATAGAAAAAAAAAAAAAAAAAAGAGATGGAAGGACATATACATATATAAATAAATAGAAACGGTGGAAGATGCTTGTTTTACGATTTCAAAAATAACTAAAGAACAAATGAAACATAAAGAATATATTGAAGTCAGATAATCAGCAAATGAACCCTACTGATTTTCCTCCAACTCTTTTCGAAGTCACCAAGCATGAAAGTGTTACAAAGAATCAGCTAATCTTTGAAAAGATTGATTGCATTTAGATGTCACTGGGAATGCTTCTGATATTTGTCCACACTTATCCAAATTTAAGAAGAATAGAGTGATTGCAGAGAGCCGACTAGTCATTAAAGATTCATATTGCTTTAAAAGCAACAAAAGATGGGAAAAAAGACTTGTGGGGGAAGATGGTGGTATTTTTCTTTTTCTAACATGACCAAGTAACGGCAGCAAGTAATATTCGGATGATAGGATGAATTTTCTGTGAGAAAGATCCATTAATCCAATCGAGCCATAAAAATTTAAAAAAAGATTTTGGATGAAATACATCTAAATTGATGCAGATTGCAGTCCAAATTGAAGAGAAAAAAGGGCACGTGGAGAAAAGATGGTCCACAGACTCAGTAGCTTGATTGCATAAAGCACAGCCTTCCAGATTCTTGCCGATCTTCCTGTTAACACTTATCAATGCTACCTGTCATACCATCCCATTTTAAGTGCTCTCTACTATGGTATGACTCTTATTTTAACAATCTTTATGAAATGAGCATGCATCTCTTGTGGTGCATGTGCGCCTCCATACAATGTGGTGCATCTATAGATATTGTTGAGGTAAATACATGAATTCAACAGCAATTGACAAGTCAATTCGATGTCCAGCCAACTATGTTTGGACTCATCCCGAATGACACGACTACTCATCTATCCGACATTTGGCCGAATGTCTTACTAGATGGTTGATCGAGCATCTACAACATCTCAATCATGAGAGATTAGGGATTGGAGGATGGTTACACAACATATGCGACGTGGACATTAACTACTTATAATTATCAGATCATGAGCTAAAATAACCGTCCATTCACAAGCCCACCACGCGCTCTTAACTCCAACATTTTAGAATCAAAATCGACGACAATTATCCGATAACCACTACTCCATCTTATAAAAAGAAGGTAAATGAGGACAGAGGCTAATTCGAAGCTGATTCTGCACTTTACTGTACTCTTTTTGTTTTGGAATCTTTCTAATATTTTTTTTTCTATTAACTTAAATATCAAAAAATTTTGTATAGAACAATCTTCAACAAGCGAACTTTTTTGTAGATATTTTTTCTGTTTATAAGTTATATGAACTTATTTGACAGTAGTCTGACTATCTTATAGGGGTTTTGCGATAACAAATATCATCCATCCTAGGATGGATGGTTATTAAATAATATATATGGTAGGTATCATACGGTCTGCACTTGTGTGCGGCAGTCTGTCCCGACGTAGGGATGTATGGATGCACCGCAGGGATCTGTGCTCGTAGAAAATACGGATGGGCTGCGGTTTCCATGGGTTGCCTGGCCATAGCCTATTTGGAAGATAACACATATTTAATTCACATCTAACATCTGTGTAGGTTGTTTAGTTGTCCATCACCCGACCGTATTAGACGGTTTTTTTTTTGTATAAGACCGTATTAGCTAGACGGTTTGAAGTACCGCGTGGCACAGGTATTTTCAATCACGCGTGGTCGTTTGGCCCTCGGTCCTCACTGAATACTCTGATGGCTTTTCTGAGTGTACAAATGTCAGCAAACCATGCACCGATACTAGGCGGTTTTCTGTAACCAGAATTGCAACGTCTCAGACATGTAGAAGAACAGGGGAAGGCCCAAGACACCTCTTTTATTTGCAGTTAACTTACAGGGGGCGAATCACTCCCCGACAGCCAAAACAAAGCCGGATCCCGTACATATTTGGAAGGGTTGGATCCTCGCGTTGTTATTTTGTAGTTATTAGAAAAGAATGTTATTCTGACAAAAAAATCAATAGGAAAAGAATGGTTTAATATTTGCAGGGAGAGAATGGTGCCCTCCGTTTCGTCAGTGGCTCCCTCCTTTTATACTCTTCACCACAATCTCTGCAGTCCGCGACACCAAATCCGACCAGTTCCTGAACAGATAATTAACCAAGCAAGATAACACCATGAGAATAAAACAATGAACAAAATTATCCACATTGCACCAGATAAGAAGAAGAATAAACAAGATAAGAGAGATGGAGTAGTCGTTTCCTACATACCCATTCTGGGAGTCGAATGTGATGCCCACCGTGTACCTGGCCTCCCGAAGAGCCTTCCTGAAGCGCTGCAGCATCTCGGGCGGATGGGACTGGACGTCCATCGCCAGGAGAACCGAGGGCTCGATGTCGCAGAAGATCGGGATCAGCTTCTTACCGGCCTCGACCAGCATTGCCAGCTCGTGGAGGCAGAAGAAGGACTCGTTGTACCTGGGAGAGAAGATGGCGATCCCGACCTCGCAGTTTAGTATGGCGCTGTGAATGCTGTCGTAGAGCTTGTCTCCTGGTTCCATGGTCCGGTTATCCAGGAACGGGCGGATGTTGTGCTGGACGAGGCGGTCGTAGAGCAACCCGGCCATCGACCGTTTGGTATCGGCTCCCCTGTGGTTTATGAAGACGTCGCAATGGCGGGTGGCCCTTTCGGTCGTGACCACCTCTTTCTGGGCGGCAGCAGCAATTGGCACAACAGGCGCCTGGATTCGCCGTTGGTAGGGGCTTACGACCCTGGCGGTGAGGCGTCGAGAGAGGGCCCGCGATACGGCCGCCATGGATCCTCTAGATTAGATGGTGGGGTTTGAAGAGGAATTAATGGAGGATTGCTAATTCTGCGGGTGGTAAATGTGGGTTTGTGACTAGGTTCTTTTCGTTTGCGTGTCTCGACGTGCGTGTGCTGCGGGTGGGGCGATTGTGTGGGGTTTCGATGGCAAGCATGCTGGCATGGTGGGATTTGGGGCATTTTATAATGTGGGTTGGGGGGGAGGGGGGCGTGCTTTGAACGGATCGACGACCATCGTCAAGGTCTGCAATGTTTGATTTGAACGTTGGATGATCGCAGGTTTGTCTATGACGATTTCAAAGGGGTAGGGGAAGCAGGAGATACGAATGTTTGATTTGTATGGGCAGGTGGTAGTCATAGCCGAGGCAGTTGGCACCGCATGTAGGGGATAATTTTGACATAACGATAGTTAGCAGTCTACATCCGATACCGAGTTCCAGTATGCTACCGAGGCCTAGCGTCGTGTCCAAGTAGTTAGCAGTCTAAGTTTAAAAAATGTCTGAAAATGCCAAAATGGTTAGCGTCATTTTCTAGAAGCCCCATCTCAAAGTTTGAGAATTGAGGGGGACAACCTCAGTGCTACAGCTGATAGCACTGCCAAAAAAAAAAAAAACAAAAAATAAAATAAAATAAAATAAAGAAGAAGAAGAAGAAAAAAAAGAAAGAAAAGAAAGTTACATCCGGAACCAAATACACAAGCAGTCGAAGATAGGCGAGCTCTGTCTTTTCATATAAATATCAACTCAAATTTCAAATGATATATTATTACAACAATAATATTTCTAGCATAATAAATTTAATAAAAAATACCTGAACAATCTCCAAAAGCAAAAATATGCAACAAGCTTATCAATTTATTTATATAAGAATATTATCTTTAAAGTTAATTAAATCCTAGTTTTCTTTTCTGCTTAGCCTATAGTCTCCGTTCAATCTACTCTTCAGTACCTAAAGTATGTAGAGAAAGATGAGTGAGCTAAAGCTTGATAAATAACCTTTACATCTAGTCGGATCAAGCATGCTGTGCATATAATATCAATTTCATAATTATTTAAATTTCAATTATAAATAAAAGTATGCTAATGGATACAAAAAAAATTATATGAGGTACATGCATCAATATAACTTTCAAAAAATATCTAATGAACATTAAATTTTCAAATTAATGTGATGGACCATTGACCCTTTCTCCTAGCCTTTATGACAATGGCCATGATCAATTGATGATAAGCTCTGAAAGAGACTAGCTTCTCACTATAACATATTGTTAATTAGCATAAGTCAGTGACTGTCCCACTGAAGGCTTAGAATGAAATTAGTTCTAAAATTGCACAAAAAGTATGCTTCCATCAGATATACTAGGAATAACTCAATCAGTATAGTCTAAAAAAAACTAACTCCTGACTACAACATGTTGTCAATCAACATACATCAGTGATCATCCCATTGGAGGCTTAAGAAAAGACTAGATGTGGAACTCATATGATCATAACCAAACTAAAGAGCAAATTAACATCATGAATAATTAAATCAGTACATATATTGATGCAACAAATAAAATGACACAAATACTTTGAGATATCAATTGAAACGCATATAGGAAATAGAAAAAGATATAAGAAAATTTTTAATGTGTACATCCTCCTAAACATAAGAAATTGCACGGATATCTTTTCAAAATTACTATTTACATGTATATCGATCCTTATAAATTTTTCATTTTGTATGTCTATTTGTTAAGGGTATTCCAATCATTTAACCTATTCATTTTCCAATGATATTATATGGCATGGGTACATATGCATTAAAAAAAAGAGAAAAGAAAGATATGTATGTAAAATAAGTATTTTATGAGGGTATACATATAGACATTAATATAAAAGAGTATTCATATAAATTTAATAAATGTTTTGAAGGGTATTCACATGAAAAAATCAAAATAAAATTATTTATATAAAATATATAATTTGAAGTATTAAATATTTTTTATATTAAGAATGATTACTTTTTAATTGCATCATGAAAAAGGAAAATCATGAACTATCTATTTTTAAAGGACTTTAGAGAAAATACATACAATTATAGAAATATGTTGAACTTATTGATATTTTTAAATATTTTAAATTGATTTTCAAAATATTTAAAAATAAAATGAAGTTATTTATTTTTTAGTTTATGAAAAGATGATGATTGATTTTTTATAAAAATAGTTAATTACTAAATATGAAATACAATAACATATTTGAAACAAGTATATTTTTATAATGTGAAGAAATTTTGCAAAAGTATGGTAAGATATAACTTCGTATTACAAGCTAATACTATTAGGGCCATTAAGTAGTATATAACCATTCGAAAGATTTTGGATTCAATCCCATATGTATAGGTGGGTGTTTGTAAAAAAACATGTCCCTATATTTAAAATTGGAAGCATGTATTCAAATCAGCATCCAAATCTGATTGGATTCAAAGAAAGATTTCCATCTCTGTTGTTGCCCTTTTCATCCTGTTTCGGATGAATCAAGGAATTAACTCGGGATCTCCAGAGGACCGTTGGTTCAGGCAAAAGGTGCACTACCAAGCTTGTCCAAGCGAGGTCTGAATGCGTGCATGGCTATGCCATTGGTGTTGGATTAACCAAAAATAGAATAAGCTACAACAAGGTTCCAGGATGAGAATCTCTCTATTTTCCATTTCCTCCCTGGTAGAATTGGGCACCTTGAGGACCATGGCCCGCACATTGTTGGGGAGGAATAATATTCCATTATTTCCCTTCACTCTGTATAACAACCTGGAGCCATGACCACTAACATGACTTCTGATCTCCATCCATATTGTTTTTATTATTTTATTATTTATGAGTTTGGTACATACTAATCGGTGTGCTTGACATCTATTCATGTTTACTGCAATCCTGGGCATACGGCCACAACGTCTTGGCATCCAGTAGCACTGCAGACCCTTCAAATACGAAATCGCACGGCTCTACATGTTTTCTATTTATTGCTAATGTATATATGAAGAATGTCCACGGATGGTGCCTGCGCCACACATCATGTTCAGACATCTTTACGACATGTCTACAATATTAAGCGAAAAGACCACGTTGGGGCTCACATGGGGAGCAAGAGAGGTCTATATCGCACGAGGCGCGTGACTTTCTCCGCACCGGTTCCTGTCTACGTCCTTCTTTGACGAGCAAAGGACTTCCCCTCTCTTGAGTTTCGGGTTCTGGAAAGTAGGAAATATAAAGCATAAAATATAATGAAGGTGACATCTGGGAGCATTTTTCTTAACTTGATCACCCGTAACAACGTAATTTTCTTAGGCTTTGGTAGAATTAAATTGTTCTGGCGTTTGGGGACCAAAATAAGATCATCAAGATGGTTCTATATCACTCAAAAATTACAATAAAAACAGTAATCATGTTACCATACTGATGATACCATGAATCAAGATTACTGTCAATTGTTGATTTTTGAAATTTAAATTTAAATTTGAAATATATCGAACAATTATATTGGCATATCTTAAAATTGCATGAATCAAACCGACTACCAATGGCAAATGTTTGAAATTTAAATTTAAATTTAAAATATAACAGAAATAACAATCATATTGGTACATCTTATAATTAAAATTGATATGAATCAAGTTTACTATCATAGGACAATTTAATAACTAGTGATCTAAAATTACCACATTTGATATACTATATTATAGTGATTAAAGATCTCTGAATATCTATGAGTAATTTATTTAGTATTTTATTAGAATCTAAGATCACCAATCATATAATACCAAAACTGTCCTTAGTATCTTTCATAGAATATATTTATCAATCAAGTAAAATATATTATAATAAATAATCAATATATTTATCAATATATTAATTATTAATAGGTTGTATAAAAATATATTTATTAATTCTATAAATTGTTAATCTTATAAAAAGATATTATTGTTATTATAGGATTAATATTTTTAGTTATTAGAGCTGGAAGTGGGCCAGGTCGGGCCGAGCCACACCCTGCCAATGCCCAGCCTGAAACTTTTTCAAGTTTCGAATTGGGATTAGGCAGGAAAGATTTTGACAAACTTAGACCTAAGCCCGATCCAAGCTCAGGCTCAAGCCCAGTCTGAACCCGATTGGGCCAACCCAATCAGGATTTTAAAAAAAAAAAAATTTCCTTTGGCTTGATGTTGAGTGGAGCACCTGAGCATAGCAGTCGTGCTAGAGGTAGGCCAGAGCCTTGGCCACATCTATCATGGTGCTATATCTCAGCCACCATGGTGGGCTTCGATTTCTTTTTTTGATGATCCGTTGCCCCCATTAGCCGCCGTTGTATTCGACTTCCTTCCCTTGGGGGAAGATCCAATGGTCCAGCATGCTGGCTATTGGCAATGGAATCGTAGATGGGGAACCTTGGGCCCCCGAGATGAGGCAGTTGGATTCTGGCTATAGCCAAGACCTTCAATCGGAATTTGCACTCACTGTACTTGGCCCCCTCGATCCGTTTCACGATGATGGGGTGCCATCATCGAGGATCCCCTTGAACACACACACCAATGAGCCACTCTCAATCAAGGCCTGAAAGACATCCATGGCGGTTGTGAGAACTTCATATCGAAATTTGGTCAGCAAGCCAGCCATCTTTCGGAGGAAACTGTACTTGATGCAGAGCTCTTCCCCTTCGAGGGCCGACTGCCTCACCATCGACATCCGTCTCTGGTTGAGCAAGATGTGCATGATCGATATGCACACAAGATATCCAAGTGGTGAACTAGAGCATATCTCGGAGCACATGCATGGTGGGTAGCACGAAATCGCAAATTGGTGACATATAAGGGGTAGCGTGGCATGTTATCCACCATTAGATTTGATGCGGTCCAATTGCATCTAGAGCATGCAATGTGGAGGCTTGGGACGGGACTCCACTGGGCTCTTGTGGGTTGGATTTCGGGCTCAGGCTCAAGTCGGATCAAAGGTACACCCAAGCCTATTTCGAAAGACAAACATGCTCTATAAATAGACCCATGTCTGGTCTGAACTATTTCGGACCTAGCTCGAAGTCGGATCGATCGGAGCCCAGTTCCAACTCTATTAGTTATACTTATAAATATAGGTTTAATATTTATATCTATAACACATTATTATTTAAATACTAATATTTATTTTAGTTAGAAAAATAAGGCAAGTAAAATAATATATTAAATAATTTCATCATATAAATCTAAAGCACAATAATATATTTCTACTATAATTTAAAATTATAATTGTATAATAATATGATAATAATATGTTTAATAATATATTACAATATATATATATATAGTATTAATGTAGTATAATATATAATGTTGTATGCATATTGATATATCGATTTTTCTGCTGGATGGAAGGATAATTTTGTTTCTAAATTTCAGCTCAAGGTCATTATGTTTGGGTAATCTTGGACTCACGACCTTAAGGATGTATTTTTCACTAGCATGTTGGATGGTGATTGAGAAGTATTGATGATTTAGAATCACTACTATATAGAATCTTCATAATACAATCAAATGCAGCCATCTCATCACATCCATCTATCCCATTCTTGAACTTGAAACAATCATCTCATACCATACGCCAGAGAGAGCTTTTCATATTGTAAGTAAAGGACTCGTTTTGTTCACGAAAAGAACTTTTTATTTTAGAAAGTAACTTTCCATAAAGTTATTTCCTAAGAAGTTATTTTTTGAAAATAAAATTTTAGTATATTTGATTGATCATGAAAAAATGACTTATTAAAAAGTGGCTTATATTTAGTTGAGCACCCATATTCCAAAGAACACTGTGTAGAATATCTATTATACCATTAATAGATATAAGATCATACATTTTACTCCTAAACTTATATAAATAATAATATTATATTTATATTAATATAAAAATAATATTAATATATTATAATATAATATTAGATCATAATAAATTATTGTATTAGTATAATATTAATATATATTATATTATTTTAATATAATATTAATATTTTAATATAATAAACTTATTAATATCTTAATAAATATAATATTATCTATAATATTATATATAATATTATATTAATATAAATACTATATTAATATTAATAAAAATATTTTATTAAAATAAATATTAAAATATAATATTATTATAATATTATATTATCATTTTTTATTATTTATCATAACTATTGATGGTATTTTGTAAAATCTTACCTGTAGATCTTAAAAAAATATTTTGAGTAAAAAAAAGCACCACCTCTTCTCATCTCATGGAAAGTGTCAAAACTCACTTTCCCTATAGATTTTCATTTTCTATAGAACGTGCGAGTGACTTTTCATAAGAACTTTTTTCATTCTCTCTCTTTTTAAAACTCTAATCAAATAAGAGATTTTCTCTTTATTTTTTAGAAACAGTATCTTCTCCCTCCACTCTCCACGAACCAAATGAGTCCAAATAGTATTTTAGGAAATATCTTGGTGCATTTATTATGGCCATTTATTTGACCATAAACGATCTTATATTAAAAATTGGTAACCTGTAGTACAGGAAAACAAAGTAGATTTTTTTTTGGATAAATTATATTCCTAATCCCTAAACTAAGTCGGATTTTTTTAAATGGTCTCTAAATTTTAAAATTTAAATTTTTAGTCCCCTAACTTTCTGAACCCGTTTAATGTTGTCCTCCAGTACTTTTTCAATGACCTTCTCTCACCAAAAATCATACGTGGCACTCATCGATGATTGCCTGGCATTTTTGTTTGCCTAGGTGGCCATCGATGATGATCTGGACAAGAAAAAATTTAAAATCTACTTATCTGTACCAGAACTATCTGCGTGGATGTCTTAAAACCATCCAAATAGATTTTCTTCATTAGTTAAGGGCTTTTTCCATCTATGCCCTAATTTCTTCAAGCGTCGCATCCTTTTCCTTAATTGGAGAAGGCTCTTCTCCCCCAAATCGAAAAAGTTGCTTGATTATCAATGTCATTCCACAAAATTGGAGGCCATTACTACTCGTGAGTGTCCGACTACAGTTGCATTTCTCTTCGGCCTTCATCATCAACCAAGACTTGCTATTCCTTTTGCATTGGTAGGCAACCGTGCTCTTTTAAATTTTTTGTGTGTTCGGCATTGTTGTTTGGCAAGTTGATATAGAGAGTATGTTTTAAAAATTAGAAAATTAGGGCAAGTTATTGTTTGGCAACCAAGAAATGACATATGAGTCGGCAGAGGGTTATAGTTCATCATGGATTAAGGCAATATTGCATTTTGGTTGTTGATGGCTGCATTTCAATCATTTCTTTAGTGATAGAGTAGTTTTTGGGATTGTTTTGGAAGGGATTCTGCTAGGATTCTTGAGTGCTCTGTTTCTCTAATTGGAGTCACGCTCTGCAGTTCTATGTTTAGATTTTTTTTGGGATGATTAGTTTACGAATTTAGATATATCTTGAAGTATTTTCTAATGTGTTGTAATGGTTCAATAATTTATCATTTTTTGTGATCACTGTGATTAGATGAAATTTATGATTACTTTTAGGAATAACTCTGTATGTGATTGAATATTTTCTCATTCATTGTAATGCAGAAATATTTGTTATATAATAGAACAATGTATCTATGTGGTCCTTATAGTATATCAACTGTTTTAAATAGTACATAGATTTCATAAAACTATATCCTCAATGTAATTAGGTCAATATTTTTGGAATGTATATTGCTGAATTTTTTTTAATGCATGTACATTTTGTTGGCTGGTACATTACTTCCTATTGTAATTGGATGCATGTACATATTATTGTTTGGAACATGCTAATAATAATCACTACTATTTGAGTCCTATTTCTAAATAATCACTAATGTTAAAAGAATATTAAATTTGATCACTAATGTTTGAGATCTGTTTCTAAATAATCACTAATGTTAATGGAATGTTAAATTTGGTCACTAATGTTTGAGTTCTATTTCTAAATAATCACTGATGTTAAATTTGATCTTCAGAGTATTAGTGTATATGGCTTCAGATATATTTTCTATCACTTTTCATTATGGTAGGAAGTTTGAATTTAGACCTACCGTATAGTATGTCGGAGGGCAAACTTCAATCTATGATAATATTGATTTTGATAGAATATCTATTCCGAAGCTGGAGGACATGTTAGAGCATATTGGAGTTTCCAACTTTCACAATTTTATTATGTCAAGCTAAGAAAAGATTTGAACAATGGACTGAAATTTATTTTGAAGATTAGGAAATTTTACAAATAGTTTCAGACATTCCTCCACATGCCATGATACATGTTTATGTAGAACATGGAGATGAGGGAGTTGGTTGTGCATCCACTTCAGCTGTGCCAGATCCAGGACAGTTGGATGAATTGCAGCCTTGTTTAGTTAGAGAGTCTTTGCTGAATTTAGAGTATGTGCCTATCCATTTACCTAGCCAAAATATTGGGAAAGACAGTAGGGATGTTAGGGCCGAAGGCAGTAAGGCTGTTAGGCTAAAGGTAGTGAGGGAGTTGGGATTGCAGACAGTAAAAGTGAAAGCATTAGTGTTAGAAGTATTAACTTAGATGATCTACAGGACAGTGATTACATCGATAGTGAGGGGGATCAAGGTCATGAAACTAGGGGTCAGGGGGTTGAACCTAGTGTTCAAGAGGCTGTTCCTAGGGATGAAGAGGCTGTACCTAGGGATGAAGAGGCTGAAACAGCAGAACCCATGACTGAACAGGGGGGAAGCCAACAAGATGTTTCATTTAGATTATGCAGACTCCTTGGATTTGGACTCAATTGATAGTTTAGATGAGGAGAATGTAGATACATTCGATGTATTCAGAGAGAAAATTAATTTGAGTAATGTACAGTTTAAGTTAGATATAAAATTCAAGAGTTTTGAAGTACTAGAAAAAGCAATAAGAGAGCATATAATAAGTGGAGATCATAATTTGAGGTTGGTCAAGAATGACAGGATGTGGGTGAAGGCAAAATGTCAAGAGGGGTGTAAGTGGCACTTGCATACTTTGAAGATGCAGGATGGTTCAACTATTCAATTAAGTCCTACTACGGTGAGCATACTTGTCCAAGAGAGGTTTGGAATAGAAATATGAAATCTAGTTACTTGGCCAAAAAGTACCTCGACAGATTCAAGACTCAGCCTTCTTGGAAGTCAAGTGAGTTGGTTGTATAGGTCAGAAAGGATTTGAATGCATAAATATCAAGATCCCAAGCATATTGGGTCAAGAAGAAGGCTATGAACATGATACAAAGTACTATTATAGAGCAATACAACAAGTTGTGGAATTATGCTGAGGAGATTAGGACTAACGCAGGAAGTATAGTGAAGATGGTAGTTGATACACAGCATCCCACCGATGAACTAATCTTTAAAAGATTTTATGTTTGTTTTGATGCTTGTAAACAAGACTTTTTGGATGGCTGCAGGCCTGTAATTGCCCTAGATACTTGTCACCTTAAAGGGCCATATATGGGGCAGTTAATTGCCGCAGTTGGCAATGATGGAAATGATGGTATTTACCCAATCACATGGGCTATTGTAGAAACTGAATTGAAGGATAGCTGGAGCTGGTTCCTAGAGCTTCTTTAATTTGATGTTGGCTCATACATAGAAAGAGGATGGACATTCATATCTGATCAGCAGAAGGTATATTTACATATTATAAAATCTACAATATATTAAGGTAAATTTAAATATGCAAACAGTATGTATGTCAATCAAATTTCTTGACAATGGTAGGGCCTACTACCCACATTTAATGATCTACTCCCAGGGGTTGATCATAGATTCCATGTACGATATTTGTTTGTAAATTTTAAGATAAAATTCAAGGGGTTGATACTAAAGGATGTCTTATGGAATACAGCAAGGGCTACAATAAGGGCAGACTTTGAGTACCAGCTTTATGTGATGGAACAGATTGATCCAGCTGCATACCAGTGGTTGATGGATGTTTTTGAAAGATTCTAGTCTAGACATCCATTTAAGATATTTTCAAGATGTGATATGCTCTTAAATAATTTATCTGAAACTTTTAATACTTATATATTACAGTTCAGAGATAAGCCTATTGTGCAGATGCTTGAAATGATACGTAAAGTGTGATGTCAAGGATAATCAAAAAGAGGGAGTTAATGTTGAAACATGATCATCCTATTTGTCCTAATATTATCAAGAACTTAGAGAAACATAAAGAACTATCAAGGTATTGCCTTGCCGCATGGGCTGATGGAAGCAAGTATGAAGTAGAACATGATGAACCTAGAGGCCTACGAATGCAGCTGTTATAGATGGCAGTTAACTGGTATACCTTGTGCACATACCATATAGTGCACATATTTCTTAAAAAGGAGGCCTGAGGAGTTTGTACATATGTACTTTCATAAGGAGACATATATGAGAATATATTCCCACTTCCTCCTACCACTAAATGGGCAGAATATGTGGTCTAGGACTAACTTAGTCCCTCTGCTCCCTCCAACTATAAGAAGGCCACCTGGTAGGCCCAAAACGCAATGTAGGAGGGCTGTTGATGAACCATAAAACCTAATCAAACTAGAATAAGGAAGACAAACACAATCATAAGATGTAGAAGATGCCATCAAGTGGGCCATAACTCAAGGACATATCGGGAACAACCAATAGGAGGTAACCCAAGAAAGAGGCAAAGAAGAGGTGGAGCATCCACTTCGGCACCTAGAAGCCAAGGAAGTCAAGGGCAAGAAGGCAGTAGTGGAAGATTCATGGGGTTTAGGCTTGCATCAGAGTATCATGACATACAGGTTTGTCAATAACCAAATATTCCTTGCATTACCAATTAAAACTATATACTAACCAATTGATTATGCTACCTTGCAAGGGTCTACCAGTGAAGGAAGTGCCGGGAGGGATCATGCCGAGAGGGCTGTAGGCAGAGATGGTACTGGAAAGAGAGCTGGATCTGCTGCTAGGAGGGATGAATCTGCAATAGGGGGGTTGGATCTTCTGCTTGGAGAGGAAGATCTGCTGCTGGAAGGGCTACATCTTCTACTAAAGGGATTGAAACTTCTATTGGAAGGGCTGGAACTGCTGCTGGAAGAGCTGAAACTTTTGCTGAAAGGGCTGTAATTTCTGTCAGGAGGGTTCATCTACTGCTGAGAGGAGTTCATCTACTGTTAGGAGGTATTCTTCTACTGCCACAAAGGCTGGAGTTCCAGTTGGGAGGGTTGCATCTGCAGGGAGGGCTAGAGTATTCTACCTGGGAGGGTTATGAGGGGTACAGCTGCTGGTATTGGAAGGGATGGACTAAGTTCTTCTTCAGCAGATGCTTGAATGATCTATGCAATGTGGTTATGTTGTTTTTTGTATGTAAACAATATTAGGTTTTGGCACTTAATGAATGGATGGTCTATACAATGTATTTAATGTATCATGTGGCCGACAACTTTTAACTGTAATCACATGTGCACATAAAGCTGATAATGTTGATGAAATATAGGTTTTGAATATATTAGATAGCCTATGCAGCTTGTATTTTGTTCATTCCAGAACTATCTTAAATGTTTGAAAGGGGCCCTCAAAGTTTCAGATTTTTTTTTTCTGATTATGTGGCCAATAAGTTTTGATTGCTTTTACAACTCACATACAGGTTCCTAATAAATTAGATGGGCTCTGTAGCACATATCTTATTTGTCCTTATACTATCCAAAATGTTTATATTTGGTCCTCAAAGTTTCTATAATAGTTTTGTTCAGATATTGTTCTATTTTTTGATAGTTGTCCACCTTGTTTGTTCACATACAAGTGCTAATATATTGCATTGTTTCTGAAAGCTTCACAAAAGTATTTTTGAAATAAGTTAACAATCTTACGGGCTCTGTAAATGAAATTTGCATTTTTTTTGTCCAGTCCTCTCCTATTTTCTGATAGTTCTGCAGTTTATTTTGGTATATTGTAAATCAAAATCTTTACACTATTACTCAAAAAATGCAAAAAGTTAACAAGTAGACCAACATAAAAAGATTTCATTTCATTAACAAACATCTCATTTTAACACCCATAAACCCCCATCGCTAAGCATTACAAAATGCCAAAATAGAGTACAAAACAACACATCCCTGAGCTAATCCTAATTCTTCAACAACAGCAGATCAATAACCAACCAAGAGATCAAAATAATTCTCCAATACATCTTCTCTTTGATATGCTAGCATCCGACTTGCTTCACTATCTCATCGATTTCCTCCTTAAGTTGATTTATCACCATCTTCTCACGTGGATAGATTTCAGCATCAAACTATTCAAAATAATCACATGAAACAGTCCTCCCCGATCAAAAATAAAGAAATAGTCAAAAAGAGGGAGAAAATCAGCTAGAGTTAGGGAAAGACAACTCATACCCCAAATCGTGGGCAATCAAAGAATCTTTGATCTGGATTTCTCTTTGTCCAAGAGGTCTTTATTTGAGTACGATGCCCGCAAAAGCAAAATCTTTCACCGTCATTATTGAAAGTCCTACATCGAAAGGAACCATTAGATCTAACTGTTGATGAGCTTCTATCCATGGAGAATACAGCTAACGATGGCTATCATAGCACGTCGGAAAAAAATAGGAAAGATTTTGGGAACCAGGGTTTCAAAATGATGGATTAGAAAAAATGGCCAGTTGAAAGGGATTTTGGGAGATAGGGTTTCAATCATAGGAAGGGGAAGGAAAAAGAAGCCTGTTCGGAGGATTTTAGGGATCCACACGGACGGGTAAGCACATTTTAAAATTTTTTCCTATCCAGGTCATCATCGATGGCCACCTAGGCAAACAAAAATGCCAGGCAATCACCGATGAGTGCCATACATGACTTTCGATGAGAGAAAGTCATCGAAAAGGTACTAGAGGGCAACATTAAATAGGTTCGAAAAGTTAAGGGACTAAAAATTTGAATTTTAAAGTTTGGGGATCCTTTAAAAAAATCTGACTTAGTTTACGAACTAGGAACATAATTTATCTTTTTTTTTTAATAACTCCATAATGTAGGCTCTTTTTCTATTCTTTTCATCCCCATCCTCCCAGTCCGTCATCAGCTAAAGCAATGGCCACATGATCTCTTGTTGATAGCGGAGATCTTGTTCTCCTTGGTGGAACATAGGTTACACACGAGAGAAGCATCATTGATGCATCCTTCCTTCCCCATGGGGCATTGGTCTTATAGAGGCGGACAGGTTGTAGAATCGCATCAAAGTGATTGGTGGCTCCTCGATTTGGGAGACAGTGGGTGCAATGGCATTTCCATAGGTGATGGCGCTTCTGTCTTGAGACACAAACAAGGAGGCAGATGGTGCCAGCTATGACGTTAAGACTTTGTTCAGTTGTTCTCGTTGCAGAGAGGAGAGGCGGCATCGTGCTTCTAGGGCTGGGGTCGTGATGCAGGAATCAAGGCCAAAAAGGGACAAGGGGCCCTGGCATGGACCATCTTAAGGCAGTTCTTTGAGATGGCGAGAAGGTGGAGGATTATAGCGGTGCCTAGAAACATCACGAGGAAGTCTAACTCTAGTCTTAATTGCTTTCTAAGAAGTGCCAACCTATGTTATCTTGTAGTGAGCCTTAGGTTCAATTGAACACAAACCTAATCCTGGCAGGAGGATAGTGATGCATGGAGATTTGTTAGGGCTTATTTTAGAGAATTAAAAGGAAGAGAGAGTTGAATGGCTTCTGATTTTTCTCATGAGGTGAAAGAGAGAATGTTTGTCTGTATGACTTGTACCAGAGAGATATTTTGGACTTCTATTTTTAATTAAAAATTAATTCTCTTTCTAAAATTTTTCATCTACTATTTTTAAAAAAAAAATTATCTATAGATCTCTAGATTGATTTAGACTTATTTTTAAGTCTCTGGACCTCTCAGATAGAATAAAATGTCCTTAGAATCCTTAAGGATTATTTTTAGGTCCCTGCGTCCACTACTGACGTTTAAGTCCATATAAATGATAGAACTGCCCTTGAATTGTTTTGGAGGAAAGGATTAACCCAGCAGGGACTTATAAGGGGATGTGTTTTTGGTTTATTTATAGATACCGCCCCTCTAACTCCCTCAATCGGAATCCTTTCTTAACGTCGCATCTCCAATCCCTCGTCTCTAACTCTATTTTTTCATGTGCAACCCCAATCCATCTCTCTTCCCTTCTCACACTCTGCTATTGGCCGCGACCTCAGCAAGACCGCCATCCGGCCACCAGGTGCATGCCATCACCGCCCTCCCTTTTTCCTCCATCTCTACCGACAGTCGACGTCGATAATCTCTTAATACACCCTCCCTTTTTTCTCTTCCCCATCCTTTTTTTTTCCTCTGATTCTTCCCTCATTCCTAAGCCTCTTAAGTCCGGGCCGACGATAACTGCTCCTTTTTCTCCCCAATTCCTCAAACTGACATTGGTCCTAAGCTTGGCATGGCATGGTTTGCCCCTGTTTTATGGTTCCAAACTACTGTCACTTATCTTTAAATTGAGAAAAAAATATATAAAGCCAAAGGTTTTGAAGAGAAGAAAAAGTGATGAAGCTTCCTTCACACCGGTCATGATCCTCCCCAACAAACAAATGGTATCCTTTTGTTTTTCTAATATAACTAAAAAATGAAGCAATGAAACTGAAAGTTGGATTTGCAAACAAAAACATGGTATGTGTAACTATTAACGTAAACTACGTAACTAAAATATTTAACCGTGTACCCATTTATTCAATTTTTTATGTATGATTTTATGGTAGGATATGGTTGTATCAAGTGAAAATACTACTGGAAAAAAAAAGATACAAGGAGAAAAGAGAGAAGAGCAGTGAGATAACGTGTTAGATTGAATTAGCTGCATATTTAATAGGAGAGTTATATGGGTTGCTGATTTAGTTACATAAATATTTATTTGGTTACACATATATCGATTATAGTCACCTACATGTATACTTTAATTACAGAATTCACTTATTAAATTACATGTATTTTAATAGTGGTTGCACAAAGTCCTGATTATATATACTTCTTAATTATTTACTTTAAAATTAACTTTGATTACATAATTGATGTTGCCTCTTTGCAGATTTAATGAGTTTTTATATTTAAGATTTTTGTTTTATGTAGGTTACAAATAAATCGGAGTTAAATGATGACATCAACAAGAAAGAGAGAGAAGTGGATGAGAGAGGTGAGGGCAGTGAGGAGGAAGAAAAGAAAAGTAAAAAAGATCCTCTAATTAATTGTCAATGTTATATTACATCATATGACCTCTTCATGTTCAAAGTTAAAAGAAAAATGAGACAACAACACTGGAGCCGCATGGGCATGACTCCATTTCATACATTGCTTGACGTACCTTCTATCAAATAAGAGAAAGTAATTATTGATAATCTGCTTGCAGCGTATGATACAGTTTCTGGTTATTTTAAGATAGGTAGTCAATTGTTAAGATGAAATGCGAGGGATGTTGGTTTGGTTTTGGGTCTCTCAATATATGGCATCCGTATCAGTTTCAAAGTGGATGCTTGAAAAAAGAGTACTATAGTTAGGAAGTATTTTGATCAGAGGATACATGATGATGGGATATTTAAGTAAAAAAGATTGGAGGGCCTTATACTATCCTTGGTAGAAAGAGAAGGAATGGAGGACTTTGAAGTTTTTATCCGTCATATATGTTTATACATCATTGGGATATTTTTATTCCTGATAAATAATATGAAAGTTGCTAGATGGATCTTTAGGTATATATTTTAATAATTCTAATTTTAATTTATTTATAAACTTATATATTAGAAATACTTACAATGTTGTTTATTGTGTAGATATGTAGAGAATCCCTATTCATTTTCTAACTTTGTACAGGGTCAAGCCATATATGATGTCATGCATAGTATTATCAAAGAAAAGGCCTTATTAGTACAAAAATGAAATACAGATAAGAAGGTGAATGTAGGGTACTTAAGGGGTTGCATAACCACTCTCAATGTAAGTGCCCATTACCTCCATTATTCTTTTTGTAATTTTTCATTCATTTTGCTGCAATTGATTTTTATTTCTCATATGATGCAAATGTGGTTATATGAGGTTATGGGCTTGGTTGATCGCGCTTATTATGAATTTTTTCTCCATATTTTGAATTATACTATAAAGAAATTTTTAATTCGGGGGAAGCTACAATCAAGGATTACTAAAGTGCCACCCGAGAATGTAAATATTTTCAAGTTCGATTATGTATTTTTTTAGAAGAGAGGATATGTACTTTCATTCATAGGATTGGTGTATGAAGGTTATATATATATATATAGTTTGTTATCATTAATGGTTACTAAAATCCATACATTTTTATTCTTAGAATTTATGTGCAGTGGATTATTTACTCCAACATTTAATTTTGCAGATATAACCCCTAGTGGAGGAAGAGGACAAGAAGTGGATCTTCCAACCAAAAGAAGGACAACGATCACACATCGATGCCATTGCCAAGATGAGAAGTGGCTTGTCCAAAAAGATAAAATTTGAGATGAAGATGAGGGAACAGAAAATGGTTGAGAAGAGAGTGGATAGGGGGAGAGGGTTAAGAAAAATGAAAGAGATCCTCTCACACTATAAGAGAAAGCATCGAAAGTTGAGATGGATAATTCATGATCTAAAGAAGAAAAATAATATCCTAAAGTAGAGAATTATTGAACTTAAAGGAAGCCTTGTGCCTCCAAAAGATGTTGGAGATGATGGAGCAACATCAAAATTTTTAGCGATTGTTGTGATGTTCTCTCAACAAGTGTTGACATTGTGGGAAAAGAGGAATACGAATAGGAAAAGGAGGATGGTGCTAGAAAGAGGAGGAGGGTTGTAGGTGGGTTAATAAAAAAATCAAGTTCATAGTAAGGATGGTGAAGAATAAGGGCCATAGATAGAAATCTGTGAAGGTAAAAAGTCCTTATGCCCTCCTACCTATCTGTCGATTAACTAGAAATAAAATAGTTGAAGAACCCCACATGCCGGACACTCCGGCCCCTACCGTTAAATCTATCATTGATGTAGACAGCGTGATTACTTAATTCTGTGTGGTATGCAAATAACTATACTTCTATTTTTTTCAATACATACAATGATACTTATAAACTCAATTTTTTTTTAGGTGATATTCAGGTGTACCATAAGAAACGATGAGATAACTTAGGGTCGAATTATATTACAAAGGAAGAGAAGGAGACTATAGCGAGATTCCTCTCATTGATCATGGATCGATAATATCTCTTTTTTATAGGATATTTGATTTCATATTTTAAACATATGGTTGCACACAATATATTTTTAGTTATACTGAAAATGTCTTCGGCTACATGTTTTCACTTTTGGTTACACAGTCTTCAATTTTGATTACACAATGATCATCTATGGTTACATAAATTTTCTATGTGGTTACAGAACAATAGTTTGGTCTAACGATAGCAGCATTGTTTTACGAAAGAAAGTTGTGATCTACTATTCAACCAGATATTGAAAGATGATGCAAGTTGATATGTAAAAATCATTTAGTATAAAAATGATTGACAAACATTTTTGAATGCTTTGAATTGTTATGCAGATTCTGGATGCATTCATGGCACTTTTTTGAGAGCATCAGGAATCTGAACCAGATAAATATATTTCTTGTGTATTCATCAGGCCATGGTTGCTGGTGAATTTTTTATTGAAGTTTCTTTACTTTGAAATCATCTTGTATGTTATTATTGATCATATATTTTTTATGTTTTCTGTAGCAACACGCACAATAAAGACTATGAGAAGTTTCGAATAATATTCTCAGAGATTTTCAATTCAAAATTAATACGGCAAAATTGGCCTTCATGCCGTTATGCATAAGCAGTCACTGACACCTGCTAGCAATGGATATAAAGGAGAAATACTTCAAGCATTACTCCTCCCTCATTCCATCCATATATTATCCTGATAGGCTTAATTTGATATACTTCCTTAACTCTGTTCATATTGCTATGGTATAAATCACTAATAAATTACTGATTAATTATAACAAAAAAATTAGATTTATCAATATTTGGATAAGCATCATAATATGCCCGAAGCTTCAAATTGGCCGCTCCGGTAAATTGATGATTATCCTCAGCAAGACCCTACGTACGTATCAATTTAATATTAAACAAGCTCATATGTACTTATCATGACTTTTAATTTTGTGTTCGATCACTATTTTTATTTTAGGAGCATTGATTGTGGAGTTTTTGTGATTACTTGTATGGAATGATTGCAATGCAGAAAACAATTGGACTTTAGACCTGGTGATATCACAAAACTATGAGTAGAATAGTGCACTCCTCATTCGCGAAGGCTCAAAAAGAGGGATAGTCTATGAGGAAAAAATAGATGGAGGGTATGCAGCCTAAAGAGAAGAGGATGATCCAACTACCAGAGTTGAAGATATTGATATACAATTTTTAAGTGACAGTATGTATGGTTTTCAGATTTTGGTGTTTGGTTAAATACTTATTTGGTCCAATTATATGTTTTTATTGTTTGGTTATATAATTATATTTATGCATATATTATAGTGTAAAAGAAAGATAATATAACTACAGTGGAGGAAAAGCCTGTCAATAATGATGAGCAGTTTCAGAAGTCAACTGCCGATGAAATGGGGAAAGAGAGTGAAGCTAATGGGGATGGGGCTAGTACCATGAGAGATCAAACTTAAATGTAATTTTGACAATTGGTTATGGATAAAAAATTGAGATACAATTGTGTACCTAATATTATATTATTTATTTTTTTATTATAGATTGGTTAAAAAGGGATTTATTGAAAGCTGTATGATTATGATATGTTGGAACAGGAGCCAATTTTCTGGTTACGTAATTTTAACAATTGGTTACACAGGTTCATATTCAGATTACACATTTTTATGACCAAGTTACATAGATTTATATTCAGGTTACACAGATTACCTAGTTTCAATAACTGGTTATGCAGGTTTATGTTCAAGTTACATAGATATGTACCTTGGTTACACTGTTGTTTGATCCGGTTACATGTTTTATTTTTTGATTATATGATTGTATTTATGCATATGTGGGGGAAAAGCCTGTCACTAATGGAAGCTGACACAACTACAGAGGTGTATTTATGCATATCTGGGGGAAAAGCCTATCACTATGATTGTCCAGTTAGACAAATCCAGTTCACATGAAGATTTATTTTCAGGTTACACAATTGGTACACGAAAGTATTGTCCAGTTACATGCACTCGATTTATGGTTACATGATTATACTCTTTAGTTACACCATTTTATTTTTTGGTTACAAGGTTTTCATTTCTAGCTACATAGCAACTGACTATTATTCAAGCTATTTATATATATAGTCTACCTGCAGGTTCAATAGACTACTACAATCTACCAACAAAAGTGAATAAAGCACAAAAATATCAATAAACCATATATAATTTAGTTACATTGGGATGAAAGCTTAAAAATTTACAGTCTCAATAAAACAAGTGTATATACACTGTATTTTTTTCTGAACATGTGAGTCTCAACAGAACATTTGCATATAGGCTTCAAGAATCAAGAAGGCGGCAAAATTATGGATTCTTGATACATTAAAGTCCTTTTTTTGGATAACTGTTGAGCTGCATCCAAAAAAAATAAACTAGAAACAAATAAAGGACAATCAATTAGCTTCATGAAATACTAACTTTTATAACTTCATCCTTCCTGTACATATGATTCTCAACAGAATATATGCATACAGGCTTCAAGAATCAAGAAGACAGCAAAATTATAGATTCTTGATATATTGAAGCCTTTCACTATTTTGACAACTGTTGAGCTGCATCCAAAAGAAAGTAAACCTAAAATAAATAAAAGACAATCAATTAGCTTTATGACAAACTAACTTATATAACTTTATCTTCTTTGTGCATATGAATCTCAACAGAACATTTGCATACAGGCTTCAAGAATCAAAAAGATAGTAAAATTATGGATTCTTGATACATTGAAGTCCTTCATTATTTCGACAACTATTGAGCTGCATCCAAAAGAAAGTAAACCTAAAATAAATAAAAGATAATCAATTAGCTTCATGATAAACTAACTTATATAACTTCATCTTTTCTGTGCATAAGAATCTCAACAGAATGTTTACATACAGACTTCAAGATGCACTTATTTTTCAACTATTGGGGCATTGCATGTCTTTCAGTTGTATCCAACATTATGACATCTCCTATATTTAAGTGGATGGACTTCCTCTGGTTGGGATTCAATACGCTTCTTTTAGGCCTACCTGTCTTTGGTTTGATTATAGATAGTTTTATATTCAGATCCTCACACTTTACCCCTATAGATTTAGAAATGTCCACGATAGAAAAGATGGCATGCTCATACATTCTTCGATAAGCATCCATTGTGAAAAATTCAGATACCTATATATACACTAACTCATGCTTCCTAATTATTATTGCACATGCATGTGAGCAAAGATGACCATAGACCTACCAATACCTACATGAACAAGTATGGGTGCTTAGATTAACTTTATATAGGCAATCCACGACTACTTCGAACCACTCGTCATTTGAATATCGCACTATAAGACCCCTCCCATCTTCAATATTTATATTTATCAGCTTTTCAATCATAGAAACTTGATGCATCTACCATTTATGGAAGCGGTAGCATCTCTCATGCATCAACTCCATCATCTTATATCGGGGTATATCTACCATAAGAGTTATTGGAAGCTGTCACTGAAAGAAAAACTGTTTCTTTTCGGATAGCCCAGATTGCATCGAATATTTTTTATTAATCTACATGAATAGGGATAAAATTCTTATCTGATTAGCAGCAGAATCATAGATCAAATCTCTAAAAATCTGAAATAAATCTTTGTGGGGGCCTGATAGTGTAGACCCTCTACTTCGCATACACGTCAGATAACGTAGGAAAGAGGGATGAACTCCGATCAAATCACCTTCACAACCCAACCAAATGAGGGAGGAGAGGTGCTGGTGTGAGGTGACACCTCACACCAGCAAGGAGATGCCCAAGATGGATCCCACGCCAAGGGAGGAGGGGCGGCAAGGATGGGGAGAAGCCAAGGAAGGAAGGAGGGAAGGAGCTTCCTCTTCTCACACCTCTCTCTCTCTTTCTCTCTTCTCTCAATCTGATTTATTTGCTATGCATCCATAGGTAAAGATCCTTTCTATTTATAGATGATTTCTATGATCTAATAAATATAGGATCGTAACTCAAACATGCTTTGAATCAGTCCAATACTCATGAAAGGACTCCTATATGAGATAAAATTGGAATCACATAAGATGCCCACAATGCACCCATTCCCACACCCATATGGGACGCCCACAACCAACAAGATTTCAGATGCTGGTCGGCCCATAAGAGAGAAGATTCTCAGTGCAAGTAAGATTTCTCATATCTCATCCAAAATGGATCCGATTCGAATCTAATTTGAAGCTGGTTTGAAATAATTTCGAAAGACTGTCAATCTCAAACTCTTTAGGACTTTTGTACCAAGTCTAACTTAAAATTTTAAATCTAATTAAGTCTAATTAATTCAGATCTAATCTAAAATTAATTAGACTTAAATCTAATCTTTCATATGTTCCATGGATCATAGATCAGAAACTGTTCAACTTCGAGATTGAACCTAAACTTCCAGTGTAGTGCTAGCTAAACATAGTCAACTCTTCAATCTCATTTGATCCATAACTTAATTCTCAATCAAGTTAGCTTATATATTCAATTAAGTCAAGTACCTTCAAATTGGACACATAAACATAGGCCAATACTTTCCTACAGTCTCTAACTTGTGTGTATGACTCCATAGGTTCAAATACTAAGTCGGTAGTACAGAAATTGATTTTTGTACTAATCGAGATACCATCTAACAATGATTTTCAACGTCCAGATAGGTCAAATAATCGTAAAAAAATATTTTAGAATCCATGCATATGATTACCGCATAATTCATCCTTTTGATCCTGGATGCTCTAGGATGGTCTTAGATTAACTGTCAACAGAGAGTGCTTCATCCACATTGTATTTAACCTTTCAAATTCATCTCATAGATTATTCTAACCAAGATTTTACTAAATTAAATACAGTGATACATCAACTTCAATAATCTGGAGAGGTTAATCCCATCTTAATCCACACACAGACTTCATAAGTACTTGACTGTACCTAGTAGCTTTTCGTCACTACATTAAAAATATAGATAGTCTAGCACCAAAGCACAGTCAGTTACTTGTAAGTCACTATGATGATCTCAGTCTGAAAGATACTTATATCCATATGCTTCGCGAGCAACTCTTGACAGCAGAATGCTCAACTGGTGAGTCACTTGTTCAGTGACGATGTACCCCTATATCTCACCTGTATGCCATACCAATATCACTACACTCCTTGATTAAGAGGACAACCAATTCATATGGTACACAATGACCTTCACTCGATAAACGTCATCGTCCTGTAATGACATATCATTTGATCGTGAATATATTTAAGAACTATATGATAAATCTTCTCTTTATCGTACACTAACATAGTTCTAAAGACTTCATCACAGCACAAGAGTTCAAGAAAGATGTAACTTTATGATGAAAAATATCATAATAACTATTATTCATTAATCAATAATTCATATACAAAAATAAACTCAATCATCATACGATTGATTTTAGGATACAATTTCTAACAGTCGCGCCTCTTTCGCCCAATTGTTAAATGACTCCACGATATTAAAGTACATCTCCCCATATCGCTCTCCTTTAAATAGAGCATTTAGCCAGTGATTAATATCTGAGCCATGTTCAATCCATTCGCATGCCTTCAGTAAAATCTCTCTTATGTCACTAATATAACCAATGAATTGTGATATCTGTAGTGCATATGCTGCGCTATCAAGTAGGCTCAATACCTTTTCTCTTTATGCTATCGAGAACCCATCGAGCTTTTTTTTTGAAAATTTCCTTTAGATGTCATAAACAATAAGCATCGGTAGCATCAGAAAATGATGTCCTCACATCTTTTGTTAAGCCTTTTGCTCTGTCTGAAATAAAATATAATTGATGATAGCAAGGATCTTCATTGTTATAAATTATATCATGAAGTTTCTTACAAAACCAAACCCAATTGGCATCATTCTCTGTACTCACAATAGCAAAAGCTAGTAGAAATATCCTATTCTCAGTGTCAAGTGCCATTGCTGAGAGCATTGCACCACCATACCTATTAAGAATGTGGGTTCCATCCATAAACAATAAAAGACGACATCCACTCTTGAATCCAACTACGCATGCATGAAAACATATAAACACCCTCTCAAAATATCCATCTACATATTCAAGTATAAAAAAATTTTCTGGATTAGTCTTGGCAACTGCTTCAACATACCATCACAAAAGATCAAATGATGCATAATTTGCATCATGTAATTCAACTTTAGCAACCTTTTTACCAAACCAAGCTGCTTGTAAGGAAGATGAATGTCAAAATCTTTTTAAATATCCTTCTTGATATCAATTGGTCTATACAATGGTCTATCTTTGAGTTTCTGAAGCACTATATCGGCAACTCATATTTTTGATGCCTTTGGATGTCTGCCCCTCCCAATGCCACTACCGTAAGTATGCATGTTACTGAAGGTTTTGATTTTGAAGGTCTCCTGCTGCCCAACTCTTGATACATGCAGTCGCCATGGACAACTTTCATTAATGCATTTGATAGTAATTACTCTTAATTTATCATTCTTGATGAATTAATAATCTTTATTATAGGTGATTGAATAATTTTTTAATATCTTCTTAAAATGAGTTCCATCTTTAAATACCTGATCAATGCCTGTTATTGCATTCTCCCATGATCTAGCTAATTAAAGGCCGAATGTAGATGTAGAATCTTGGGATGAAGCTGTGATCGCAAGAGCCATACTCCTGATATTTTATGGATCAATTATGTTGTCAAAATAATGAAATAATTATAGTGGATAATGAACTTTGGATGAATCAATTAGTGACAAAATAATTTAAAGAAAAAAATTTATCTTGAATCAATTAGATGAGTAGATTCTGATTCATTATTAAGACTGATCTCTACATTGATCTCTATTGATGGAGACTTCAGCGCAATGTAACAATCAAGCATGCATTGAACATCTTCATCATTGTTGAGTTTAAACATAAATTATTCTTGGATGGAAAGCTGATATTTTAGCATCAAAATATCTTTATCTATATCCCACCTACTGTATATCCTATCTATAATTTTATTCAACGTATACTCTCAGTTCACCCTCAATATGTTCTCTTCTTGTCCGTATTTTGCCACCACCATATGATAATCCATCTATAATTACTTGCTTTATGAGTAATGCGTAGTATAACATATTGATAAAGAGAATATGAAATAGATACCAGCAATCCATCTACATATCAAGCGATTAAAAAATATAATAAATAAATACTTAAGAATATATTTAACTATTTACTTATATAATAAATGAATAACACTATAAATAAAACAACTGAGACCATTTCTTTTTTTTTCTTTGGTTTAAAGATGAGTGGTAGTATTTTGAGACCCATAAAATAGAGATAAAAATAGATCAGCTGAGATCGTGCCACTGTAGCCATTTAGGACCGATGTCAGTTTGAGGAATAGGGAGAAAAAAGAGCAGTTATCGTCGGCCTGGATCCAAGAGGCTTAAGAACGAGGGAGAGATCAGAGAGAAAAGAAGAAAAACAGGAAGAGAAAGAGAGAGAAAAAAGTGAGGGTATAAAAGAGATATTATCATCCTTGGCTTTGGTAGAGATGGAGGGAAAAAGAAGGATGGCAACAGCGTGACATTAGAGATGCAGCATTAAGAAAGGGTTTCAGTTGAGGGAGTTAGAAGGGCAGCATTTATAAATAAACCAAAAAACACATCCCCTTATAAGTCCCTACATGGTTAATCTTTTCCTCCAAAACAATCCAAGGGTAGTTCTATCATTTATATGGACTTAAACGGCAGCAGTGGATGGCAGGGACCTAAAAATAACCCCTTAAGCAATTCAAGGATATTTTATTCTACTTGAGAGGTCTAGAGATTTAAACGTAGTCCAAATCAACGTAGGGACCTATAGATAATTTTTTTTTATTATTTTTTAATATTTATTCTAGATCTTAGATTTGCCTTGTACTAAATAGCATGCCATTCTACACATGGTATGGTGCTTGTGTAGTTGGTGAAGCAGGAAATGAAAAAAATAAATAATAAAATAATTTATTTAAAAATAAAAATAGGGATATTGGAAATAGGTTGGCAATCTATTCTCAAGAAGGGGCCATGAATAGCCTTAATTGGAGCCTCTATCAATATATCACGAGAGCGAGCACCGTAGGGAGGAGGGAATGGAAATCCTGGACCTAAACTTGGGCTGCAAGTCGGTCCAGGCTAGTCTCTACATTCTTGAATCTAGGGCCAAATTTAGTAACAAGAGAAATTTTTTTTGCATCGTGGACGGTGCAGAACGCACGCACTGCCCACGGTGATTGGCTCACACATGGGGTCAGAGCACGATGCATGAAAAAAAAATTCGGTCCTACACGTGAGCCAATCACCATGGGCGATGCATGCGGTTTTGCACCGCCCATGGTGCACAAAGAATTTCTCTTAGTAACAAAGCCTAGTGCCATGTTCATTTGTAGTAATTGATCTCCTTCCGATGGAAAAATTCTTTGTATATTGCATGCGGTGTAGAAAAAATACACCATGTCATCTAATTGGGCGACATAACTACTACTTTTCAATATGCATATAATACCCACAGTTTCACTTTTTCATTTAAAATTTTGAATGTTGAAAATATTTCTCTCTTTTTGAAAAAATTATGATATTCGGTGTCGATATTATAACATCCTGTGTTGATGCTATGACATCCTGCAAAGGATGTCATAATTTTTTTAAAGAATGTCATAATTTTAATAAGAATATTTTTATCCTTTAAAATTTTTATAAATTTTTTAATGATAAAAATATCCTTCTCTCTTTATAATATCCTGTAAAAAAATTATGACATCCTGTGCAGGATGTCATAATATCGATACATGATGTCATAATTTTTTCAGAAAGAGAGGGGCATTTTCATCATTTAAATTTTCAAATGAAAAAATGAGACTGCGGGCATTAAATACGCGTTGGAAAGTAATGATTACGTGGCTCAATTAGATGGTGCAATGTATTTTTTTACACCACATGCAATGTACAGAGAATTTCCTCCTTCCGATGAAGCCGAGGGAGCGGGGAGAGAGAAGCGGGATTTAGGCGGATTTTTCAAAGGGATGACAAAATGTAGGTCAGGCCATGGCTTTCGTTGTTTCATGGCTCGTATTAGCTTTAGGTTGCATTTGGTGCATCACTAGGCAATCATGGAAGGTAATGTGGATTGTCTTTAGGATGGATTGCCACCATTAAATTATCGATAATATTGATTATTATGTTTGATACATATAAATAATATTGCAATAAAATTACCAAAAATGTTGATTGATATATTTAGTATGATAATTAGATTACGGATAATGTGAAATCAAATTTTTAAAATATCTCCAATAATTTTATCTTGGTGTTCTTCTTTTATTCTAGTGAGAAGTAATAGGGTAATATAAGTGTGGTGGTGGCACGGAGAAGTGACAGGCCAAGAGGTGTGGGGAACTGCGGGGCCTTGTGGGTTGGGGAGAGGGCGGGCATATGTGGAGCCATGGGGTGGTTGGGACGGGTGTGGAGGAGCCATGAGGGGTGGTGGGGGGACAAGGACAGAAGAGCCGCGGGCAGACAAAGAAAGATGGAGGAGCCGTAGGTCGGGGGTGCATGCGGAGGGGGATAGGGAAGAAGAGGGAGAGTTAGGCAATAGGTTTTGTGTAATTTTTTTGAAAAATAATTTTATCCAAAATTTTTATTACAATATTATCCAAGAAGTGATAATCTGGATAGCCATCCCTCCCCAAAGACAATCCAGATTGCCTCATGGGAGGCAATTTAAATTATCAAAGTAATCTGTATTACCATCCAAAAAATATATCAAATGAAGTAATGCAGATTACCTTATTAAATTACCAGTAATACCAAACGCAACCTTAATCTTTCTCTTTAATTTCAAAATTTTTCATCAGACCAATTTTTCATCAGACCAAGTAAAGAAATAAATGAATAAATAATTTTTTCTTGAGGATTTGAGTGGCTAATCTATTTGTTGACCACACTTTAACTTTTAATCTCTATAGATTATTTTTATAACAACCAGTCCATAGTTAAATGCTCTCATAACTTTCAATCCATGAAGGATAAAAATACACTTTATATTTCTTCTCCCCCTTCCACATGGGCTCTTCTCTCACAAACCACTGCCAACTAGGTTCTCCCCTTCCATACGTCCCTTTCACATGATGTTGCCGTCAGTGATGTGGCTATAAGAGCTGAAGTCTGATGAGAGGGGCTGTATCTCATCCATCTTCTCCTCAACTGCACCAACCATGTCATCGTCGGCAAGGTTGAACATGTCAACATATCTCTCAAGCATATCTCACTTCTTGCTACTCTTGATGAAGACACCATGCAGCGCTCGCATCCTACTTCATGGAGAACCTCACCCACTGTGTCCTTCAGTCCTTATTGGACCTCTACCATGCCCTCTATCCTCCATCGATGGCACCAACCCAGCAGATGCTCGAGACCCTCCTCGTCCACCGCCACTTCTTCAACCTTTGCCCCTTTATCCACCTCGTCTTCCTCATTTCCAACTAGGCTATCCTCGAGGAAATGGAGGGGAAGCATGTAGTCCATGTCGTCAACCTCGATGGTGTTGCCTCCAACGACACCCAATAGGCCACCCTCCTCCAGGCCCTCTGTGCTCCTCTAGCTGCAATGGCAAATTAATTGTATACTATATTAATTTAATCGTATATCATGTATATATAACTATGTATAATAGTAAATTAACTATATACTATATTTATTTAACTGTGCGATATTTATTTAACTGTATGTAGTATTCATTTTACTATATATTATGTTCAGTCAACTGTGCATCATGTTAATTAACTGCATATCATGTTTAATTAACTATATACCATGTTAATTTAATAGTGTACAGTATTTATTTAATTATATATGATATTAATTAACTGCGTATCATATTAATTTAACTGTGTACCATATTTAGTTAACTGTGTATCATATTAATATAACTGTGTATCATATTTAATTAACTGTGTACCATATTAATTTAATTATGTACAGTATCTATTTAATTGTGTGCAGTATTTTTTTAACTATGTACTATATTAATTTAACTGTATATCATATTTAGTTAACTGTATATCATATTAATTTAACTATGTACAGTATTTATTTAAGTATATACAGTATTCATTTAACTGTATACCATTTTAATTTAACTATATATTATATTTAGTTAACTATATATAATATTAATTTAACTATGTACAGTGTTCATTTAGCTATCTATAGTATTTATTTAATTATATATTATATTTAGTTAACTATATACTATATTAATTTAACTATATATAGTATTTTTTTAATTATATATAGTGGCAAATTAATTATATACTATATTAATTTAATTATGTAACATATTTAGTTAACTGTATACCATATTAATTTAACTATATATAATATTCACACACATGTGAAGTATTCATTTAATTATGTACCATATATATCATATTTGGTTAATTGTGTATCATGCTAATCTAACTGTATGTAGTGCTCATTTAACTGTGTATAGTATTAATTTAACTATATATCTTATTAATTTAACTATATATTATACTAATTTAATTATGTACAGTATTCATTAACTGTATATAGTGTTCATTTAACTATATATCATATAAATTTAACTATATATAATATTTATTTAATTATGTATAATATTTATTTAGCTGATACTATGTTAATTTAACTGTATACTATATTTATTTAACTATGTACTATATTAATTTAACTATACACAGTGTTCATTTAACTGTATACAATATTTATTTAATTGAGTACCATATTAATTTAACTATGTATAATATTTATTTAACTGTATATCATATTAATTTAACTATACATCATATTTAGTTAACTATATATCCTGTTAATTTAACTATATACAGTATTCATTTAACTGTGTGTAATATTTATTTAACTATGTATCATATTAATTTAACTATGTATCATATTTAGTTAACTATGTATTATATTAATTTAACTATATATAGTATTTATTTAACTATATACTATATTTATTTAACTATATATCATATTAATTTAATTATGTACAGTATGTATTTAACTATGTATAGTGTTCATTTAACTATATACTATGTTAATTTAATTGTGTATCATATTTAATTAACTGTATATCATGTTAATTTAATCATGTACAGTATTCATTTAACTATGTATAGTATTTATTTAATTAGGTATCATATATATCATATTTAGTTAATTATATACTATATTAATTTAACCATGTACAGTATTCATTTAACTATGTATATTATTCATTTAATTATGTATCATATTAATTTAACTGTGTACCATATTTATTTAACTATGTATTATATTAATTTAACTATATATAATATTTATTTAACTATATACAGTATTCATTTAACTGTGTACTATGTATGTCATATCTAATTAATTATATACTATGTTAATTTAACTGTGTTAAGTTAACTGTGTACTATGTTAATTTAACTATATGTAATATTTCTTTAACTGTGTGTAGTGATAAATTAACTATATACTATATTAATTTAACTGTATAATATATTTAATTAACTGTATACTATATTAATTTAATTATGTATAATATTTATTTAACTATGTATGGTATTTAATTAACTATGTATCATATTCATTTAACTGTATATCATATTAATTTAACTGTATACAGTATTCATTTAACTGTGTGCAGTGTTCATTTAATTATGTATCATATTAATTTAATTATATATCAGTATTCATTTAACTATATGTAGTATCTATTTAACTGTATATCATATTTAGATAACTGTATACCATCTTAATTTAATTATGTGTATTATTTATTTAGCTATGTATACTATTTATTTAACTGTGTATTATATTTAATTAACTGTATACTATATTTAATTAATTATATGATTTAACTATGCAGTATGTATTTAACTGTATACCATGTTAATTTAACTATGTATCATATTTAGTTAATTATGTCATATATTAATTTAATTATATATAATATTTATTTAACTGTGTATTTATTTATTTAATTATATACCATATTAATTTAACTATGTATCATATTTAATTAACTATGTATGATGTTAATTTAGCTGTATACAGTATCCATTTAACTATGTGCAATAGCAAATTAGCTGTGTATCATTTTAATTTAACTATATACTATATTTAATTAACTATGTACTATGATACCATATATTTGCGGAGTGCATATATTGATGTTTTCGGAGCTATGATACATACCCCTGTGGACACATCAAAAATTGTTTAGACCTATGGCACAGTAGGGGTCAACCCATGGGTCGCCCCTGGTGTAGGGGTCATTCCATGGGTTGGCCGTTATAGCATGTCAGGCCAAAAATAGTGTGCTAACATCTCTTTTTCAAAGAAGATGACTTAGGGTTCGTCTCCTGAGATTTAGAGGTCAGTCCTTGATGTCTGAAAAATAAGTTTCTTTTTTTTTTGGTTTCTGAATATTGTGAAATCACCCCTCAATCTTCTAAAGACCTCTTGAATGCTCTTGAGGATGTTGACAACCTGGGCTGGATAGCTCCGTTCCTTACGGCATCTTGACATGAGTTATGTCAACCTCTTAAAAGCAACCAATTTGATTCATATGATCAATATGCTCCCTTTTCTTTCCATCCTGCATCTATCTAGTGCCACCCTTTCTAACCTTCCCTCTACATTGCCCCATGTTAATTTCACTTCTCTTACTACACTTAATCTTTCTGCAAACAACTTTGGATCAAGCATACCTTGTTGGCTATTTAATCTTACTGGTCCTTTGCCCAGTTAGATGGGGAAACTCCAAAGTTTAGAATATCTTTATCTTGATTTTAATTTATTGAACGGTTCAATTCCAGCATCATTGGGGAAATTATTTGCCCTATTTGAGCCGGATCTTTCATCAAATTCCTTTTCTAGTGCACTGACTGAAGCCTACTTGCCAACCTCAAAAGCTTAATGATTTTGGATGTCTCATAACATATTAACAGTAAATGTGAGTCAAGATTGGCTTCCTCCTTTCAAAGCAAGAGTAATAACATGAGCAATAATATATTTGGCTTAATAACAAATCTTTGTTCAGTAAATAATAACAATTTAAAGCCACAATTAAGAAGTAAGAGATCAAGGGTATATATTTCTTTCCACAACTACAATCAGCCAAAAAAGTAGCAAGCAACAACATTATACAACACATGCCATCTCGATATATATTTTTTTCCACATCAACAACCAACGAAGAGAAAGGCTCGATAGGCAGCCTCTCCTCTCCCTCGACGATCAACGTCTTAGCCCTTTCCAGCATTTAGACCACCTTCAAGTCCCCGAAATCCTCTAGTCTCAGCTCTAGAACCTCCTCCAACAGTGCATGATCGACCACCGAAATGAGATAGAAAAGCAGAACCCCTTGGTGATCTTCGAGTTGGTGTTGGCGGCGAACTGCATGCAGTCGAGATCATTCAACACGATCGTGACCCAGACTGTGGGGTGCAGCCCATGATGCGATTGGAGGACACCCAGGCCACCTTGGGAAGGGCCGGAGGGCGGAGGCATAGGCGAGGAGGTGCTTCATGCGATTGATCAGTTTGGGGATGGACCAGAACTCATCAATGAGGCAACTGAGGCAAAAGGCTGGGGAGGTCGACGAAGGCCTCCTGGCCGCGGAGATGGCAGAGCAGGAGAGAACAGAGCCGAGCTTGGGGAAGGGGCAGGAGAAAGGTTGGGGGTTTGGAAGTAGCACACGGTGGGGAGAGCGGCCTTTATCATGACCAACACTTTATGCAGAAGAATGAAGAAGAAAAATTATGATTAGGGATCGAGTTAAGAAGCCTTTTAGCCAGAGCAGCGAAGTCTATTTTCTCTTTTATGTAGAAGAAAAGGAAGGAATGAAAGAAAAAGAAAGGAAGGTGAAGATAAAAGGTAAGTCGGATATTTTTTAAAATAAAAATATCAAAAAATATTTTATTATTTTAATATTAAAATATTGGTTGGAAGTTAAAATTTTGATCAACAAAATTTTTTATTAGAGCGGAACCAAAAAGAGACCGGGAGTTAATTACCCATTTTTTCTTTGTGTTCGGGGGAAGTAAGCTCCCACAACCAATTCCAGTCGTTCGAGTTTCCATCCGATCAAGAAGCATCGTCGACGTCTCGCCATGGTGGTAAGCGAACCACCAAACTGTATGTTCTTAAGGATTCTTTCATGATTTCGTTCTGCACGGGCGGAGACTAACAAAGTTTTGGTAGCGGTCCTCCCTCTCCGTCTCCGTCTCCCTCCCTGGGCGGAAACCGCCGCGGGAGATTCAGTCCCCCGTTTCCGTGCCGTCCTCCGGGCGACGAGTGGCCGCAAGAAAAGGAGCCCCACCAACGTCAAGAGCTTCTCCTATGAATTGAATTCCAAAGCACCGCACCATCTTCCAATCCGAAAGCTTCGCGGACTTAGAAGCCCCGAAGTAATGATTCTTCTTTTCCCTTTTTTTACGAGAAAAATAATTATAATGTTTTCTTCTTTTCGTCTCTCCTATCTGATTGTTTTCCACCATCCCTTCGTTCATCCATTCATCACATTGTGATTCAATTATTCGTCATCATTCTGTCTGTGTAGGATATAATGATCGTCATTGAACAAAGTTTAATCGGTTGAGGGATGAAATAAATTCTGAGCTTGGTGTATATGCCCCGGTGGGCATGCTTGAAAAAACTGGCGATGAGCATCCTGAATGGAGGGTGCCTCTGGAAGACCTCTTGGTCGTAGCAAAGAAGTGTGCAGAGATGTCTCTGGATGAGTTCTGGCTCAAATGCGAGGGAATTGTTCAGAATCTGGACGACCGTTGCCAGGAGTTGCCAATGGGCACCTTGAAGCAAGCTCACACACGGCCTCTTTTTATCCTCACGAGGTGCACTCGGTTGCTACAGTTCCAGAAGGAGATAGTTTATGGGAAGGAGGCGCATATTCTCAATCTCCACCACCTTAGTGACTTGGGGTTCTATCACCGGTTCGGGGGAGGCATGGCAGGGCCCCAAGAGTGCAATGAGTGCCTAGGATTTAAAAGATAGGCTCATGAGGAAGAAGATCCTGAAATACAGATAATTGTGTCAAGATTTCGCTGGCCGCCCCATAAGATACTCGGCGGGGACAGATTCACCAGCAAAGATATCGTCGTGGAAGAAGGTTCCATCAGCTGCTGAGAAGAATCAGAAGGAAGTTCATGATGCAAAAGATGAATCTCCCACGAAGGAGGTATCAGATTCTTTGCCGGAAGCAGATAAAACTAAGGTGGGTTTGAATGGGACTGCTGAAGTGCCTGATGTCTCTGAGCATCACTCTGAAATCTTTGACCGTTTAATACAACGATCACCAAAGGACCAAGATGTTGCTAATGATTATGCTGAAGGTCAACAGATCGTAGATGATGGGAAGCCGAAAATGATATGTAGGATCTGTGATTTTGAGATCCCAACCATACATGCTGAGGGTCACTTTAGAGAATGCACTATTGCCGCCAGATGCAATTCAAAGTGTTTAACCATAGATGAGCGGCTGGAGGAGGTTGCTGAAATCCTTGAAAAGATTCTGGCATCCTGTATATTGAGGAGTTCATATATGGTGGATGCAAATCAAGAGATTTCAAAAGCCGGTGCCTCATGTATAACTGAAGAGTCCAATGCCATGTCTCCATATCAGAATAACTCTTTCTGTCCATTTTCTGCTGACATGGGAGAGTGTTCCCCGGAAGGTGTTAGTACTCTAATTATGAACAATATAAATTAATTACCACCAATGCTGAATAGTTCGCATTGTGCATCGTCATCAGGGAGCATGACTCCACAATCACCATTTCAGACACCAAGTACTAGCCAGATTGACTTGCTGATGAGTGGAAAGAAGGCACTTTCGGAAATTGAAAGCCTTCAACAGGTATCCTCTTCTTCATCTACTTACCTCACATGGGACTGCAATATCTTAATAGTAGCATTAAATGGTTGATTTGGTATTCAGCCTCAGCGGTTGTTCTTGATGTTACATATTCTTGAGTTTCTTCTGGTTTTCTCATGACTATGGCATTGAAGAAACGTCCATTGTATGCATTTATGGAAACAGGTCATGAGGAAAAAAATATAAATCAAGACATTTATTTATTTGAATGGTTCATTTCATGGCATTCTTATTCCTTGTTGTTGAATTGTTGGTAATACTATATTCTTAAATGCTTTCACTTAAACATATCTTGCTATTGCATCCTTTCTCTCTTGCCCTGGTTATTGATGATTTAGTTCACCCTCTTTTTTGTTGCTTACATGGAACATAACAATTGAAATTTAAGGCTGGAGGACTATAATATGTGATTTCTATTCAATAAATCATTATGATTTTAGTCCATCTTATATGAAATTCTTTTTGTAGATGTAAACTCTTGGGGAGGCTATCAATCTCTTGATGGAAACTTATAAATCCTAGATCATCTATGAGAATGTCAGGCAATTTGTATACTTTAATAGAAGGTAAAACCTCACGAGTCATTTGGACACTTTGACTGCTTCCCTGGGTTTTTATTTTAATTTCATAAATTGAATGAGGAGTACTAGATATTGCCTGTTTCAGGAGGACTTCATATGTAAAGGGACCTGGGTACCCTCAAATATAGGAGTTTATTATGATTTTGGTTTTCCATCACCACAAGGGTCTCCAATATTTGATTCTTTTAATAAGATTGATCATGAATACTATTTTCCTCAAAAACATTCAGACTACTATTAATATGACATGAGAGAAAAGTTACCATTTAATATCAATCTTAATGTAACAATAGATGCCTGATAAGAAATATACTTGTTTAGCTTATCACGGTATTGTTGAAGACTTCCTTTCAGTTGGTGGAACACTATTATTCCCATAAGAGCGCATATGTATGAGAAATTGAAAGCCCTTGTGCTTAATAAATGATAAACCCTCTGCAAGTTATAATCAGTTTTTTCTAACTGGAACTGCCATGTCGTGCTGGTAATTAAGGCATCCACAAAAATCAAACTTAGATGTCCAAGAGCAAAGTATTTGTAGGAAAGATGAACTCTAAATTGAATGGATAGATTTGAGGGGAGATACATCCTATAGATGAATTTTTGCTGGCCTTTAGAAGGGTGTGTACAACATTTGAGTCCATGTGAAAGTGTTCAAATACTTGTTATGTCAATTCCATGGTAGGACATCTGTTAAGCCATTAAGGAGAGGGAGAGAATTTGAAATCAGCATTCATCTATCTTAGAAAAAATATTCACTAAT
Organism: Elaeis guineensis; assembly: GCF_000442705.2. Lineage (NCBI taxonomy): Eukaryota > Viridiplantae > Streptophyta > Magnoliopsida > Arecales > Arecaceae > Elaeis > Elaeis guineensis. The sequence continues at coordinate 20,752,118 of NC_025998.2, read as the reverse complement.
CTAATATCTATACTGCTACTTCCTAGCCCCATCTTTGTTAGTAGTAAAGTAGATCTTTTGGATTAACACAAATATTGATAATAATGTTCATTGAACCAGTACTGAGGTTGTATAGAGCCGAGGTGTACCCGAGACAGGCTCGGGAGAAGAGGAGGGGGGAGAGGAAGAAACCCGAACCCTAATTCTAGGAGGAGAATGAGAGGGAGAGAAAAAAAGACAAATGCGAGAAAGAGAGACAGGGAGAGGGGAGAGAAATAAAAGGAGAGAAAAGGCGAGAGAGATGTGTGCCGTTTCCAATGCCTAGAGGGGGATGGCATCGGCATCAGCATTGATCGAGGGCGATGGTGTCATCATCAGCATTGATCAAGGGTAATGCTGCTAGCTAGGGTTTGTACAAGAGTGGGGAGAGAGAGATCCAAACATGGTTTGGAGGGAGTGGTGGTTAGGGTCGAGTTAACAAACTGAATCTTTTCGATTGGCCGAACCATCCCAGTTCCTGATGATTCAATTCAGTATACCTTTAACCACCTAGTTCTGGACAGTTTAGCATAGCTGATTAATATATCAATCGCTTGCAATGCCAACACGTATCAAATATTAATGTGGGCAGCACATACTTATGTTATGTTGAATGAGTTAATCAACCATAGGTGCCTGCTGGTTTATAATGAATGTATCAAAGAATGTTACAAAACATGATAGCATGCTGATGAAATATGTGGAGAACATCTATAAGTAACTTTTGAGACCAAGGAAGGTGGTACCATCCCAAACCACCCCGTTCGGGGCATACCGAATAGTACCAGGGATGAATTAGTACAGTTGCATCCTTCGATTCAAGAAATCCAAAGAGGGAGAGGGGGAGGGAGCGTGAGGGGGAGGGAGGGAGGGCATAGAGAGGCTGAGAGAGAACTTTCGAGCTCTCATCTCCTATGCAGGCAGCAAGCCACGCATACAGGGGCTCTGCCACTAAATTTTTGTTAAAATTCTAAGTGAAGTTGGCAAACTGTTTGTCAACTTCACTTAGGACAAAGTTATCAACAATGGGAGGATAATGTGGCATACCATCTTTTAGCTCACTTGTAGGGGAGTCCAGCATATTCTGGTTTAGCATTTCAGGACCGTCAATAGATTTCTGCCATTTGTTCTTTGAAAATCTGTACCTTCCTACATCAGTATTCTGTTGTTTGATAGTTCTATCTAGGACATAACATGTTGTAACTGATCCAACATCTTATACTTCAGTTCTTTCTGGTGTAAGCTATGGATCAGAACGATAGGACTTTAAGAGATGGGGACTCCATCAGTAAGAATGACTCTCGGATGTTCTTTAACTGGAACCACCTGTGCCTGCAAATTTGCATCTTTTCTAGTGTCTATAACATGATTCTGCTAGACGAAGAGTGATACTTACTGGTGCATGCAGGCTGGGCTGAGCTGCACTCAGTCTAACCTGACCTATTTCTAAAACGTAGGACTGATGAGTCAGATCAAAATGGTCAAAATGGGGCATTTGTCTATATGAGTCTGATATGGGTCAGTTAGGATTTAACCTTATCAGAACCAGACAGTTCCTGGAATAAATGAGGATATATCAAGATAATTTCAACCTGATTCTCTCCATCTGAGACTCGACAGGAAGATGGAGATACATTTTAGTTTTATTCATATAAATTGTAGAGATGCTTATAGTAGAAGCTAATTATTGTTAAACTTAGACATCGTCAAGCTTTAGGGGTGTAATCATGCATTCCTATTTGGTTTTGTTGAATGTCTTCTCTTCTTTTACAGTCAGATGGTTGAATATTCATTAGTAGATGAATCTTAGTGTTGCTGATGGACTTAAAAATTTAACCAAGCTGAATTTGAAACTGGATGGTTGTCATTTCAGTCGAGAGTTTTTCAATGTTATGGTGTGCTGACTAGTCTATTCTGTACAATCAAGCATGATCAGACCGATCCAATTTGAAGACCTATTGATCATGCTGGAGCCATGCTTACTAGGACTCACTTGCACCTAGTTTTGTGTGTCAAATACATCTTCAAATTTTGTTGGTCCTAAAAAGGAGTACGGTGTATCATTATGGCTTGTTTGATTCCACTATTTATATGCCTAAGTTGCACTAATGCTGCAAGAAAATTCAAGCACTTTGTTACAACTGTATTTTGATACTCGGTCTAACTTGATTATTTTTTGTTTCTGGGTACTCTAGGACGCCAAATCACCTTTAGCTGTGCCTTGAATTTCTCTGTTCAAGATACATGTGGTTTAATTTTTATCAACTTACATCATTTTGTGCTTGCTATAAACTTATGTATTTACTTGCAGATGGAGAGTATATTGAATATTGTTCGTGATATTGCAAGTCTAAAAACTTACAACTGCAGCTCATTGGAGTTTTTGAGTTCTTACTTAGAAGATCTAAATGCTGTTATTGACACTAGAAAAGTTGATGCACTTGTTGTTGAGATATTTGGAAGGCGGATTGCTAAACTTCTGCAGTGAGTTCAATTGTCTGTTAAATAATTGATGCCTTCCGATACTATTGATGCTATGTAGAGCCATAGTACAATTAGTTTAAACGGTTATACTGTTTTGATCAACAAATTCATTCCTTAGACTAAGTTCACTTGTAACTAACCAGTCGTATTTAGATTTCAGTCTACTTCCCGTTTCATCCTCTAACTTGGCAGGGAGAAGTTCATACACATTTGTGGACACATAGATGATGCTCATAAAGATTCTTCATGTATGATGGTTGATGAAGATAGTTCTGCAGGAAATGGTATGGTTTGTAACTTTCGAACAAACCCTTTGAATGCCGAGTTTAAAGACCGGACATCCATTGAGAATTTTGAAGTAATAAAACCAGTCAGTCGAGGGGCATTTGGACAAGTTTTTCTTGTGAAGAAAAGAGTAACAGGTGAACTTTTTGCAATAAAGGTAATCCATATGTGTTCTTGTTGTCTATTTTAGAGTTGAATGATACACTTACATTTTCACAAATATCTTCTTTAATGGATGTGTGATCATATTGCTTAGAGTTGCCTGGATGCTTTTCAATTTTTCTCTGCATGATAAAATTTTGATACCAATGTATCTTATTGACCTGAATCTGATTCAGCATTCTATTACCAGTCCACCAATTTTACCATGAACAAGTTACGTGAATTTACTTGGCAAACTAACCTTTTAAGGAAAGGAAAATTAATGAATTTCAAATCTTTGTTTGAGAATAGAACAATGAAGTGGAGGTTATATATTAGCACCTGCATAACTTGCCGCTACAGAAGCATGGCTGCTTCTATCTTTTCTTTAGTTTTCCCCCAGATTTTTTCGGATTGCTTAGCTCCTTTAGTGTATAAGCATGAGATTGTTGAATATATTGCACACTTTGGCTTGCTTCCATCTGATGATGACTTCTGGTCTTCCTCATCCATTCATTTCATTCAGGTTGTATGAGACAGAAAGCTCTAGGTTTACTCTTTATAAGTGGTATTGTCCTTGATATCCATTGAAGTTGGAAGGTCATTTCCTATAGTTATCATTTTACCTATAGTGTCTGTTGCTGTGGGTTATTGGTTTCTCTGAATGCTCATGCTTTAAGGAAGAGTGTTGGTCATTTGAATTTTTTAACATCCTTCATATTTGATGAAATGTTGCCATATGAAATTGATTGATGTAGACCCAGGGATAGGTCAAATAATCTGTGCTTGTGACTAGAGTATTATGAAGATAAAAGGAGATTGAATTGCAAGGAAATGAATGAGAAGAAAATAAAGGAACACAGATCCTAACCACCAGATGCATTGTTCTATTGACAAAATCAATCTTCATATATTATCTTTACTTTCTTTTCATAAACTCATACAAAGGGCATATGAATGATGCAAAAATTCCTCTTAGTTTCAAAGATTTTCCTGTCCAACCCTTCACAGACTAGGACTTTTGTAATGATTTTGTCAAAAAGAGTTTATATTACAAAAATATAAAAAGTTGAAACTATTTCCTAACCAACTAAGATTTGAACTTCTCTGATTTGAGAAGTTTTACGGCAAATGCACTTCTCTAAGAAAATACATAAATTGTAGTCCTAAAAATACATCTGAAGAATTTTGTTTTTGAATTGAATAACCTTTACTCGGTTGACATCAACAATGGATGTATGTAATCCTGTGATTATGTAACTAAGGAAATTCCTAAAGAAACAACAATACGGCATGTTGCTAGAAGTGGGTTTGCAATTAGAAAATGAACATTCTGGCAAAGAATTTGAAGAGACTTTTGTTGTCGGGCGAGTCTGGCATATGCAATTGAATTGCCAACACTATTCACTGATCGCACATGCATTGGTATGATCCCTCAAATTTTGATGATCAACAATGGTTAGGCTGCAATGGTAGAGGCTCTCTCTGAAACTTGAAAAGCTCGAAGATTCAGTCCTGGTGTAACGAAGTCATTCTACTCAAACATTGCATATGTCAAGTTTCATAATGTCTGCATGAGTGTCCCTACAACAGAACGTACTTGTATCTCAAAATAGAGGCGCAGTTGGCAACAATTGTTAGGGAAGTCTGATGCATTGAAGCAGTAGCTATTAATCTTTGGTACCTTGTCAGATTGCTTTGCAAGAAATGAATGTTTCACAGGAAAATAAAATGCAGAAAATGATGTACTATAATAAACCATAGTACTGATACATGTTAGTAGCCATGCAGTCCATGTTATTCGGACTAATCTACTAAGCACTGATCTTATTAGTTATGTTAAAAAAAATTTACTTCCAAGTCTTATAGGACTTTTGGCATTTTTTACTACCTTAATGATTAAAATTCATTTTTCTTTGCTGACATCTTAGTTTTTCCTAGTTTCTGTCACTTATCTAGTAGCTGAGTCAAACTTGTATGTTTTATATCAAGGTGCATCATGCTTCAGAATACTTGTATATTTTCACTAATTAATGTCTTTACTGATATATGGAACCTCAGGCTGTAGTATTGCTGATTTTTCATCAAACATTGTCCTTAGGAAAGCAACTTAAAATGCTAAGATAAATATCAACATTGGTCCAAGATGTTGATATATTCTTGGATTTGGTATTGATCATTCTAGATTAACTATTAAGCCCAACATGAAAATCTTGTTTTTAATAATTTTACTTCTACAAAAATATCAAAAATATCTTTCCTCCTCCTCTTTTTTTTTGGGGGGGGAAAATAGAGGTACAAATGACAACTACCTATATGTAGCCTGGGTCTCTTTGGTGTATGATATTCATATGTTTTCGTTTTTTTGATAAATCATAAATTGGTCTATGAAAGTTATGCACACACATGTACATGCATCTATGCATGTAATTCTGCATATGTGTGTGTATATATATTATAGTGACGCAAACTATTCAAGCCTTCGTCCATGGATCCTGAACTGCCATCAGTGCTGAACTGCTGCTGCATGTATACAACTGTGTGGTGCCACACACATACCCCTTCTTTTATTACCGTACAAAATACAGCCCTATAAGTTCATCTCTTGCTTAAGGCAAAGAAAATAAAAGGTGTGTACTAACTAAACATGGGAGGGCATTTACCAAATGAAATCATAGCCATCAATGCTTCACCCATGTGATCATAGCTATCCATGCTTTTACTGGCAAAGGCATTGCACGTTTCCACTGGATTTATGTAACTTAAACAAGGGTCTCATGCTAAATATTGGTGGTTAATTCATCAATGGCTTAGTGTTGATCTTATATGTCCAATATGAAACCGACCAGTTTACATTAGTCAGCCTACGAAAAGAAGTTCATTGGCCATTAAATAGATGTAATTTCTCTACCAATATGCAGTTTTAATTTTAAATTTCTGGGATGCTAAACTCTTAGCAGCCTGTGGTTGTGGTTTTAACTTTTAAGTGCCAGCCATGCTGGACCCATACTGGAACTCACACTGGATAGGCATGGCATTCATTAAACCTTTTTCTCAATTAAAGGTAATGTTTTCTTTTGGTTTAGTGTGGCAAGGCACATGCCTTTTGGACCAGTGGCTGGGCCACTCCATGCCAACAACACTCAAATCCTTGGAACAAGTAGCCATTTTTTTTATGCTGTCAATGTTAGCTTCATGAAAGAAACTAATATTTGGAACTTTTATGTTGAAAGAAAGCTGATATGATTCGCAAGAATGAAGTTGAAAGAATCTTGGCTGAACGTAACATGCTAATATCAGTTCACAATCCTTTTGTGGTGAGCATGTCTTTAAAATTTTCAATATTATAGGTTCATGGAGATGTATATTTAACTTCATTGTGATCAACAGGTCCAATTCTTCTACTCCACATGTAGGGAAAATCTGTATCTGGTCATGGAATACTTAAATGGTGGAGACCTTTACTCTTTATTAAGAAATTTGGATTGCTTGGATGAAGAAATGGCACAGGCTTACATAGCCGAAGTAGTAAGTAAATACATCCGTTGTTTCATTCCAATCATGATATAAATCATTTCTTTGCATCATTGGCTACTGTAGGCAAGGCCATATGCAAATAATGGTACAAAAGTAGAATATAACTCTTTTCAGGTACTTGCATTGGAGTACTTGCATTCCATGAATATAATTCAACGAGATCTGAAGCCAGATAACTTGTTGATCACACGGGATGGTCATATCAAGTTCAGCATCCCCCTTTTATTTCCTGTCTCTTGCTTACAGTTTAGCATTGTCATTATTAAGTGTTGAAACTGTGGTTTAGTTAATCATCTGTTTGTTCAAGCATTGTAAATTCATGATTTCTCATGCATTTTACAACTCAACCATGTTTCTGGAGCTAAAAGTCCCGAGGTCCAGTATTTGGACATTTAACACTAAACTAATTATTTTATGAACTCATGGGGAGGGGGGGGGGAGAGAGAGAGAGAGAGAGAGAGAATCTGCAGGGAAAATCATTTCAGGTACTGACTACATGGGCATTACTAGAAATATATGGTTTATGATATGTTTTCTTCTAGGGACAAGATGGATGAGGCTCATGGAAGGACCAGACAACACATGTTGACATAGTTCAGTCTTGGTCATGATCTGCATATTTATCCTCAGGGCCTGTTTGGTTGGGGATAATCTAGCATGGGAAAATGATTCCCATATCAGATTACCATGTTTGGTATAAAAATGGGAAGAGAGAGATGGTAAAAAAATTGATGGGTCCCATGCTTATTTTCTGGAGAGAGAAGGTAAAACAAATACCATGAGGAGTTGGTGTTTGATAAATTCCCGAGTAATAGGAATCTATACTTGACAAAAATACCCTCAATGGGTCATAGGTGCTAGATATTTCTCCCAAGGATTTCCAAATTAGTTCAGTCCCTTCTTTCCATGAGAAAAGGGGAAATCCTAATCTTGACACCTTGCTATCTTTCTCAAATCCATCCATCATCTAACGAATCTTTGCTGGTTCAGTCTGGACGCCCTTCCTTGTTACTTGATTTGGGGATTTTTCATCGAAGAAGCCATATTTTCTTTGTTCTCCGGCTCGAAGTTTGCTGCAAATCCGCAAGTATTTATCTAATCTATCTTATTGCTTGTGTTTTTTATTGGATTCTTTCTAGTATTATGAACTATGTTTTGAATTATGTTATGAACTATGTTGCTTCTATCATCCCATTTCTATGTTACTTCTCACTCATATACGCTGATGTTATCTATGAACTTATATTTTCTGCTTGTAATTATGTTATCATCATGTTGAGTTGCCTCAATTCTAGGCTATGTATTTTGGGATTTCTAGGTTTTTGGGCTGTATGTTGATTGTAAGGGTTGCTAACTATTTCTATTAATGAAGTTGCCTTTTGTACCAAAAAAAAAAAAACATGTTAATAGGCATGAATCATGTTATGAACTATATTAATAGGCATTCAATAAAGAGCGTTTGCAAAAAATTCAAGATGCAAATGGCATTATGTAAAGGGCCATATGATTATAGTCATTATATAAAAACTGATTAGAGATAATAATGCTATCATGGTATTAAAAATTATGTTATGTTGATGGATATATTTGTAAATTTGATCATATTCCTATATAGATTTATCTCCAACCAAATGTAGTAATTTTTTTTTCAGTGTCATTTTTCAAAGTAATTTTTCCACCAACCAAACATAGTAAAAGTTATTTTCCTCTGCAATCATTTTTTCAGATAAATGATTCTCAAGAATTGTCAGATTACCCCATAATCTAACATACCCCAACCAAACGGCCCCTTAAGCAACTTTAGTGTTTGTTCAAAAGAATAGCTTATCTTTTCAAAGTTTTTCTGAATATGGATTTATTGTATGTAACAATTGATGATGATGATGATCATAATCATAATCTGGAGACAAATGTATGGGACCAAGTGTCTTGATATGTTGGTAGGTACTGTAATATCTTATTCATAATTTTGTATGATGATCGATTTGCAAACTAATCTGTGTTAAATAATATTTTGTGATTTGCCTTTTCCAGTTACTAAGTTGGGATGGAACGATCAACTTCAAATTTGTTTGCTCTACAATTTTATGTGATTTTCTTTTCCATTTACTAGGTTGCCATGGAACAATCAACATCAAACTTAATAATGTTAAAATATTGGCTAATCTATTTGTAGAGCTTGAAATTTGTTTGCTCTATGGTATTATGCGATTTGCTTTTTCCATTTAATAAGTTGGGATGGAACAATCAACTTCAAATTTGTCTCATAGAGGTCGCTATGTTGAGCAACATATTTGGCTACTACAATTAATGTCTCACCCCCTTGACAATAACTCTGAATGCTCTTAATTGAAATTTGCATGTCGTGATATCATTTTAAATTTCGGAATCTAGCAGCCACTGCATCTTTGCTAAAATTGCAAGGGCAAAATGGATGGTGATTTATTGCTTTCAAATCCATGAGGTAAATTGACTCGTGATTTGATACCATATAAGCTCAAGAACAGGCTCATCAAGGTTTTAAGTGTTCTGTGCCAGTTCAGTGCCAGCTTGGCATGATACTTTTTTCATGCCATTTTAGTTCTTGGCAGCACTGGCAGCAGCTGTACCATGTGCCCATCTGGCAGCACAGATCAGCAAGGCTAGCTCTTGAATCCTAGCTATGATCCTGTGACTGTGAGTTTATATCATCTATTTGAGAAGCAGAGTTTATCCTCTTGTATGAAGATATTTTCATGTTTAAATTTGGAGATGCCAAATGTTCAAGACAACATAGGCTGGAAATTTGTCAGGTTAGACAGGAATATCACAACATGCACATACACATGCACAAAAGAAAAAGAAACCCTCTGAACTTAATATGAGTTTTTGAGTAGCGAAAGCAATTGTTGCAGGAGCCTTTTTTTAAAAAAAAAGAAATTACTATATTTTCTTATTTTAGTTTGAATATGATCTATAGTGGTTCCGGTATTCATGTTTGATTTCCTGCATCACATTGCTGGCATGGACAAACTAATTTGAAATTGACATGTATTTGACTAATATTCTTTCCTTTTAAGACCAATTCAACAAATAATTCACTAACATAAAAGTGTTTTTTTTCATATCCATTTTATTATTGTGTTATACAAAATTTAATTCTTCTAATGCCCCTAGTTTAACTGCAGAAAATTTTTGATGATATCATGAATCGTGATATACCCTGGCCACAGATGCCAGAAGAGATGAGATATGATGCTCATGACTTGATTGACAAGCAAGTCCTGTAGAATAATTTTTTAGTATTTGAAATTGTTCCATTGCAAGTATTACTTTCAGATGTCTTCCAAGAGTGTTGTGTTGCTTTTTGCTATTTTATATAAGTTCATATAGTCAAAAATCCTAATTTTGTCATAACTCAAGTCAGAGGTATTTTAAAGGGCTGATAACTAAAATATTAATTTTCTTATCATTCAACACTGAAAACAGGATTGTACCATATTGGATTTATGAAGCAATTAGAAAAGTAAGATCACAAAATAAATCCACACTGGTAACCATTCCCTCTTTCAATGGAACCTAGTGTTCTATGACCACAAATAACTGCTCGCCACGAAATATCCAGAAGGGAAAGTGCACAATAGACTGCTAAGAGAGTGCATGGCAGAATTTGAGGCTTTCTACTTTGTTACCATGTTTAGATAGATGAAGAGTGTCAAAGGGAGAAGGGTGATAAAGGATGAGTAAGAAGGGAAACTAAAACATCTGTCCTCAATATCACATGGAGTCATCTGGTTCTGGCAACCCAGCACTGCCACATGGTGGGATGGTGTTCCACTTTCATGGGGTGGTGTTTAAGGCCCCTCTGCCAGCCAAGGACTAGAATGCAGATGAATTCCCACCTCAGGAGGGGCAGCCCGAGGTAACTTCTGGGCTGCAGTCGATGCCATTGGATGCTATAGGCCCCTAGGTTGCTGACCTCTGGATCAAGACTCCAAGCAACACCACATGGTGATAGCCCAAGTCAAGACAGTCTCCAAGACCAGATGATGGCATGGTGGTGAGGCCATCCTCCCACCACCACATGTTGTCAGCTGGATGAGCAGTTTGCATCATGATCTGCTTTCAAAGTTCCCAGCTCTGCATTGTAATGATGTTTAGGCAGGTGTCCTGGGGTGGCCTGGCCTTCTGGGGCCTCTTCTCTCAAAACCCCTTCTTGCCTGCCCCTATTTATCAGGTTATGTGCCTTACATACGAGCGCTGGGTTCTGCATGACACATGCACCATCTGCATGACACATGCACCATCTGCATGTGGAGTTCGACCAATGTCGCTTACCCAAGGGGTGGTGGTTTTCTTTGAGGCAGAGTTTGGTATCAATGGATAGTCCTGGTAATGGGACCTTTTGTAGTTTTGTTATGGTCCAGTCATTGTCTTCTGGCTTAATGTATACAGTTGGGATGGTGGCCTTGGATGTTTGCTGTGCATCTTTATGTTATAAATAATATACACCCTGTTCTTACACACACACACACACAAAAAAAAAAAAAAATGAAGGTCACAGCAACCAATATATAAGTTGAAATATAGACATAATTACTCCCAAGGCCAGTATGAACAAGAAACCTGATTTAAGACGTATGAAACCTTTTCTGATGGTAGACAGATGTTCCATTATGTTACTATAGCCTTGTGTGAGTATTTTTATTTCTCATTGGTGCTTTGGGCTTTTATATGAGAGCAGTCACTGGCAAAAATTAAGCGCACTTGCTTCTCTGTTTGATAGATAACCACTGTTTTCTTCCTCACCCAATAATTTGTTACACCACTGACATCTGTCTGTGTAACAATGCTTTTTCCTTAACATGAAAACTTGACTAGAACTGGGCCTCATATATCATAATATGATTTCAATTTCCTGAACCTCTATTAGTCTCTAAATTTTTTCCCATTACATTCTGAGATTGAAAACTAAAACCAAACATGTTTTACTGAACTGACCAAACTCATTCTTTCCCTTGCATTCGTATTGCTAATTGAAAACCCAGTCCAAAGACTTGGAGCAACTGGAGCTGGGGAGGTAAATTTCATTTCTTTTATTCAAACTTCGATAGTCATGCTCTAAATCTTTGATACAAGTTTAACCATTAGGGCAGGTGAACTCCCATCCTTTCTTCAAAAACATGAACTGGGATATGATCGCTAAGCAGAAGGTTATGTAACTGAAATTCAGTTGCACCACAATATGTTCAGGCAAGGTTCGTGGACTCGGTACTAGAATTTGTGCCGGTTGCCGACTGGTATGATACCGTGCCGTACCATACTGAATACTAAAAAATCAAAAAAAAAATCCCACTCAACAGCACAAAAAAAAAGAAAAAAAGAAAACCGGACTAAACCGGACCGAACCGTCCGATATCAGGCAGTTTGGGCTGATACCATACCGAACCGATCGGTTCGTCTGATTCAGGCCATTTTCTGAAAATCCGGTCTGAACTGGACCGGTTCTCCATTGATATGATACGGTACGGGGTGTATTGGCCAGTTTGGACCGATATGGAATACCATGTATTCAAGATTTGCAACTCAACCGTTGGAATTGATAGTTTTTTGTTCGTTTTGCTACACAGGCAGCATTCATTCCTTCAACAGCGGGTGAAGATGACACAAGTTATTTTGAAAGCTGTCATCCATGGAATGCAGAAGATGATCATATCTATGCAGCATCTTGTGATTTTGATGATATGACCAATACATGCAGCATAAGCTGCAGCAGCAGCCCTCACAGTTGCGACTTGGATGAAGATGTATCAAGATAACAGCTTTTACCTTTTGTTCCCCAGCAATCTCAGGCCTCACTCATGTTATACTTGATGTTTTTCTGGTGCTGGAAGATGAGTTTGGCAGCATGGCAGACTTTGGAGCCCCAACCCTTTCTATGAAGTGCTCATTCAGTAACTTCTCATTAAGGTTGTTCTTAATCAGCACAACTTTAGTTACTTACATCCATCAAATAAAATCTAGCTAACCACATAACCCTTTTATTCTTGTGTGCTCAGAATTTGTTGCAACTGGCTTCGATGAATTATGATCTGATAACAAAGCGTAGCCTGGAATCAGCGGATGCTTCTAAACCCTAATGCCTGCATTGATCATGATATTTTGCTTAAATGGCCAACTATTTCTGTCTCAAAGAATGGATTTCTCTTGAGAGTGAGTAAATGATCTAGGTATCATGTTTGCATGCATGTGGAAGGCATAGTACAATGTGGTACATTGACCGGCGATGCTGATTTGTTCCTACTTACTATTGATGCCTGGTCAACTTATGTGCAAGAAAGAATAATTAGTGCAGCAGAATATCAGCTTTTTTTTTTTTCCTTGATTTTCACCTTGATGATTCTTTAATTCTCTTAATTTTCTACCTTGAGTTGTACATGATGTTCTTTTCTTGATAGAATTTTTCTGATTTACCTATGTTGTCCCATCTTGGTGTATCAGCAAATCTGAGCTGGACTAGAGAAACATGGAAAGATTTCTCATTTGGAAAACCGAAAACTATCTTGCTCCAATTTTTTGGCAATTCTTGTTAAATGAGGCGACTATCTGAGTGTGAAAAGGTATCAACAGGAGCAATTCATTCAACCAGCTGAAAAAATTGGCCCGCAATGACTTATGATGATTAAACAGTGAGCTTTAGCTGCTTACTGTCAATTATATCCAATAGTTGTCCACATCGATTGTGCTCTTATATTCACGGCTTAATGATGGCAATACAACGTTAGCACCTGGGACACCATTATCAAAAGTTTTGCTGCCACTTCGTCATGGGAAAAGCTGTATGCTACGAAACAGATATTGCTTAGTGTCAACTTTATCTGATGCCCTGACTTTTTAATTTTGTTCCTTGATTGGGGATTAATCCTCTTGGAATTAATTAATTTCTGGCTGTCACATAAAAGGGGTAAAACTAGGAATTGTATCAGAGTGGACTCTGCTGCCATGGTCACATGATCCCACATGAAATCCAATGATTAAATAGATAACATGGAGTGATGATGCTTCTCTCTCTCTCTCTCTCTCTCTCTCTCTCTCTCTCTCTCTCTCTCTTCTTTTTGTTCTGTTTCTTTTTCTTTTTTTTTTTTTTTTTGATAGGAGGTTTATAGGCATTGGAAAATGCACAATGCATCATCATAATTAACTTATCAGATGATGTTGATCCATTGGTTTCACAGCTTCTTAACATGTTGCTCCATGTAATAATTCACGACTATAATGTTAATCCATTGATAATGGCATTTAGGAAGGTGGGATGTGAATCCTAGTCTGTTGCATAACCACCAAAAGGGACTTTACCAATCTGGTAGGCTGGCATCCTATAATTTTTTTATGAATATTAATATCGATGAATAATAAATTTGGTTGGTGTTGAGACTCTCAGGGTTGAGTCATGATCATGCTAACTTATCCTGACTATTAAATAGATTTATTTGAATCATCCGAGTCGGATCTCTAAATCCAAAACCAATCCAACCCATTTAATGAATGGAAGGTTGGATCGATCTATTTGTGTCTTGAATCTAGTTGATTATTAAATAGATTTATTTAGTCATACAATTCGAGTCTCTATATCCAAACCCAACCCAATCCAAATGGATAGTTGGGTCAACTTATGACCTGGACTGGTTATGCCTGATCCAAGAATGGCAACCTCATGTTAAAGTGGGATTAATGACCTAAGAATGTAACCTCGTGTTAAGTTAAAGTGGGATTAGTGACCTAAGATTTGGATGTAGTGGGGAAGGAAAATCATGTTGGGGGGGGGGGGGGTGCAGTAAGCACGAGGTGCTTGGTTGGGAGAATAGAGGTCTAAAATGGAAGTTAAAAAAGTGACTCCTATATCAGTCACTTACTTAGAGGGAGTCTTATTTTGATTCTGATTCCAGGATGAATAGGAATGGCTCAATCTATCTAAAATTCAATTTCCACTCTCCTTTATGGATTCAAATTTTCATTCTATTTCCGATTTCAGTCATGAACCAAATGCTTCATGGGATTTGAGCATTTTGATTTCCATTTTAATTCATTTCGATTCCGATCGCAATCCAAGCATCCTTTAGAATCTATCACGATCCTCCTCCTTCCCTCTCTAAGCTCTCTTCTTTTTTAGCACTAGTGTTGACTACGGAGCCAACATCCTACCGATGGAGTGGTTGTGAATGGTGATTGATACTGTAGAACCATAGATAGTACCAATTCATAGTACTAGATTAGTGTGGGCACCTGAATGGGGTTGTGAATGATTTGAGTTGCATATAAGCAACTCAAGGTTGGCTCAATGGCAGCTCATTTAAGCTCAGCTTGGTTAAAAATGAGTTGAGGTGTGGATCATAAATGAGCCTAGTTGAAATATGTTCAACTTCAAAAAAAAACATAAAAAGAAACACAATTTGGCTTGATAAAAGCTAGTCTCGCAACCTAGGCAAGCCAATTTGAATGATATTGCGTTGAGCTTGGCTCAAGCTTAAGCCAACCACAAGCAACTTTTTTTTTTTGATAAAAAGTAACTATTTAAAATCCTAAGCCAATCACAGGTAATTTCATGCTCGATTTACATTGACTACAGCCCTTCTCTTCATATGGATTGCCGTAACAACTTATTTCTTTTTAATATTTTTAAAAAAGATATTTGTAGTGTTGTGGCCAAGGATCATGGCACGTACATGAGGTATTGTCGTTCTGGTTCATGGGTCTCACAATTTTATCCTTGAAAAAATATCTCACATAGAAAGAATGATCCTTATTTTTATCACAAACTAGTGTACGGATGGGAGGAGCCCCACAGTTACAGGGTGGTCCCTTACCTGATATGTTACTTTGTGGCAAGGCTCATGGCTCGGTACATGAGGTATTACCTGCTCTAGCCCATGGGCCTCATGGTTTTGTTCTTTAAAAAGCACCTCACGTAGAAAGGGGCTATTGCTGACCAAGATCGCCATCGCCGATGAGGGTTCTTCACCGGAGGTCCTCCAAAAGCCAGATCTAGGATCCAAAGGAGCATCCTTTTCCCCACCTACGAGTCCCTCACAGTGTGGTGGTTTGAAGGGTTTTGGTTCTACCCACACTTAAGCTCAAGTTATACAGGGTGCTCGTAGGTTCAAATGGGAGCTTTCTAAAGCACAGAAGTAAAGATTGAACCTTTGGAAGCTAAAATCAACCAAGTGGTGGTCTTCTCCATAAAGAAACTTCAACAGTCAACCAAGAGATAGAAGAATGCACTGATAGGTAAATTCTTGGGTAGAGGCCTCCCATTTCATTGTGTGTCAAGAAGATGAGAGCTAAGTAAACATGAAGGGCATTTTCAGGTTTTATCACTCTTTGATGGGCTACTATTGTTTAGTTTTCTTCTGAAATTGTAAAGAACAAGGTTTTTGATATGGGACCTTGGTTCTTACTAGACAAATCCTAGCTCTTGAGAGCTAGAGACCAAATTTTGACCTAGTAAGGATTCTGTCGATCTGCTCGTTTTGGGTTTGCCTACCTGATCTTCCATTGAAACTATGGGAGATTGAGAAAATCCTAAAATTAGTATCGGTGGCGGAACTCCACTCTATATTGATGACTGGATGGCTACTTTGGCCTGAATGGGGTTTGCTAGGATTTTGGTGATTATTGATATCACTAAATTATATGCCATGGTACAAAAGTTCGGCTAGATGAAAATCTACTGTGCCAGCAATTCACCTATGAGGAATTACAGAGATATGTTATTCATGTGGTAAACTTATTACTCTAACACCCTTGTGTGCTTGTGCTGAAGCAACTATAGTTAAGGTGAAATTGATTTATGCCCATGAATCCAGTGGCAACAATTCAGATGTTGAATGCTCAATCAAATTATAAACCTTCTAAGTCTGTTGTGTCTCAAGATGAACAATAGATAAGTGACTTTACCAAGAAAGCTACCAACAAAACATCTCCTTTGCATGGACAGAGCTCAATAGATCCTACAGGGAATAGATCAAGCTCTTGATTTAGATTCTTAGAGAATGATTCAGGTAAGGCAGCATCAGAGCATCAAAATATAAAAATAATTATGGCACCAAGGGAAGAATAGTGCATCCTATAACACCACAAACTAAAGAAAAATAAAAGAGGTCTCCCATAATAGTACAAAAGAGTGCTTCTTCACCTAGTTCTAATTCTCCTCCACAACAAAAGGTAATCATTTTCGAGCAGCAGGATATAATATTGGAGATGTCTCAGGACTCAACCATTGTTGTTGCTCAAAATAGATAAAAGTGGTTGTGGACCTATGGTACATTCACAAGGATCCTCATTGGGCATTCAACTACTTGAAGGGGACAAGGGCATCATCACTCTCAGGCAGGTATAAGTACTAACTCTTATCTCAGTTATGTGACATGGGTCCAAGTCTTTCTTTGATCCTACATAGGATTTGAAGGTTTGTATTCGACCTATATCATCTACTGTAGCATGGCTCCGAGTATAGATGAAGCAAATAAATTATCATGTTGAAGTAATGAAGATTCTTTCATGAAATTGAAAGGAGCGGCCAAACCCTCCTTTGTCAATTACACAAAAAATCTTGTTCGACGATACAATGCGTTTATGTTGTGCTTTCGTAAATCAAGGTTATCTACCAATGCCATGACCCGTGTTTGAAAGATTATGGGAAGAAATGGGATATTTATATGGTTCTTCAATGGATCTATCTAGAGGCATTATAGTAGCCTGATTGAAGGGGGAGGCACCATGACTTTCATGCACCATGATCAGTAAGTTGTTTTGGGGCTTTTTACTTCAATAGTTGGTTTAACTTAGTTGTGACTGCTATTTATACAAATACTTGTATGTATGAGCATAGACGCTTGTGAGAGTAGTAAATTCAGCAATATCCTTGGAGCTGCCAATGTTTGTATGGGAGACTTTAATTGTATCTTGATGGTTGATGATAAAATTGGTGGTAGACTATTTAAGCTGGACAAAGGTGTTAGAGAGTTCAGAACTTTTTTGCGCCATTCTAGTTTATTAAACCTAGGATTTTAAGGATCAAATTATACCTGATGTAATAATCGATAAGATTGTGCACAGGTTTGGAAGAGACTAGATAGAGCTTTTGTCAATGATAAGTGGATGGATATATTATCTGAATCTATCATCCATCACTTAATAAGTATGGATCTGATCTCTGATCCTCTTATCCATTATTCATAATGCTTCTCAAGGTCTGGTTTCTTTCAGATTTGAGAAATTTAGCTTACATGTTTAGTGTTCAGGAGGTTGTTAAGAGGCTTGAGTTTTTTTCCGGACAACAGTCTTCGGATGTTAAATTAGTTAATTTACTCTCTAACACTAGGAGAGAGTTGAGAAAATGGAAAAGAACTATTGAAAATCTGTTTCAAAAAGGAGCCATGTTGAATGACTGCCTCTACCAGTTATAGATTATTGAGGCACAATAAGGGGTCTTGATGCTGACCAACATCAACAATTACTTTTTTTTGAGGAATTATCATCAAAATCTTCATCATCAAGAAATATTTTGGAGGTAAAAATTGAGAATTGCTTGGATTAAGGAGAAAGATACAAATACCAAATTTTTTCATCGCTTCATGATTTTACGACACAGGCAAAACTAAATTCAGTAATTGTGCTCTTCGAATGGATCCTAATGATAATGATAACCCGAAGCAAATCCGACAAGTACTCCTTGATTAATGTTTTCAACAAAGATGGTTGGTGTAGACTACTAACCAATCTATAGTTTTGCCTATTATCTCATCTATAATCATTGATCAGTATAATGCTAGCCTTATCCGACAAGTCACTGAACAAAAGGTGACAGATGCTCTCCAAAGTATGATCTCTGATAAAGCTCCAGGACTAGATGGGTTTCAGTCATTATTCTTTAGACATTTCTGGTCTATTATTAAAGAGGATGCAGTTCAAGCTGTTCACCTTTTTTTTGACATTGCTACTTTGCCGAGGATTGTAAGCGTACTTATATTATCCTCATTCCTAAGATAAGCAACCCAAAAGCTGTTAATGACTTTAGGCCCATAAGCTTTTGTAATACCATTTATAAGCTCATTGCTAAAATTCTTGTTCATCAGCTACAACCTATTTTGCCTCAGTTAATCTCTCTGAACAAGGTGCTTTTGTGTGGGTTGGTCTATCAGTGACTAAATTCTGGTTAGTCAGGAGATTATACATTCTCTCCAAAGGGCTCCACCTTCAAAGAGTCTAATGTTGCTTAAATTAGATATGGAGAAGGCCTATGATCGGATGCCTTCGCATTTGCCATTTTCATTGCTTCAATAATTTAATTTCATCTTAAGTTTATCTATTGGATTTAATGATATATTATTGATCTTCGTTTGCTCTTCTCATGAATAGCATGCTATCTTTGGTTCTTACCTACAAAGGGTCTCCATCAAAGCTATCCGCTATCACTATATATATTTATTTTATGCTCAGAGATTTCTCTCGATTTCTTCATGTTGTAATTTAGTATTATCTACTCAGGGCCTATCAGCTAAGATGTACAGAACTATCAATTTTTTATTTATTTTTTGCTGATGATTGCTTGCTTGTTAGTAAGGCTACTGTAAGGATAGCATTTTTTTTTGTCACCATAGATGCCTATTGCTCACTCTATGGATAAGCTATCAATGTGCAAAAATACCAAATCATGTTTAGTCTGAGCACCCCTCATGGAGTCAAACACGAAATTCGTAATCTATTTCATATATAAGAGAAGGCTAGTGTTTGGAAATACTTAGGTTGCCTATTTTTGAGAAGACTTTCCACCCTTCTGATCTCAATGCCTTAAGGGAGAAAGTTTGCTCCTGGTGTGCAACTTGAAAGTGAAGGCTCTATCACTAACTGGTAAATAACCCTTTTACAATATGTGTTATTTTCGATTCTATTTACTCTTTATCTTCAATTCTGATACTGTCCTCGATTATTGCCAAGTTAGAGAAAATTTTAAGTTTTTCTATGGAGACATTCTTCTGATCGTAGGGTATTTCATCCTATTACTTGGCCAATGGTTTATATGGTAAAAGAACAAGGTAGACTTGGATTAATTACCTTGGAGGCTCAGCGTTATACATCTTCTTGTAAGCTGGCCATTCATGTTGTTATTCATTCATAATCTTTATGGGCAAAGTAATTTCTGTCAAATACCATTTGAGGGTACTTAGGATGATTATCAATAAACCTCGACATTGTTCTGCAATTTGATCTAAAATATATAAGGTTGGAGCTGGTTCAGCCATATTTTATATGGTCAATAGGCACTGGAGAAGCTATTAATATGTTTCATAATCTTGATTATCTACGATTCCTATTTTCAAATAGCTTACTTTTATTAATGTTGATAATACAACTCCTTAGATGATGGTGTAGAGCCTTATTGCTTCAAATAGGCAGTGGGATACAACTATTTTAGCTTCTTTATTTTCGATTGAAATGATGACTCAAATTAAAGTATTCTCCTGTCAAGAGGTAACTGGGCTGATTAGCTTTGTTAGGGCAATATGGATAGTTCAAGTCTCCTTTCTAATATTTATTCGCTTCTTCATTCTTCGTAGGAGATAGCCTATCTAATAATTTTTTTTGGATATGGAAGCTTACTATGCCCAAAGAGTCAAATTTTTTTGGTGGCGTTTATATTGGAATTGCTTATCTTGTAAGTATGTGCGTCATCGAAGGAGAATTTTACCACTTGCCCAAATCTACTGTGGTTTGTGTGAGGTTGTTAAAGAAGATACTCAGCATATTATTATGTCTTGTTTTTTACTGCACAATGTTGGGGGATGCTTCAGCATGCTATCAGGCAGAGGTTCTTCCCAAGGATTTGCCAGCATTAGTTGACTTTGTTTCTAATGGCCAGGTAAATTCCAAAAGGAGAGTGATATCTATTAGCCTTGCTTATCAAATTTGGTTAGCTCGGAATGAGTAAATCTTTTAGTAAGCTAGGTCATCTTCTTACCAACTTGTGCACAAGGGTTTGATAAACATTACTTTGTTTGTTAATTCAGACTCTTCCATGGTTCTTTCGTGGCACTGGGGTAACCTTCCCACACATACATTACCTCCTCATGCTTAGTATCTTGGCTACACTCTTCATTGGAACTATCAAGATTAATTTTGATGTTGCAAGACCCAATCTAAGGTTTTAGTGGGTGTTGTAATAAGGGACTCTTCTGGCAATATTTTACGTGTATAAGGAAAACTATTACACAAACTCACTATGCCTTGCACAGAAATTGTTGCTGCTTGGCTTGGTCTATATATTGCTCTTGTGGAGTTTTCTGGATATCTAGTATATTTAGAAGGAGATTCAACTACTGTTATTCAATGGTTGAAATTTTAAGCTCTCGTACTTCTCATCAATACCCCTTATTAGCTGACATTTGTCAATGGCTAACAAATAATCCAAATTGGAAGGTTTTCCACGTTTACGAGGAAGGTAATAAAGTAGCTGATTATGTGGCAAAAAGGACATTGAATGGGGACTATAGTCTCTTTTTGGATGGTCTTATACCTTTCTAGCTCAATGCTATTTTACAGTCTGATAGAGTGGGATTGGATACATATATTATTCCTTAATGAAGAATTTAATTCAACTCTATTCATTTTCATACTGCCTTATTAACTATTGTAGAGTGTATCCTTATTTTTTGCTTCTGTCCACTACATGGCTGTTCATTCAGGCTATCCATGATTGGCACACAAATGTTAGTAGGTTTTGGTATCATATTGGTGCTTCATATACATATACCTAATACTGGTGTGATTTTCTTTTATATTCCATGTTTATAGATAGGATATGGTACATGATGATGACTCGATCAATTCTCTTTGATGCCATCAATATTTTCTTACTTAAAAGTAAGATATATTAATGGTTTTAGATGCCTGACCATTTGACCATGACCTACTTTTGATCAGTATCCATCTGATTACCACCTGGAATGGGTTCTCGTGTTTGTTTCTTTATGCATATCTTATGGTGCCTGTTGTGGTTCTAATAATGTAAAGGGCATCAATAGTTCCACATCAGTTGTGTGTCAAAGGAGACTCGTGCTTATAAGAAGAAAAAATTCTTCTCATATGAGGTGTCTTTTAAAGGACAAAATCATGAGGCCCATGGGCCAAAACAGACAACACCTCACGTGACGGAGGGCTCTGTTGTGGTTCTAATAATGTGGAGGACACCCATAGTCCCACATCGGTTGTGAGTCAAGGGAGACTCGCACTTATAAGAAGAAAAAAATCCTTCCCACATAAGGTGCCTTTTAAAGGGCAAAACCGTGAGGCCCATGGGCCAGAGCAGATAATACCTCACGTGACGGGCCGAGCTCTTGTCCATAACAGTGCCTATGTATCATCAAAAATGTACATAGGGTATATTATGGGTCTGTTCAAAAGGTTGGTATATGAAGCCTATTGGTTGTGGAGGGGATACATTAATTTCTGTTATCATGTTATGGCTACATCTTTTTTGCACCCATTGGATGATTTTATCAACTTGCTATGATGTCTTTCACTATCATATTTAGGAACTTACTTATATTCTAATTATTTGAGCAAGATGGTTCCTCAATTTCTAGCACCTATTATTTGATATTATAATGGATTGGTACATGATAATGACCCGATCAACTTGTTTTGATGCCTTCAATGATTATTTGTTCATAAGTAGGATATGTCAATGATTTTGGATGTTTAGACCATATGACTATAACCTACTTTTTAGTTGGTGTTTATCTAATTACCAGGTGGAATAGGAGTTCTCTTGTTGGATTCTTTTATGTTTATCTTGTGGTGGCTATAGCTTATAAACAATGGTCATGGGGTGCATCATGGATTTGTTCAAAAAGATGGAATATGGATCCTGCTACTGTTGGAGTGTCTACATTAATTTCTGTTATCATGCTCGGGTCACATGGTTTCTGCCATCACTGGATGTTCTTATTAACTTGCTATGATGTCCTTCAACATCAAAAAAGCCACATACTGTTGGTGCTCAGAGATTTCAAAGTTCATCCTTCCATAACTGTAGCTGTTGTGGACTTCGTACTGGCACTTTCATTCACAATAACCATATAATACAGTTCTTCAGTATATATACTCATATTTGCTATATTTTTCAAACTTATATAGGTTCTTTGAGGGGTGTTACTTCATGTTTTCCTCAAAACTACAGTCTACAGAGGTTATTGATTGGTCTTTCACTATATTACTATGCACACTTTTTGCTAAGAGGATTTAGCTTCCTCATCACAGCTCTTTTTGGTATACAACACAAATATATGGGTTATACTTTTGGGTTCATCTTCTGTATTTATATACTTTTTTCTCTGTAGCTATATTGTATTTATACTTTACTTTTGATCTGTTCTAGGTTTCTACTTTAGGCCCTTCTATATTTTGTAACTATTTCTGATTCAGTTAATAAAGTCCACAGCTTCTTACCAAAAAAAAACAGCACCATCAAGTAAATCTTAAAAATGTAATTTCTATTTTTTTTTGTCAAGCGACATGATAAAGGGCAAAAGAAACTCATGGTAGAGGAAAAGAAACATGACAATATTCCTAGCAGACATGGACACCTAGGCCGCATTAAAATGAAAGAAAAAAAAAGTTATTTCAACAAATAATTGGAAAATTAAAGTTTTGACATCAAAGCATTTCTCATCTAAATTTGAAAGATATTACTGTACTTATTTTAAAAAATCGTACGGATTAATTAAATGGCTGCTTTTATTTTTGTCCAGGAGCACCCCAGACCAGCACGGATTGCAGATTAATTCGGGTTCCTCTTGTCAGCGGACCCAAAACCAAAATCGAGAACATAAGTGCAGAGAACCGAGTAGGAAAACATCCATTTGATTCGGCGGAGGGCCTGGCTGCCTGCCTGCCCGGTGGTTCGTTGGCGGTGGGAGATGGCCGCAAGTTCGATCCTGGCTTCGCAGCTGGCAGCTTCGTATCTGGGCCGCCGACGCTGTAGTCCGTCGGGGCGCCTCGTCGGCGGCCGCGACCCTTTATTCCGGCTCCCAACCCTGACGACGAGGAGGGGGTTGCCTGCCACGCCGATGACCCCATCAGAAAGAGACCTCCTGACGACGACGACTCGACCACCGGGATTCAGCTCTACTCTCAGATCGAAAGGTACGCCGCCTCCCCCCTCACCCGTTAATCGTCGAACAAAGATTTGGTTTCTTGGAGTGTGATGATGTTAGCGAGGTTTTTCTTGATGAATTATATGTAAAAAATTCCGACGATGAAAGACGACCTCAAAGCGATAAATCATACCTCTAGGATCCATGGGATTAGAGAATTACGGCGGCCATCAAAAGATATGCATCAAAGATATACATCCTTAAGCCACCAAGAATCATTGTTTTCCATGTATTCTGCTGTTTAAGGACTTCATTTGTGTTGGTATTCTCTTCTGCTAACATCAAGTCACATTTCAGTTATGGTCCCCGTGATTCGGGGTCCTGGGAGGGGCGATCTGAGGACAGTCCTACATTTGGCATCTTTTTTGCACAAAGTGGCTGTCCCAGGATTTGGACATGAGCCATTGCACTTGTCAGCTCAAGCCTTTTACTATTGCACCAAGTAATGACAGGTATATAAATAAGCAAAAAGATTAAAAAAAGTGCAAGGCTCGTATCTCTCAATCTCTAGAGAAAAGAAAACGGAGAAAGGAAATAGCGGTACTGTTAGCTGATTGCTTTCCAAAAGCACTCGCGATTATATCCTAAAATGTTTGTAAGATACAAAAGATTCATTTGTTGTGTCCGAACAACAACATACAGTTGCCCTTGAGATGGACATGTGGGGATCAAACTAGGCCAACCTGTTCCTTCACAACCTGGCAATGGGGCTATGAGACAACAATGTTGCAGATATATCAGGGCCCAAATGCCAAATTTGCGGCAAATAGCTGCATTTCCCTTTTCCAAGCGATCCCACGTTTGATCAAGTTGTTTGTAAGCCTTGTGCCATCTCTTTTCATCCCACATGCTTTCTATTTTACAAAATGTGATTTTTGATCTGTGTTGTATCTTGAAGTGTGAAGAATCCTCAAAATTTATTCAACACTTATATTACAAATACGATGAGGATGAGTTTGAGAAAGATGCACGTGATATCATGAAAATATTTTCATAAATGTCACAATAATGATCTCACGTGTTCATTATGGTTGTCAGATATAGTTGTGCTTCATTATGCAAAGCAAGGTTTAAAGTACAAACACATGGTATGCATGTTGTTGTCATACTAATACATGGTAAACCTGCTGGTGCCAGCATGGCAGAAACAAGATGTCATATGATGTGCCAGTACACACTTGTACCTCCAGGTGTACTGCTACCGATACTTTACTGTTATAGTGTGGTAAGGCTGGGGTGCATTGATATTTCAATCAATGGTGCAAAGTCTACAAACACAAAAGATTTCTAATCCCTATTCTTTATTGAAATAGTAAACTTTTTTTATATGATATGCTTTATGACTATGGTCTAAACAAAAGTTTGCTCTGATTATTGATGGAAAAAGAATCTGGCATAACTACCAGATCTCATACCTCTGAATGATGCAAGTTAAAAGGTGTTCCAAGGAAAGTTGGTCACTGACTGGGTTGGGCTGGGTGCCATAGCCGGAAAATATACTATAATGGACTGAAGTGCGGCCATTCTTGACCTTGGGTGGGACAGATGTAGTCCAATCCTGACTCAACCAAAAAAACCTGATATAATCCCCAAGTGGAACTAAGGATCATGCGAGATTTCATGGCAATGGATTAGTTTTAAATCTGAACCTCTGCACACAGACTGGTACCTGTGTTTTGATTATTTCTATGAAACAACATATCTGGTTATGATCCGATTTTCGGTCGTATATCTTCTGTTTAACATCAGTGATTAGCATAAAACATACTGGAAATAGAGTTGTAAAGGGTGGAAAGAGAAGTGGGAAGAAGAATAGAAGCAGTAGGGGAGAAATTTGATCACCATTCTAGCACAAATAAATCACCATAATCTCTCTTCTTCCTAGAAGCTTACATAGCCCTTTACAAAACCTGTGCTGACTCCTTTCCTTGCCCTATAAGGACTCTTTTAAAAGGAAATGATGCTAAACTCTTCTAAACATGGACAAACTTACTCTTACCAGAACTCCTAACCAAGGTTTTTGGTATCGATACCGATGGCCATGCTGGTCGCCGGCCGGTACAATATGATACTAGTACCGAACTATACCAACATACGGTACGGCCAATCGTGCCGACCAAGCTTGCCAGCCAAACTGGCACGTCATTTTTTTTTTTGAGAAAGAGGTATTCAATGAAATTTTTAGTGATTATTGAATGTTTTGAAGTTCAAATTATTATTTAGTGATATTAACTAATATTCGTATCACTTCGATACAGCGTTAATTGCATGTGATACGAATTTAAGTGTGATATAATATTATTTAGCATCCTAAATAATCAATACATAGATTAGATATCATTGGATCTTAAAATGCTTAAATCAATTAAAAAATCTAAGAATACTAAATACATACCGATCATCAGAATCTGGTCGACTGTCGATGTCCGTAAATAGCAGGATCATTTATATATTTAAGAGGAATATCAGTCCACACCTCTAGCCATATAGCATTATAATCCTCTACACTCATTTCATAAGGTAGGCATGCTGGATCAGAACTTACCCTCGAACTCTCACTGAGGTCCTGGCTCTGAGTGGTATCCTCGGACTGATAGCATGATTGTGAAGGGGTTCATCCAAATATACCAGCAACAAATTTCAATCTGTAAAATGCTTTAGACTGCATAGGATAGTCGCCACTAGAAGATGTCTCCGATGCACCATATTCATATCCATATCCGTAAAGATCATAGGGTGGCTGTGGCTGCGGATAGGAGGATCCAGAATACGAAGATGAACCTAATAGATCTATGGATTCTACTCCACGTGCAAGATCATCTGCAGCTGCATCATATTCTGAACGATCTTGCGGAGCCCATCATCTGTATGAAATCGTATCATCATGGGCTCTACCAACACATGTACCGTGGTTCCTATGCTGCGTGGCGTGCGTAAATTAAGACTCACCAATGAATCGAAGACCACCAACTAGCTGCATCTCCTATTCTCCAGTCCCTCCATAATCATCAAATCTATGATCAGTTGAAGAACTATCATCACTGCTTTGTCTGGTATCTGAATCTGAGTGAACCGAATGCTCAATCTCTACTAGAGCTGCACTTGCCTTTCCTTTTCTTTTGTTCATGTCTCGCTCTGGCTGCCTAGGCTGCGAGGGTTGATGCTGTGGCGTATCGGTTGGAAGTCTGTGTGGAATGTCGCTGCTTGCCCACTGAGAGGCATCCATCCGCTAGCGACAAAACTGGTTGGTCGTGGAGGCGATTATGGCTCATCAAGCTCTGAATCCTGCTACTGACTCATAACCCATCCGATCATCGGATCTCCATCTTCATCAATAAAATCACTAGAAGTCGGATCCGAATACTTCAGCTAAACTTTCTCCTGAATGAATTTGAGCCTCAACCTTTGATTGTAGTGCATATACATAAGATCGTTGAGGCATCTGTTTTAGACGATTTCTCTGTTTGCTATAGATAAGGGCAAAGATCGATCAATTGCGCTCACATTCACTCGATGAAATCGTCTGAAAGAGGATCTTGATAGCAAGATCTCTCAGATGTCGTGTAGATCCACCAAAATGCACCCACCATTCAGCTGCAAAATCACTGAAAATCAGCAAAATCAAAAAGAAGATTGAATATAAAAATAAACTTATTGATATATACCTGGATTTATCTTTGATTTATTTTTGGCTGCTACATTACTTCCAAATGATTTTGTGCCCTCCCTAAATATTTTCTTCTATAAAAAAATCATTTGTTATAATGTCTTATTTGTTGAAGATATCGCTAACTTAATAGATATCGCTGAACTTAACTTACTTGTTCAAGACATATAGCCGCGATGTCTGGATTGGGCTCCATCTTGTTTATGACATTTTGTAGGACGGATAAAAGCTCTTTATCCATGCCAATCCTAGGTATGGAGTACTGAAATCTTGGATTCAGATAGTAAGCGGCACATAGATTGTCATAATTGATTAAGGTTATTTATATAAATTTTCAAAAAATTCTTGATTTGCTGTTTACCTGCTAAATACAACCCCTATCCATCTGATAGCCCCATTGATGGTGATGATCTTGATATACTCATCTGCATATTTTGGATCTGCCATCTTGATTTGTTCCTTTGTCCTCTCCATCATATAATATACGAAGCCTATCTGAGGGTATCGCTCACCATCCACAGCTTGAAGCACTTCATATAGAGGTTTGATAACCGCCACTATCCTCTCAGCCTGCTGCTAGAATGTCTCATCACTAGACTCTCCATATTGCTCCCCTCTGTGCCTGCCCTAGCATATCTGCTCTTTTGCCATTCAGCACTGACAAACATCTAACGCAGCTGTACTTTCTTGTCAATCAGGCTATCGAGTACTATATAATTGGTAGCAAATCATGTGACATCTAGTCTCAATATATCGCCTCCAGCATACTGCCGCATCAATGATAAAACCCATGTATGGTTATAAATGAATCTGATGATTCTCTGTGCTGACTTTACTGTCTTCTGTACACTACGAATCTTTTTAATATCCATCAACATCAGATCAATACAATATGCAGCACACGGGATTCAGAAAATATGTGGTCACTGCTCCATCAATAACTCTCCTGCAATTTTATACTGTGGTCCATTATCTGTGATAATCTGCATGACATTCCGCTCTCCTACTTGATCAATCACCTCCTCCATCAATCAAGGATGTAGCTAGTATCGTGCACTTCAGCTGAAACATAAATAAACTTGTACAAAAATGTTCTTCCATCACAATATGTCAAAAAATTGATGATGCTTTGTCTAGTAGGATCAGTCCAACCATCACACATCACGGTCAATCTATACACAGGCCACTTGCTTTGAAATGAGACAATCCATTTCTCTAAATCCTCCTTATTGCTGTTAAGAAGCTCATTATAGATATCTCTTAGTCTTGGAGGATCAACACCTGAACCGACAGCCTATATAGATGAAATGGTAGAGCGATAATATGGATGGTCTGCTGCATTCGCTGGGATGTGACTGAAGTGAAATCAAGATCTAATAGCTCGTCACATATCCTTCTTCTTATCTTTTCTCAATATAGTATCAATCCTCTGTTGCTTGGAATCTCTGTTAGAAAAGGCATGTGGATCCAAATCATGAATAGTGGCTCTTGTTGGAATCTCCCTAGAGAACTTGTTTTTACTACCAAATGCTTCCAACATGGATGCAAGACGGCTGGTGCCTCTACTGGTGGGCTCTCTAACTAAGGATGTCCTTCTAAACTGTGACTCAGACTCTGCTATAGTGCTTCCTGAGCTTGATCCGCCCTCATAAATTGATGACCCAAATCGAGCTCTATGCCTAGCCAACTCCTCTAGCTACCATTGATCATCCAAACTCACCTAAATGACATCATCGATTTGTGCTTGCTCATCATCTGGATCAGATCCTTCCTTTGACTCTCTAAAGTGATAAGAAGGTTGCTCTACTACTCGACGGTCCTCCTCTGTCTTCTTTCTCAAATTTCTTTCCTTCGCTATTTTAAAATCAACAAAGTGCTTCTTCATCAACTGATGGATCTCTTATGGACACTCACGGCATATGACTACATTTGGATAGCCGCTAGTCAAATGTTGCTTCAATCGTGTAACCCTTTATCCTTTAAATTTTATGTTGCACCATTTACATCTCCAATAATGCCGATCTAAGAGCATCTCTCCATGCTCTCAATTAATATCACGCTCTAGATCCTTCTTCTTTTGTGATGGATCCATTCCTGAAAATTGACAAGCATATTACTTTAATAATTACGTAAACATAATAAATTTCATTTACCTAATTTTTTTATATTTTTTAAATTATTTAATTATTTTTTATTCTTTTTTAAAAATATATTAAAAAATTTAAAAATTATGAAAAATTAATTTGATCTTAGATCCATGTAAAATTCTACCATTGATGCTACATATAAATTTCTTAGTCTGTGAACATGCATAAAATGCTATTTTTTCTCGAAATTTAAGCTAGACGATTATGTACAAGATGCATCAAAACTTTGATAAATGACCACCAAATTTATGTCGAAAGTAGCTTGTAAGTCCCTCATTAATAATCTAATTTTACAATTATTTTTTAAAATTTATTTTTTTAAATAATTTTTTATTTCAAAAATATATTTTTAATTTTAAAAATTATATATTTAATAAAAATTAATAATTTTAATATTATTATATAGATCATCCATAGATCTACAACATATATTAAAATCATGCAAAAAAATAAAATTTTGATATAGTTTTCCCTTGTTTTTTCATTTTTTATGATTTTTTTTTAAAAGAAAAGAGGGCAAAAGAAGAAAGGAAACTAGGAAGGAGAACATACCTCTAATCCACGCTATTCCGATGATTTCTTGGTGTTTTCGGCATTAGGGAGTGAGAAAAAGCATCAGAGAAACGAAAGATATAGAGAGGAAGTCTTTCGGCTTCCTCTCTACCTCTTTCTTTCTTTTTGAACTGCCGAACCGGATGGTTCGGTTCGAAATAAGCCCGAACCGACCGGTTCAGGCCATATACCGCTCGACTCAGGGCCAAACCGGGCGGTTCTCAATTTTTTTTTTGTTCTCGATGCTGAAAACCACAGCTGAACCAGCCCGGTTAGGCGTCGGTTCAGCTCGATACGCCCCGAACCAGGCGGTTCGGGGTGGTTCTGAAAACACTGCTCCTAACCAAGTAAAAAAGACTAGAAAACTATGACTAAATTGTCCCAAAATAGCCCCATTTACTGTTCATGGTAGTGTAGCATGAATAGTACCATGAACAGTGCCTTGCAATTTGTTGACTTGCTAAAAAAAATAAATTCCATAAACTTAAAAATTTAGACATTTGATTCACCCCAAGCTGAAGATTGGCCTGATGTGGTTTGATCAAACGTTGATCCTAGATGGCTAGATTTGTTGCTTTGACCATAGGGGAATGAGAGAATACTCGATTGCATGACAGCACTTGTGGCAATGAGGATGCTGATAGAGATGTGGAGGAAGGGCAGCTGTGATAGGGGCGGGAATGGTGACGATGCTGATGGTAGCAACTGAGAGAGCAAAGGTAGGAGATGGAAGGGGTTGGCATTCCTTGTATGGCAACTGCAAAGTAGCATGGAGAGAG
Organism: Elaeis guineensis; assembly: GCF_000442705.2. Taxonomy (NCBI): domain Eukaryota; kingdom Viridiplantae; phylum Streptophyta; class Magnoliopsida; order Arecales; family Arecaceae; genus Elaeis; species Elaeis guineensis. The sequence goes on along the minus strand of NC_025998.2, from coordinate 20,721,316 downwards.
GGATGAGGAGACATAGCAGAAAGCAGATGGAAAAGAGGGATGGTGCAGCCTAACCGAGGAAGGAGGGCTGACTAGGGTGGGCTAAGTCTGATTTCTGTTATTCTAAGGTTGGCCCAAATTCGTGTCGAGCCCAGAGATTCCTGCCTAGCCAGTCAGATAGGTCTGAATTGCCTAGGCATGCCCAAATCAAATCGAACGTGTCAGCCAAAAATGTGCAGGTCTAGATCCAATCCAGGGTTCTGTGTAGGAAAGATAACATCTATGGATTGAATGTTTCATAAAGCAAATTGAGAAGATTCTCCTATCCATGGGATATCAACAAAGAGTTATTTTAGTTCAACAAGACTAAGACCATGAAGAGGCAAGAAATAGAATCTTGTTTCAAGTTCAAGGATTTGGGGCATCAGGCATTGGTGCATCCACTTGGCTAAAGGCATTTCTTGCCAAGATAATTTTTTTTTCATTGGATTTCTGACAAAGTTATATAATAGTAGCATGGCAGCTGCTCACATAGGTAATGATCTAAAATCTTATTTGGTACAATGCTATCAAAATAGACTATAATTTCAGATGTGGAGAAGTTGAAAGTAGTAACTGTATTTATCAAGTTAAATGATCAATTGTTGATCAACTTAACATAGCCTTGGGAAGGAACATCAGTAGCATTTAAACATATTCAATTATGACTTGTACTCTACATCTCAAAAGGAAGTATTTAACCTCGTCTGCATATTGCTTTTAGCATTTATTTAGGCTTTTAAATATCATTAAGATTTGCATTAGGGCCTAGACTATTTGTAGCAGTTTCCAGCTACTAATGGTGGTATTTTACTGTTCTTCCTTCTATTACTTGTTCTTATCTGATTATAATAGAAAAATGACAGCTTATTTTCTTCATGTCATATTCATCTAATTTGATGCAATAGTTACATTTCTTGTACTAGTCTGCATGCATTAAAATGACGGGGTCATATAGATGATGTAACAGCAGTTTTCACTAATTTGTCTATTAAATTAGTCACAGTGATAAATAACAATGTCTCAAATACAATCCAAGTGATATGCCACTTAAGTATTGTAAGATCCTTGTATGCTAGCGAGGTAATGATACTTTTGTAGAGACACCAAGTAGAATGTAAGTCAATGCCCATAACATAAAATGGGCACATAATGGAGATAACCATGTCAAGTTAGATGTCTTCAAATCAAGAAGATCAAGGAAACTAGGGAGGCTTTAGAACCTTAGTCATCTATTTTTTCAAAAAATGAATGTTTTGAATTCAGGTAAATTACAAGAATATTCTATTTGTAGTTATTTACCCGTTATTCTATCTGGATCTGCTCAGAAAGTACCTGCCATTATTTTCTTAATCTTGGAACTTTATCATATAAATTGCCTATTTTGCTTGGCCACCCTCTCTCACACACCATATGTTCAACTGATTGGAGAGAGATATAAAACCATTTCGTGTACCTTGTTCTCACTTAGTGTGAAAGGAGAGCTGTAGATCGCTAAAATTTCTTAAATTAGTCCATTGTTATTAGACAACTCTATGAAAGTATTAATTTAGATCTCACATTTCTATCCACATTACCCATCCGTAAGCCCCCTTCCCTCACCAACTCTAGCACATATTCCCCTGCTCTTTAGAATCTAATAGTTGGCCGTATATTCCCTTGTTTTTTCCCATAAATATATAACATTACATACAGCACAACAATAAGAGAAACCAAAGGTATAGGAAAGAAATTTTTTTCTCTTTTTATGTTAAAAATTAATGGCTACAAGTGTTGGATTGTCCATAGTGCAAAATAATTCTGACCACTACCAAATGCTTCCACTTGATTTCTATTCCTTGTGGATGTGGGGCATGGCTAATGTGTTAGATTTAAGGCATGACATTTGGTCATCCAGTTTTGTTGCTTAAAAGCAGGGTTCGCCGTATCGGGCCAAACCGTCGGTACGGGGCGTATCGAGCCGGACTGGTGCTCAAACGGTCCGGTTCGGACCTTTTTTTCGAGAAACACCCCGAACCGGTACCGAACCGAGCGGTTCGGTCCGGTTCGCTTCCATACCGTCCAAAATCGGACGGTATGGTTCGTTTCGATCCGGTTCGACGTGAACCGAACCGTACCGACAGTCCCATATGCCTAAAGTGAGGAGGGGGAGCGGGAGGGGGGTGGGGTGAGGTCGGAGACCACATGCATAAAAGAACCCTGGTTTGGAGTTCTCTGAGATGTCTCAGAGAACTCCCAAGGGTCCGAAGGTCTCAACGAAATCGTTGAGACCTCCGAAAAATTAGAGAAAAAGGAAAAAACTCCGTCAAATTGCAGGAGTGGTTCGAGAAGAGGCTGATCTTTGGCCGGAGGTAAGATAATGTGTTATTTTCTTAGTAAATATTTTTTTTTATTTTTGTTGTTAAAAATAGGATAAGAATGAGAAAGAATGAAAATAAGAGAAAATCATGCCAAAATCTTATGATTTTGGAATGATTTAATTATATGTGATAGATTTTTGGAAGATCTACACGATGACACCAAAATTGTTAATTTTCGTTAATTATATATTTTTAAATATTTTTAAATATTTATTTATTTAAAAATTAAAAAAAAAAAAATTTAGGAAAAAAAATCAGAGTTTGGGAATCATGTTTAGAATGATTCAAACTACTTAAATCTAATTTCTAATTTTTTTTCAAATATTTGAAATTAAAAAATTATTTTTTTAATTATTTAAATTTAAAAATTTAATTATAAAATAAAAAATATATAAAAATAGTGTTATATTTTAATTAATTTAAAAATATTATTTGAAGCATATAACATATTTATTTTGAATTTATAAATTTTAAAATAATTATTAAAATTATTTTAAAATTATATATAATTATTTTAATTATCGTTAAAGTATCGTGTTTTGTTATACTTGCATATATTTATAAGAAAAAACTTTAGAGCATGACGTTCGTTCACTTTAATTAATCAGCTATTTTATAGTATATATTTATTTATATAAAAATTATTAAAAAAATAAAAAAATAAAAAATCAGTGTTAGTTTTGAAATTGAGAATAATATTTAGAATGATTCAAAACAATTGAAATATTTGAATCTAACTTGAGATTTTTTTGAATTTTTTTTATAAATATTTAAATAGTAAAAAATATTATCAAATAAAAAATATATGTAATTAGTATTATATTACAGGTAATTCAAAATAATTAGTATTTTGTTATATCTGCAGAAATGAGTAAGAAGAAAGATCAAGAGCGTGACATCGGTTAGGATCATGCGAGATGCTCTCGGCTCGGCATCATTGGAGATGCAAATGGTGCAACACAGAGTTCAAGAGAGGAGTGACTAGGTTGAAGCAGCATCTAGCTAGTGGTTATCCTGATGTGTCGATGTGTCGGAAATATCCGCAAGAGGTCCGACAATTGATGAAAAAGCACTTTGTTGATTCGAAAGCAGCGAAGGAAAAAGCAAAGCAGAAAAAGATCGAAGTAGACCGTCGAGCTGCAGAGCACCTTCTTATCACTCTAGAGAGTCAGAGGAGGCTTCTGCTCTAGATGATGAGGAGGCACAGATTGAGGCTGTCATTCATGCGAGCTTGGTGGATCAGTACCAGCAGGAGGAGATAGCCCGGTACAGAGACCGATTCGGACCATCATGCTACGAATCAGGATCTGAATCAGTGACTGGTAGGGAAGAATTCGAGTTCAGGAAGACTACCTCAGTCAGAGAGCCTGGTGGTAGAGGGAGCAGACGCAGCATGTCTTCTTTGTTGGGAGCTTTTGGCAGTAAGAGGAGGTCCTCCAGAGATATTCTAGCAGGAGCCAGCATTCAGGATTTGGATCCACATGCTTTGTCCAGCAAGGATTCAAAGCAGCAGAGAATTGACAGTATGCTGAAAAAAGATAAGAAGAAGGATATGTGGCGAGCTATTGGATCATGGTTTCATTTCAGCCATATTCCAGCAAATGCAGCAGCCAATCCTTACTATCGATCTGTTATTTCAGCCATAGAGGCTGCCGGTCAGGGTGTAGATCCTCCAGGACCTAAAGACATCTATGGTCAGCTTTTTGACAGCAATAAGGAGGATCTGCAGAGATGGATTGCTTCTTACAAAAATAAATGACCTACATACGGTCTGACAGTGATGTGTGATGGTTGGACAGGTCCTACTAGGTGGAGCATCATTAATTTTTTGACATACTGTGATGGAAAAATATTTTTTTACAAATCAATCGATGCTTTAGATAAGATGCACGATGCCACATATATCCTTGGTCTGATGGAGGAGGTGATTGATTCAGTGGGTGAGCAGCATGCCGTGCAAGTCATCACAGATAACGGACCACAATATAAGGCTACCGGAGAGTTGCTAATGGAGCAGCGATCGCAGATATACTGGACCCCATGTACTGCACATTGCATTGATCTTATATTGATGGATATCGGAAAGTTTCGTAGGGTGCAGCAGGTAGTGGAGATTGCCCAGACCATTACTAGATTCATCTACAACCACACATGGGTTCTTTCATTGATGCGGACGTATACTGGAGGGGAGATCTTACGACTGGATATCACACGGTTTGCTACCAACTACATAGCACTTGATAGTCTTCTTCAGAAGAAAACAGCCCTACGTCAGATGTTTGTCAGTGCCGAGTGGCAGGAGAGCAGATATGCGAGGGCCGGCACTGATGGAAGTCATGTGGAGAACTTGGTGACGAGTCAGTCATTTTGGCAGCGGGCTGAGAAGATAATGAAGGCTATCAAGCCTTTATATGAGGTGCTTCGCGCCGTGGACAGCGAGAGATACCCCCAGATGGGCTTCCTATATTACATGATGGAGAGGGCAAAGAAACAGATCAGTGAGAATGATCCCAAGCATGCTCAAGAATTATTAACATTATTGAGCGCCGTTGGGACTATCAGATGGGCAGAGATTTGCATCTAGCTGGTAAGTTTGGATTCAAGAATGTTTTAAAATATTTTTTCGAAGTATGAAAATAAAATTATGCTTAATCAGTCTTGAAATTTATCTGCAGCTTATTACTTGAATTCGAGATTTCAATATACTATTCCGGGAATAGATATGGATAGCGAGCTTCTTGCTGCTCTTCGCAATGTCATATATAAGATGGTGCTCGATCTAGAAATCGCGTCGTTGTGTCTGCAAGAGGTATGCTAGTTTAAAACAGATGTAATTATTCAACTGAATTCGATCTGATATATTTATAAATAATAAATATATTTTATTTCAGACGAAACAGTTTAGAGAGAGATCAGACAGTTTTGGAGTCCCATCAGCTGTCGTAAGCAAAAAGCAGATGAATTCAGGTAAATTACATATCAATAATGAGCAATGTAGATTGATATGTAATTTTGCTTAATAATATCATCAAATTTGATATATAATTTTGCTTTTGTAGTTGAATGGTGGATTCATTTTGGAACGTCAGCAGAAAATTTGAGACATATGGCTGTCCGTATTCTTGCTCAGATGGTCTCTGTTAGTGGCTATGAGCGTAATTGGTCCACTTTCACCCTTATCCACAGCAAACAGAGAAATCGTCTGATACAAAAATGCCTCGACGATCTTGTATATGTTCACTACAATCTGAGGTTGAGGCTAAAATGTATTCAGGAGGAAGTTCAGTTGAAGTACACTGATCCGACGCTGGATGATTATGCCGACGAGGATGACGATCCGATCATCGGATGGCTTGCAGGTCAGCAGCAGAAGCCAGAGCTTGATGAGCAAGATCCCCTCCACGACCAGCCAGTGTGGTGGCAAGGGAGATCAGGGTGGATCCAGAGCAATCGGCAGAAGAAAATATTTCACATAGGGTTCCAGCTGATCAGCCACAGTCTGAGGGGACACAAGGGACTCATTCATCACATGACTCGCTATCCGATACATCTTCTCAAAGATTCGAGCGAGAGATGTATAGACGTTCCTCCCGACAGCCAGCAAGAAGGCATCCATCCTCCCAATCACAGGAAACTCAGTCACAGAGGGGCACAAGGGGGGAAAGGAAAAAACAGTTGCACGTGCACCACTCTCGAGAGTACAGGAGCGATCTGATTCAGATACGGACATCAGGGAGAGTGATGATGATACTGGTAGTAGTAGCCATGGATCTGATGATCAGGGAGGAATTGGAGGATAAGAGACTACCGTTTATGAGATACAGCCACAGGGTGATATTCTATTCACTGGTGAGTCTCAGTTTATGCATGTCACACAGGATAGGGATCATGGTGGACGAGTCGGTAGAGATCGTGGGGAGCCGATTTCATATAGACGACGGGCTCCTAGAGGTCGTCCAGCACATGATGCAGCTGCGGACGATCTTGCACGTGGAGTAGGGTCCATGGATGTATCTGGATCATCCTCGCATTATGGATCCTATTATCCACAGCCACCTTATGATCCATATGCATATGGTGCATCCGAGGCATCATCTTCTAGTGGTTACTATCCTATGTAGCCTGGAGCAGCTCCAGGATCAGATTTTGCTACTGGCATATTTGGATGGGCTCCTCCACAACCATACCATCATCTCGAGGATACTTTTCAGGGTCAGAATTTTAGCGAAAGATCTGAGATGTCTTACAATCCAGAGAAGATGCATTATGGGATGATGAATATTCGAGAGTATGGTGCAGCTTGGCTAGAGGGTTGGACTGATGTCCCTTCAGACTATGTTGATGATCCAGATATCTACGAGCGTCATAGACACTCGACAAGAAATTAAATGCAGAGTACATCTTAAGGTTCGTATATCAGTTATTGCGCTTTGTACTTAAATATTTAGATATATTTTAATGCGTATTTTATATATTTTTTCTTTAGTTTTAAGATGACATAGTTGAAATATAATGTAAATAAATATATGTTTGAAATTTTAGATCAAGAGTCTTTGTACCGCAACCTAACTCCAAATTGAACCCAAATATGTCAATAATATGCAATATAATACCATATTGAGGTTGTATTTATCAATTATTAACTTTAAAAATCAAAAAATAAAAATAAAAATCGAAAAAAATTATGTATCGGTACCGGACCGGTACGCCCGGGCATACCGTGTGTCGGTACGGTACCGGTACCATACCGTACCAGCCCGGCACCGACACGCCGTCCGGTACCGGTACAGCAAATCTTGCTTAAAAGATTATTTACGATTTAAGAAATATATGTTTATTGACAATATATATCGTCAAGCTGTTTATTTAGTAATGTTATTCATATTTCACTCTTTTAAAAGCATATATTCATGTTCTAAACTCCCTGTACAAGAAATTCACATTTAGTAAATTACTTAAATTAATTATTAGCACTATGCTTAAATATATTGCCATACAATTTCAGTTCTTTTACATGATTTTTTCCACATACAACTGCTCACATAAATAATAGATAATAAGACAACAAATACTATATAGATCCATGTGCAATGCATTGGACCATATGCTAGTAAAGGACATAGTTAGGGAAAAAGCTTTTTGAGATAGTTTACACTGGTGCAATACTTTGAATGTACTTAGTTGGAAGAATCCTAGGAAACTTCCAATTTTAGCAAACTCAGCCTGGGATAGGATAAAATGAAGAAGTAGGATGCAGTAAGCAGGGTCCAGATATGTGGGGTAAGACAATGTTTTATGTGTATTTTATGTTGTGTACGTTGTGGGATATAATTTAGTAATATGGTCACTACTTGTCTTGATCACTCTGCTTTTGCCTGATGATAGAATGTAATGAAAGTTAATGATAATAGTTTCATTTTCTTGCTGCAGATTAATTACTGAAACAGCAAAGCTGTCTCAAGATGGCTGGGGTGCTTCTGGAGATTGGAATGAAATTGAGGTCTTATCCTTAATATTCTTTTACTATCTGATATTCTGATTTTTTACTTTCATGAATGTGCATCCAATGTTAGGCATTTACTTCAAGGAGTCAAGTTACCGTTTGTTTTACTTTTATTAAACTTTAGTTAAAAAAGAGAGTTTGTTTGCTAGAATAGGAAAGGAAACTACATATGATAATGAGAGGTAAGAGAGAAATCTGGCAATGCAATGCCAACAGCCTAAGCATCTTTGCTGTACAACACTCTTGCCAATAGGTTGCTGGCTGATTTTATGATCTATGAATATAGAATAGCAGTTTGTTCTATTATAGCATTCGTAATGTCTTCCACTTTTAGAATTTAGAAAAAGGCAACTTGATAAATCATTGATCAATAGAACATATTTTCCTTATTCCTTGACTCTTGACAATTTGAAATGGCATTATATATTGTTTATGCACAAGCTACGATGGCACATCATTTACTAAACTATACGCCTCATATGTATAGAATATGATATGATATGGGATACACTGTTTGAACATACCCACACATTCCTTACTTGTCTTGATTTACTTGGACAGCACAAATATTGAACTCTCGTTATGCAATGGGAAACCAAGATAGACCAGGATACCCAGAGATTTAACCCAGACACATTATGTGGATAATAAGCCACCAGGCAGGCAAAAGAAGCTGCATAAGAACAGAAGAAGCCCAGATTAGGTACATTGTCATGTTATAACCAATAAGCAGACGAGATGAGCCAGTCTTGTTTGTCTATCTATCAGAAATGTTTTTATAGACATCGGACAGTCAGTTGATCCTCAAAAAGTAGAAATAGATCAATCTGGACTATCAATTTGTTCAAGAAATCCTTGTAGCCATCAACTTTTATGAATTGGGTGATCAAGTCACTCCAAACACTTTTGCTCCCATTCTGCCTTTGCTCTTCCTTTTTCTCCTTTTCATTTTTTTATTTTATTGTTTTTTAATTGTTGACTGCTTCAAAACTTGTTGGTTGGAGCAAGTTCTGTTACTTACAATGATGGCAACAACTGCCACTGCCTGTTACAATGGTAGTTGCTGCTGTTACTATAACCTTGGAAGAAAAGCAAAAATGTGGAAAACAAAGAAGAGGGCAAAGAGAGAAGGAATAAGAAGAGCTAATGGAGGAAGATGGCGTGGAAGGAGAGAAATGAGCAAGAAAAAAGAAATCCCTGCCACATAGGTGCCTTTCGTCACCCCTCTATCTCTAAGCTTCATTTAGCCAAATTATATGATGGAGTATGTAGGGACAGGTCCTTCAATGTAAACAAGTGGCCCGTGTCAAACTTGGCATGACCTTAATTAAGCACTGGATTTGACCCATCTTACATCTCCGACCCACCTTGAATGAGCATTCTTGTCACTTGTATTTGCCTAAATGGGTGTCTAGGTACCTGCATATTAGCATAATCACCCATATTAAGCCACTAAGCCTTAGATGAGGCACTTGGGACCCCTAGGCTTTCTTCAAAATGTCTCTGTTACATGACTCAATAGAGCTACTTCCCTGACATGTGAATCATCCTCATGTTTTTGCCGTCTTTGCATTTTGTTGCAGCCTTAAGATGCACGTATTGAGGCTTAACTACTATGGTTGCCATGCATGGCACACATTTGTGGGTTGTCCAAACAAATATTATACATGCATACATGCATAGCTGCAAAAGTACATACATACATACACAAGGTTTGTGGTACCCATGCATACCACCTTGTATCGGGCATACCATACCATACTAATACCACATCAATGCTTGATACAAGGGATGTATTGTGAGTCGGTACACCAAATCAGCCCTTGTATTGGATTTGGGCATATACCGATATTGTGCCAACATGGTATTAGTACGGTCCGGTACTAAAATTGCCAACCTTGTATATAGATGCATAAGTATATATGCAAAATTTTGAACCTTGTAGATACATCATATGATGCATGTGCGTGCAAACATACATATGTACATATGTATGTACATGATAACATATATACATATGCATGCTTACCTACATACATGCATACATAAAAATTGAGATAGGATGAATAGGTGTATTAGAAATCCAAAATATAGCTATGTATTGTGGCATTTAAACTGATTATATTCTATTGTAATGTTATGACAAATTTGATCTTGATATTCTCCCATTTGCAGTATTTGGTACTGTTAAATAATCTTTTTCATGATCATGGAAAAACTCTAATTAGTTTCACAGTTTTCCTCTTCTACAATAGTCATATTTCAATTTGAATTTAATCTTACTGTCTTTCACTGTGCTTAGGACACTTAAATTGAAAGGTTTACAAATGTATATAACCCTTACTTAGATGCGTATATTTTAGAATTGTGCCATATTGCCATGTTTGTTACTTATCTTTTGTGACACCCATATATTCAATGCACCCTCATATTGATTTACATAACAACCCAAAATCCAAATGCTACTATTTATTGATTCCATCTCAGTGTGATTTCACTAAGAATAGAAGAATAACCTACCAATAATAAGATTTGATAATAAGTCATTGTTGTTAACTTGTTATATTATTCTTCTCAAGAACTAACTGATGCATTTTGTAGCCCATGAATAACAAAAATAAAACACCATATGTTGTTCAGCAAAAAGTATTAAACACATGAACCTGATTGTGGCCATATATGTGTGTGCTTCTGTGCGCATACATTGAAAAGAAGAAGAAAAAGAAGAGGAAAGCTATATGAAGTCCTTTGCTTCAACACACATGTTTACTTTTCGGATTTCTCATGATTGCCTAACTTCAGATCCTCAACTGGCTCACATACACCTGAAAAGTTTGTCTTCTCTTGCTGGAATCTAAATGTGGTTCTTTGCTGTGTACAGCTTATAATTCCTTTTGGATTTTGTTTGTTATTAGGGTGCATGGGTGCTGAAACCAAAAATTGCAAGGCCAACATCAGTTGTCCATTTTGTTGGTGGAATTTTTGTTGGAGCTGCACCTCAGCTAACTTATCGCTTCTTTCTAGAGTGTCTTGCAAATAAGTAAGTGGTGATTTAATTAATTTCCTTTTGAGTTGGTTGTAGATTTTCCATCTATTAATAAGTACTATTACTGACGATTTTCATTGCAATTATTTGGTCTTTTATGTTAATCAAAATTCAGCAGATCCTAATGCTTGGATTGCTCAACATTGAGTCCATGACAATACCTTTTCTAGGGAGGGAATTGCCTACTCATTTTGGTGATAAAATGTGTTTACTCTGAAGTCTGAATAGACAAGGAGGACAAAAAAGCTAATCTATCTTATCTTTAATTAATATTTGGTTGATATGGTCTGTCATTTCTGTTGGTGATATTTGTTCTACTCTGTTATAATAGAGTGCATGTGATTATTCAACATTCGTTGTTCATGGCCATGCTTGACCATGCAACAACATATGAAGATTGTCATGTCATAACATTCAAGCAGATAATTTTCGGGGTGTTATCCTTCAAAACTTCTGGATAGGATTGCAACTCAACTGGATCAATTCATAACACAAATTGTAGTCAGCCTGACTCTTAAGTTGAGACCAGATAATTCATTATTTAAGTCTGTAAACTAAACTGACCTTATTTGAGGATTCTCTTGTTCAAAATTTTGGAAATTTTCTTGATCCATCCTGGCTTGGAATTTTACCTTTGAACCAGACTCAATCACACATGTTTCCAGCTAGATGTAGTTTAGCTCAAAATGTAGATCCATGTCCTAACCAGCTCAGGTCTGGGATTGTCGATTCCTAATGCAGTCTAAGTTGTTTGGCTGCATATTTGTGAATGCCTCATTCATATCTTATAACTAGAGGGGGTAAATCAAGCTTTTGCCTGGTGATTGGAAAGTGGAACCCTTACTTCAACGTGATTTTTTTGGTATTAGAAGTGAAGCATTTTATCTTCATAATTTTTATTAATGTTGTCTTCTTTACAATTCCTTTGCTGCTTTACTCAAATATTGTTGTTAATTTTTGAAATCTTTACAGCTGAACTTCAAATTCTGATGCACACGTAGGATTAATTTTTACCTTATTGGTACGCATTATGGATATCAGTATGATAACCTAAAATATGATATTGATCATTAAAATGTCTCTGGACGAGTTCATATTCTGTACTTAATCACTTGCATTGTCACTAAAACCAAAATACATAGACAGCCAAGTATCCAACTATATTTGTATAGTTTTTGATCATCATATCATGCTTTTATTTACTACCATATGCTGGACACTGTTAAGATGGCTGTCTATGATCATAAGCATGGATCTAAAATAGCTTCTTTCTAGAATGACCTTTTCCTACTTCATGACTCTATTATATTGAGAAATTGGAGAAAAAACAACTTGATGTAGAAGAGAACATGGTAGTGTCCAAAAGCAAAAACAACTACTGGTGCTAGCAAATGATAGCACGCAAGAGCATGTTTTGGTATTTTGTCATAGTAGGTGAGTAGGGTTTGTGAGTCAACAAATGTTGAGAGAGGTATGATAAGAATAGAATGTTTTCATTTTGGCTCACCTAATAATGCACATGATATTTGATGCAACCTTCATCACAAACAAATCTTAGCAAATAACATCTATTAATGTCAAAAATTATAATTACTATGACTCTCATTTATTCATGTGTAAATCTACTAAGAGAAGTCCTAAATTGCCATTGAAGATTTAAGTGAAACTTATAAGCAATGACATGAAGATACTGTTTTTCAATAATTCAGCTTTGTGATTAACAACTATTGCACAATCAACTGTCTGTCCTCTGTCCCAAGTATGCTCTCTAGGTAACAGACTTGAATGCATTGGATCACTTGATTTGAAAGTTCAAGGTAATTTCTTTGTCTTATTCAAAAGTTCTTAAATGAATTCATCACTTTTGCAGATTATTCCTCTTCTCAAGTGTCTGGCCAAGGAAACAATGATCCCTACCCTGCTTAGTTTCTTCTTTGTTGCTATTTTTTTTTGAAAGTTAACTATGAATATATTTTCTATCAACAAACTTACAATTCATTTCTCTACTAATCATAATTCTTAGGGGTCCAATGATTGGAGTACTTGAGGAAGTATTTACTACCTTAATCATGTTGTTATTGAATCTTTCTGTCATACATTTGTTTCCCTTTTCAGTAATACTATTTACTTGGTCATTCAGTTCTCTTCTGCAAGTTTTAAGTATTATATGCCTACTATCTCTGCAAGTATTACACTGTCATGTGAAGGTTTCTTAGTTGGGCAAAACAGGAAAAGGGAACAGAATCAGGTGTTGAAGAACAGAGAAATACCACATCAAATGCAGAAAATTAACAGAAGAGTAAGAAGAGAGAATACAAGACTTGCTTCCGAACCTAAGAATCACACCTAGGATTGGAAGCCTCACACACATCATGGTAGAGAAGAAATCGGCAACTTTAGTCATATTCTGCATAAAGATTCTAATGATGTAACTCAGCTCACCTACTTAAAGAAAAAGAAACACTAACTACAGTTTTGGAGTCCTAAAATAACCTTCATAATTTACAGGTTGTTGTTCATGGCTACTGTGGCATAAACAATACTGTAAAATGTAAATTGTAGTTGTTACAAAATTTATTTTATACTAAATTATTAATGGCTGATGTTGCTTTATCATTAAGTCGTGCTGCTACATCACCTCATCTAATTATGTGGTATGACTTCAAGATCATTTAATATTAGTCATATTGTCATACACTCGTCAAGGTCCCTTATAGCTAAATTTAGACAAAAATAGAGGTACATAAAAAAGAAATCCCTAAGTCTTGTGGCCTTCCAATTTATTATGACATGATCTTGGATCTCCATCATCCGCTTCTGCAGAGCATGAATTTCCTTGAATACTTTGAAATTAAAGCTGCATTGACTAATCTTTCATCTGGTGGTTAACTAATGATGAATGCCTAAAATAGAACTTCACATTATGCTCAAATAGAATTGGAGCTCCAGCGGAGGTGGTAAGTGCAAACGAGCACAAGGTGCCACTTCATAACAAGTATGATGTGGCTGTTCAATAAGCAAACATAATGTGGCACTTTACCAGACAAGCATGATGTGGCAGCTAACCAACGAGCATCATTTTTGTTCTGATTACACTTTGTCTTAGATATTAAACATTTTCTTGAAGATCTTGAGCCCTTTTCAGATGGACATTTTCTTGTTCTGTAGTTAATCCATTCATATCTACCATCACCTAGCATCTTTTTTGTCGATAATCATTAAATATTATCTGTTAAGTTGACCGCATAATATATTCCCTTTTTATACTAACTATGGGAATTGTTTGATTAAAATTATTTTTATGATTTAGGGGTGCTTTGGTAGTTGCTACACCTTTTGCTAGCGGTTTTGATCACTTCTTAATTGCAGATGAAGTGCAATTCAAATTTGATAGGTGCCTTCGGTCTTTACAGGATACCGTGAGTCCATCATTTAACACTTGCATTGTTTTGATGTTCATTTTTCCAAAATTGAAGATTGGTTGCTGTTCACTTTACAGGTAAATGAGCTTCCAATATTTGGTATTGGCCACTCTCTGGGATCTGTTATCCACCTCTTAATTGGTACCAGTCTGTCTTTGTGAATGCTTTTACACATTTGGCTCTGGTGTCAATTTGTTGCAACTAAATTGTTAAGCAATAAACCAGGATCAAGATATGCTGTAGAAAGAACTGGGAATGTATTAATGGCTTTCAACAATAAGGTAATCATTCACACTCTCATGATTTTCTCTACTTCCATAAAGATGCGACTGTAACTTCTGAATAACATCTCAGCCAGTTGTATTTGCACTCAGTAGGTCAGTACTCTTTCTTTTCCAGGTTAATATAGAAGGGAAACTCTCACCTTTGTATTAAAGACCTGAACTTTGACCACCGGTGAGGCAGTGACCATGTTAAGTTTTTCTAATGCTAAAAGGAAAAATGTCACTTTTATTTTTGGTTCTTTAACAAACAAAAAAAATTTATAGCAAAATGACTAGGTTTTTTCCCTTCTCAACTTTTCATTTGTGTTTTATGGTTAACTTGTTTTCCCTGAATCACTTATAGCTATACTCTATTCTTAGTCATGGCTGTCTGATCATCATCTCTTCTCAAACCCGAGCATTTTGGTTGGTTAGTGAAAGTATAGGTCAATATTTGCTTTTGTTCTGTCAACCCGTATTGTTGTGACTGACTTACAGATTTAAGTGCAAGATAAATCTGAAAGAGAGCTTTAGAAACTCCCAATTTGGAAAAGATGCATGATTATGGTAAGATAATTAAGAAAAAAAGAATTTAAAAAGGTTTGTTATGGATTTAAAAGGGCATGATGAATATCTTGTTTTCACAATTGCAAATGATGCTGAGAGCTTCATCAATGTCATGACTGTTGGTATTCTGTAGAACACAGATTGGAGTGTGACTGTGTGAGTGAGTGTGTGTGTGTGCGTGTGTGTGTGTTTGTGTGTTTATTTTATGATTGAAGTTTTAAACAAGTACTTTGTTACATGATCATTCAGTTCCTTCATTTTGGCAGCACCTTAACTATCCAACTTAGTTACAGCTTCCACTAGCAGGATTTTGAAATCGGATTTTCTTAACAAAAACAATGAAAAGAATGAAGGTTTGGTTCCACCCCTTTTTTATGAGAGAGATAAGCTTTGATTTCACATGTTGATACAAAGTTTGGTTCCACCCCTTTTTTATGAGAGAGATAAGCTTTGATTTCACATGTTGATACAAACTGTAAGCTTAGTGCATAAAAGCTGTCAAAAGAATCAGTTCATGAATCTTTTATTTAACAATCTTCATATCTTAGTTCTTTTGGGAGGTAAATATGAAGCGAATGACTTAAAAAACATCGAAGTGTTATAATGTCAGAGAACCTTTAGTTTGCATACCATAAATTTATCCACTTTGTTGCTTAATTTCATAGTGCATAAAAAAAAATGCATTTTGAGGGGACAAAAGCTATTTGATGTGCATTTGCTTTTCTAAAAGAGTCTTATTTGTTACATTGTCAGCTTAAAGATTTGAAAAGTGCTCAAATTGTCTTAATTGTTGTGAAATTGACTGCCATAAGGACTCAGCATTTCCTTACAGAAACCTGTCTATATGGGAAAAGAGTGATTGCTCACTGTTATATTCTGGAAAATGAAACGTCCTGTTAATTTTTGTTTGTTTCCATTTTAGCTTTAGTCAAGATATGCAAATCTGTGTTGTTTGGATGAACTGAGTAAGTTTTCACCAACTTTACATGCAGATGTGTGTGTGTGTGTTTGTGTATGTGTGTGCATTCATGCTACAAGTTAATGTTTTTACATTTGTTGTTGGCAAATGGAAAAGGTTGCATCAACCATGAGAATCATGTTCCTCTGCAGGAAGCAAGCTTAGCTATCCCATTATTTTCTCCAGTTATTGTCCCAATGGCACAAAGTTTTGGTCCAGTTCTATCCCAGCTCACATCATCCCCAACAATTCGCCGTGGAGTGAGTCATTCATTTCTTCTTTTTATTTACTAAAGATGATTGATTACTTTCTCTGCCCTGGTCATTGCTATGACATGTTTAGTTAATCCTGATTTTGTTATATATCTTTGACATGTTTAATACAAGGTTCGCTGTACCGGTACCGGACGGCGTGCCGGTCCCGGACCGGTACGGTACGGTATCGATACCATACCGTACCGACACATGGTACGTCTGGGCGTACCGGTCCGGTACCGGTACACAATATTTTTTTCGATTTTTAATTTTTTTTGGATTTTTGAAGTTAATAATTGATAAATACAACTTCAATATGGCATTATATTGCATATTATTGACATATTTGGATTCAATTTGGAGTTAGATTGCGTACAAAGACTCTTAATAGCCATATGTTGCAATCGAATCAGTTTCATGCAGAAGAAAATGGGTTTGGAAGATTCAAAACACATCATAAAGCTCTTAACCATTTAACTTGATTAAAATTAGGGTGGTAAAACACCTGAACTCTCTCCTATTTGACTTATTTATGAAAAGTCTTGCTCCAATTGTGATCCTATATGATATCGCATATAACGTTTAAGCTTCCAGCATCACAACATTATGCAACCAGAAGTTATTCAATTTGATGATTCCACCATAAGAATTTCTTCATTAACTCTGAGACATATATACCACTACTAGCATCACAAGATTTATGATATTGATACAATCAGATATTATTCAATTTTATGATGCCATTTTGAGTTACTAATTGGACTATTAGATATCGCCCATGCTTCTTTTTTAATCATAAATGCTGAGTGTTGTGTGATTATAATACTGAGATTTTTATTTTAAAATCTTGTTGAGGTCTCTAAACTATCTGTTACAACTGCGATTAATTGTTGTGGAAACGAATACTTAAAACGGTACGAATGCACGGGGTTAAATGAGCAAGGAGTCATGGTACCAAACAGGGAGAAGGGTAATGGTAAATGCTTAGTAATTGTTGGGACGGGGAACCTCTATTACTAGCTATCAGAAGTTCAAAATTTTCTTTCAGGTTCCTCTCAAGTTCTCAGAATGCTTTCCTAGCATTTTCATCTGTTTGGTGATGAAAAACCAAATCAAATTCATCTTACGAGTTGGA
Organism: Elaeis guineensis; assembly: GCF_000442705.2. Taxonomy (NCBI): domain Eukaryota; kingdom Viridiplantae; phylum Streptophyta; class Magnoliopsida; order Arecales; family Arecaceae; genus Elaeis; species Elaeis guineensis. Next base: position 20,703,790 of record NC_025998.2, on the reverse strand, counting down.
TTCCGATGAACTAATACATGGTACAAGCTTTACAATCTCGGTACCGGATCTTATACTGACACCATTCTATTATAATATCGATATATATTTCAATTTGGTACAAAATAACATACCAAATATTGGTATAATATGAAATAACATATCAATATGATATAATACATCATATCGGATACTACAAGACAGATGGTATAACAGATATGATAGAGAGAGAGAGAGATGTGCTTGAGGTTTCATTTTATTTCAGATACCAAGAAAATAACACAAGATCTTCATCAAACTGAGCCACCTTCCCCCCTTTTCCATGGGCGGTACGGTTCGGTTCACCCCGAACCGGTCCAGAACCGAGCCGTACCGCCCGGTTCCGGGCGGTATGAGCCCGAACCGCCCGGTTCGGTGCGGTTCGAGGTCTTTTTCCGAAAAAAAGGCCCGAACCGGACCGGTAAGGGACCGGTCCGGCTTGGTACGCCCCGTACCGAGCGGTTCGGCCCGGTATGGCGAACCATGGTTTAATATAATAACCGTGGATACCTGTTCTTCTGCTTTTTTTCTTACCAACTAGACACTCTTGGCTACAGTGTATATCAATTTATTTGAACTTTGAGTTATCTGCAAGGAAGCAGGCAAGTATGGACCTAAAGGTCGTAAACCTTACCTTTTGCAGAGGTTGTATCATTGCATGCCTAAAATAATTGCTATCAATGTTTTTTTTTTTTTTTATGACATAATTGCATTACCATCCTCCAAACTTGGGGATGACACACTTATTTTCTTCTTTTGTATTTGAGCTGACAAAGAGTGTGCAACCTGCAACTATGCACCTCGAGCTCAGGCCAGCCACTTCTTGTTCCACATATTTGTTACTTTCTGCATGATATTGTATATCAAAGTCACTATGTTCTGCATTGCAATTTTTGATATTTCTAACACCTTCACTACTTCCACTATCATTTGACTTCTTCTAACCCAGGGGACTATAAGCTGGAACATCATTAAGCAATTGCTATACTGCTTAAGGCCAGTATCTTATTTTCTTTTGCATCTCTAAATCTAGGCCATTGCAGCTGTCATTGTTGATGATCTAAGTTCTTTTATGCAAGTCAAGTCTCAAATGTCAAATTTACAGAGTCTTGTGACAATGGTTTACTATTGATTCTATGGGGTCATTAAGACCTTATGTTTTGATCATGATGCTAAGTATTTATTTGCTGATTTTTGTTCTTTTCTTTATTTTCCGAGGGAAATTCATCTCTGCTTTTTTATTCTCATTCTTACCAACCAAATGGTGTTGTTAAGAGTGAAAAGCTGTCATATTCTTGAGGTGCCTTGCTTGCACAATACATCATTAACCAGACATACTCCAACACTATTGAAACTATTTGAAAGTATGCCTTCTTTTGAGCACCTATACTCTTGCCATCCTCTACAAATCCATCAGTATGATGTTATTCTACATTTGACATTGTCACCTGGCACCGTCACTTGGGCACCCTCCCTCTCCTCTTCCTATGGCTTTATGCTTTTTCAGTGTTGATTGGCTGGCTATGTCACTGATTGCTGCTCCATTATCAACTATATTTTTGTTGCCTTTTCCTATGGGAATTCTCATACTTACCATAAGATCAGAAGCAGGATGCAATTTCTTGCTCTAGTGCTGAAGCAAAATATTTGTTATGGCTAAGAATACTACTGAAATAGCTTTGCTTTTTAGTCTATTCGGTAGTATAGAGTTATCATCGATATACACGTGCCTTTGTGACATCAAAAATGCAATTCAAATTGCAAGTTATTTGGTGTTTCATGAGTGTACTGAGCATATCGAGATTTATTGTCATTTAACTCATCATTGCTATGTTGGCATGCTCTATCAATCGTGCATTGCGCCGCTAAGTTCTCAAAAAATCATGCATGGAGATTTTCCTCGTAATGACTCTCGATGTGCTGACCACTATGAGTTTGAGAGGGGTTGTTAGACCATCTGTATCTTGACCTTCTTTTAGGTCTTATTGTACCTTTTCTCTGTATTTTGGTGGTATGTTATTGGGCTGTTGCTGTAACTGAATGCAGTTTTTGCATCTGCCTGCTGTCTGTGATTTATCTCTCAGAATTCTAGAGCATTGCTCGTTCTTGCATGAACATAAACTGCAATAGATAAGGTGGTCTTCCTTCCCACCATTTGCCCTTGCTAGGTTCCCAAGGGCCCCTTCATTGTGTGAAGTCATGTCGGTCGGGAACTTACCATCAATTACTGGTTGTGAGGCTTGCATCTGATTATGAAAATCTGCCTAATCCTTCATGGGTCCTTCTTGACTCCATAGCCAAGCTCATTTTGGTCACAGTGGCCTGGCTGATGGTGGTGTTGCTGATGGTAATCATCATCATCACCCAAGCCTCTTGCCACAAATATGGGGTCCGCTGTAATGATAGACTCAAAGTTGAGGATGCTCTGATTATCAACCTGACATCAACCCTCTAGAATTGGTGACAAATTCCTAGTCAAGGCGAATCTAGGCAAGATAGAGGAATGCCATTAAATCTATATGGCCCATTTTGCAGGGAGAGCACTGGGGCAGGATGTTGGGGGGAAGACCTACCTTATAATTTGCAATTTAAGCTTATGCAATGTGGAGAAAACCTCCAAAATTACCTTGAACTTGGAAGGAGCCTAGATGAAGGGGAAATATTGTAACATTTGATGTTGGAAGCTGTGTTCATTGCAAAGGCACAGAAAAATGAAAGAGCCACATGAAAAGTAGAAAATTCCTAGGCAGTTTTAGTGTTCTCGCTTTATTTGTTGTAGCATGCCACCTAATTTACTCTATCTTATAGGATGCAAGTGGTGTACTATCACATTTCGTTTATAAGAAGGAAGGGTTTCTGGATGTTAATCCAGAGTTCCTTTTTTTTTTTTTTTCTGGGTGTGTCTGTGCTTTTTTTTCTTTTCTTTTTTTTTTTTTTGGGTGGTGGTGGGCGGCGCTGGGGGTGGAATGTTGAGGGATCTTATATTTTACTGCATGTGCATTCATATGTGGAAATAAATCTAACAATCACTATTTCTTTGAAAACTATCATCTTTAGCAAATCTGGATATAGATCTTATGTAAATCCAATTTTTACATGACCTGTTGATTGCCCTATGCCTTACCATCTACAGTGTATGTTTCTACAACTTGAAGAAAATGATTTCATTACAAGGAAGCATGTATTGTGCTCTAAATGATCAGATCTAAGCTGTCACATACTGATAGAATTAGCTCACTCTGTTACAACATAATAGACGAATCTCTTCATGGTGACAAACATATAAAAACTGAAAGCAAATAAAATATAATTTTGAGTGGTACAAGGATGAAGAGAGCTATGTGCCAGGTTGTGGCCATAAGTAGGTTTAGGTTGCTCATAAGTTTCATATAGGAGATCCATAAGAATTGAGACTTCTGTTTTGGTCATTATCATCAAGATTCTTTGGCAAGCTTCCAAGATTGTAGTTAATAGAAAATTTTTTATATGCACACTGAGAGTACATAAGGCAATGTGACAACAATTCAACATTCTATTCCTTGATCTGTTGCCTCATAATGAACAAGTGATATGCCATTCACCTTAAGATCATTTCTTCTCCATTTAGAATGTATTCCTATCTGTTTCTTTGTTTGTTTCTTTCTTTCTTTCCTTCTTCTTCTTCTTCTTCTTCTTCTTCTTCTTTGGGTTTGGGCTTTTTCTTTACATGTTGAGTAGTCCATATAAGATACTATAAATTTCTCCAATGAACTTGCATGCAATGTTGACCTTTCCAGAAAACCGACCAACAGAATGGGGTCTCTGTTTAAGATAAGATGTTGGCACAGATAGTTTTCCCTTTGTGTTATGGCTGTGCTTTTCTATTGATATCCTTTGCTATTGGAGGGTTATCTTTTTTCATAAACTTTCCTCCTTATGTACAGGTTTTTCCATGCCAATGATGCTGGTCATACTAACAGAAGTAGAAAACCCTACATGTTGGAATTTTTCAACCATGAAGCATTAAATTCCATTTCAAAAAAGCAAAAGATTTTTTTTTTTTAATTTCATTTTTATTGTTTTTTGTTTCTTTACTCTTTAAGATGATGGATGGTTCAATTCTTAATAAATAGGCAGAAATGGCTATGAAGCAACTACAGAATCTTAGTCCTCCAATGATGAGGCAAGTTCTTCCTTTGGTTGAGCAACTTCCTCCATTGTATATGGATTTAGTTAAGGGGAGAGAAGATTTTACTCCAAAACCAGAGGAAACTCGCCGACTGGTATGTCGAATCCTTTCCTATTATATTCTTGTTGTGCTAAACTTAGGATATTCAAAGTGCATACCTGCCACATCTTCTGCAGATAAAGTCTTATTATGGTATTTCACGGAACCTTTTGATAAAGTTTAAAGATGATACAATTGATGAAACTTCAACACTGGCACAAGTGCTAAGCTCGGAATCTGCCATAAGCTCTCTACTGGATATGTCAATTAGGTCCATTCCTGGAGATCATGGGCTTCCTTTGCAACAGGTGGACTTCATTCCATGCCTTGAGTTTGTTAAATTCAGATCTTGGGTGTCTACTTTTGAAAGTATTGCTAAGAAAGACTTTCATAATTACCAGGAAATTCATGTGATCAAAATCCTGTTGATTTAGTTATAAAGTTTCACATGTCATTTATCTCTTACTTTATCTGTTTTGACTTTTATAATAAAATCTTGATGTAAGTATGGGTAACATTCTGTAGGTCTTCCCCGATGTTCCACCTGCTATGGCAGATGCTGTAAATCGAGGAGGTGAGCTTCTGGTAAATCTGACTGCTGGAACACCATGGGAAGCTGTGGCAAAAGAAGTAGGAAACACATTGGGTGTGGATTCAGGGATCCTACGGGCACAGATCTCGAAGGATGTTAATATGCTTGTAGATGTAATCACATCATGGATGGCTTCAAACTCTGGCCCAAAACTTCTTCGACCCTGAGTATATATACAGATAGGAAAGATTAAGATTAATGGGCAATGACAACATCTAAGGTTAAATTACAGAGATTGAAATGATACCAACAGTTCTTGTGCATATAATGTATGTACACTCTGTGTCTAGGATGTGATTTGTACATATTACAGAAAGCTTTCTGTGGCATTTTTATAGAATCCAATGTATTCATAACTTGTCATAAACATCACGCCTTGTTCCAGCAACTTATATGATGGCAATAATTGTCTACACACTTCATCAAAAGAGAATCTTTTCCCTACCTTTAATTGCTATTCCATATACTGCATTGTAGGCTTGTTTCAGTGCATGTAATTGAATACGTTGTAGTTCTATTTACTACAACTTGTTCCAATCCTGCTTTTGGTTTCATGCTATCTTGTATCAAATGTGTTATTGTAACTACATACTCTTGCCCAGATGTGTTATTTCAAATGGCCAGTTCTGGCCATAGATAGTGTGAGCGACATATTACTTGGGCTTCCTGTTAATTACTTAGTTAAGATCGATACTTGGTTGGCAACCGTTTATCTAACTGCCTGAAAATCAGGAGTCATCTGTCCCATCCATGATGTTAGTGAATTTAAGATAAACTTCATCGATATTGCAGTAAAAATAACAGTAAATGCAATAATATCACATCAGAAAATGGAATAAATACAAGAAAGAATGAATTTTTTTTTTTTTGGTAAAAAAAGAATGAATCTTCTTTGAAAACGCATGACGTGGCTATTGCCACGTCGACAATGTAAGTCCCACGTCTAAATTTCATGCGTACGTATAGCGGTATCTTTAGCAACTGATTTTATTTAAAAATTAACCACTCTTGGTCTCTTGTTAAATTGTAAGTGGTCGGTCATGACACTTCCAAGTAACATCTAAATAATAAACGTTGTTAAATCGCTAGTATGCTTTAAATGGGGCAATAAATAATAAAAATAAAAAAGAAAATGCTCACATGTAAATCAAGTCCTGATCCTCTAGGGTTCTTGGAATATCTAGATGATCCACATTTTCAACTCCAGACAAGTTGGTCCCACCATCAATAATGGTGGTGGACTCTTGAAACCATCAATAGCTAGGTTCTCCTATGCATTCAATCACCCACCTTTGATTCTTGAAACCATCCGTATGGGCGTAGGTAAAAACGATTGGACCGTCTTAATAGATCTATAGAAATAAAATAAATAAAATATAGCTAGAGGATGACAAGAAATCTTCTCTTATTTTTCAAAAAGGATCAGAAAACAAAATACTTTCAGAGTTGGCTTGTTTTTATGATGTAAGTATATTTATAACTATGGAACAGTCCATAAAGACAATCTAATCGAGGCTACGTCGCAACCACATGCTAATCACTGAATGGCACATAGCCATCAAGCATCGTTTTGCATCATCAATTATTGCCAAAATGTGTTTCTATCATGTTTTGTTATTATAGCCTTAAAACATAAATTATGCTCAAAGATATTTTGGTTACCTTATCTTGTGTGTGCTACTTGCTTTTATTTATCATTAGACAGGTTAATTAGGATTACTCGCATTGAATTGCAAATGTAATTAACAACGTTCTAATATAGAAACCTTCAAAACATAGTCTCCACATTCATTTTATAACCTGGTGTCTTATCTATACCTCCGTGCTTAATATAACCTTGGATTATTTGACTTGGTATTGGATCAACTCCATGGTTATAAATGTATGTAAGTTAGGATTCATATTATTCCTCTCTTTCTTCTCGGTCTCCAAATCTTGTGAAATAGAGCATAGTAACAGAGGGCACAGAGTTAGCATTGTTAAATGAATCGGGCAACTCGGGCTAAACTCAATATGGCTTGAATATATATATATATATATATATATATATATATATATATATATATATATATATATATATATTATATATATATATATATATATATATATAATATTGGCTCATTGATCAAGACTTTAACTAACATGTTCTTTTAATTCTTTGAAATAATTAATTATTAATTCGGGCTTGCACCAAGCTTAAATTCAAGCTCTAATTTATTTCGACTTAATTTGTGATTATCGAGCTGGTTAATCAGGTTCATCTCTTTGGCTTGGTTTAGATGAAGCTCAAATTGAAATAATGATAAATAAATCATGCCTCATCTTAATATTTAACCATGAAACTAATCTGAAATCATGCTCGATCATGACCAAGGTCTATCAATCTGAGTTTGATTATACCCCTGCACCTCATGGTTTTGTCATGATGGTGGTAGCTAATAGTGCAGTCCTCTTTGGGCTTGACATGTTCGATGTCAAGCTTAGTGCTGCTTTGATGTGGACGTGCACAAGTATTTCAACCTTTAAAATAATGCAAAGATGGTACAAAAGGTCTTGTCGGTCCCTTGGGCATCATTGTCGAGCCTTCGTTGCAGCAGGCATGCCCTCTGGAGTGTTGAAAGGCAAACTAGATCGAGCATGGGAACCAGAAAAATAAAATTTCATCTCGAATATAAATAATTTTAAAATTTTAGAGCATTTACAAGATATTATTGTATTATATATATATATATATATATTTTGAGTAGTTAATGCTAGCTCGCAAAACCTAATAGACTCCATCCGTCCAACTTGATTAAATGTATAGTTACAAAAGACGAAAGGTAACGAAACAAATTTTTTTTATATCATATCTGATAAATATTTATCATTTTTATTATTTTTTATTTTTTTTATGATGAACGAAAGAAGTAAATTATTTTCATCATGTATTAATAAAAATATAATAATTTAATACAAAAATAAGAAAAAAAAAATATGAAAGAAAACCCGTCATAAAGACAGGAGCCATCCCATCATATTAGAGCCCTGAAATAAGTATTGAGGGCAGACATAAGACAAACTCCAAACAAGTTCAGAGCAGACTGTGGAGACCGCCTGAATACTAAAAGTGGCAAATCAGTAGACATTCAGAGCCCGCCCCCCAAGGCAGCCAAATGTTGATATGAAGAGTAGACTCCGATCCACCACAATCGAAATAACTACGTTAATCTTCAGAGGTAGTAACACGAAGATTTTTGCAGGGCTAAAGTTATAGAGAGGCATCAGAACAAGGGGGTGACAAAGAAATGGATGGACATCAGAGCAGAAAGCAATATCAGACTTTAGAATTCAGACACTTAGGCACAGATGGGTAATGGAAGTGCTCCTCCTAAGAGGGATGAGATAGATAACATGAGATCGAGTCAGAAGAAATCCTCACGAGCCTGCAGCTGAGAACAAAACATAGTAGAGAATAGCCTTGATCCTAGACCAAGTGGCACCCAAGATCTTTAGTCGCCTGAGGTTGCAAAGAACTGACCAGTCTCTGAACAAGAAAAAGGCATTCCCGGCAACAGTCTGCAAAGAGGAGGTTTTATGGAGGAACAATCTGGCATTACGCTCCCTCCAATATCTTCAAGCGACAGTAGAGACAAACATCATGATAACAGGTTGCGAAGGCTTCGGGAATTTCGATTGAATCCAGTCCATGGAAATGAATTTGAAAGTGCATGGAGGGCAAAAGGTATCCCAAGCTACACATAAGCGGCTCCAAATCTTAGCGAAAAGAGGGCAGCAAGAAAAGAGGTGGTCGATAGTTTTCGGAGAAGAACTATAGATGGCACAACCACCCAGAAATTTGCCCAGCTTCGGACTGATAATATCCCTGGTGTTAAGCTTGTGCTTCCAACACAGCCACAGAAAGCACCTTATTTTCAGAGGGATGGGGAGGTTCCAAAGGGAAAAGGTGAACCTATAAAGTGTTCTGGAGCAGTTGAGGAATTGGTAAAGCTAAGCAGTGGAGAACTCACCATTGCCGAAAGCTTTTCAAACAATTTGATCATCTTCGTTGCCAAGAGATACCGAGTTTAGAACGCTAGATAGGAGATCGAATTGGGAGTGCACCTAGGCAGAGAGATTCATCGGAAGTCTAAGGCACCAAAAACAGTTTCTAGGTTTGAAATGACTTGCCACGGTGCCATTCTTGTTCTTGCTACATTTGAAGAGGTCGGGAAATAGAATTTGAAGAGGAGCATTGGCCATCCTATTATCCTTCCAAAAGAGAATTCGCACCCCATTTCCACAAAGAAAGTGAGTGCGGTTTCAGAATACTGAGAGGCAACTGATAACATATCACCATATAGAGGAACACCTCCTAGGAGGTTTCTAAGAACAGCCAAGTCGGACCTTCTTATGGTATGCCCATTGGATCTGCTTTTGCCACAATGCAGGGTCACTAGAAAGCAGTCTCCACCCCCATTTGGCTAGGAGGGAGGAGTTGAGTTGGTTGATGTCTTTAACCCTAAGTCCACCCTCCTTTTTCAAACAAACAGTGCTCCAACTAACTTTGCAGGATAGACCATTGGAGGAGGAGGCTCCGGCCCAAAGGAAGGATCTCCTATAAGAGTCAATCTTCTTGGCAATCCACTAGACAGCTTAAATAATGATATAAAGTACAGTAGAAGTGAGGTGAGGATGGAGTTGATCAGAGTAAGCCTACCTATAAAAAAAAAGGAGCTTAATTTTCAGGTAGCAAGATGGGATTCGACCTTAGATAGAAGAGCATTCCAATCCGTCTTAGAAAGTCGCCGACCACCCAAAGGAAGTCAAGGCCGATAAAAAGTAATGTAGAAGTGGAGTAGTTAAGCCAGTAGGCAATTTCGTCCACATAGTCAAAGCCAATTAAAGAAATAGAGCTCTTCTAATAGTTAATGGATAATCTAGAGATATATTCAAAGTAGTACAAAATGAGTTTCAAAGAGGTAAGATTTCTCTTACTAGACTAGGGAAAATCAAGGTATCATTGGCGTATTGAAGAATTTTAGTTCCATCAGGAGTCCAAGGATTATCGAGCCCCTTGAATACCCCTTTAGAGGAAGTCTTGCTAAACATGCAACATAGGGGATCGACACAAGGATGAATAGGAAAGGAGAAAGAGGATCACCTGCCTGAGGCCACGATGACAAAAGATTCAATCTTCCAATTGGCCATTAACACAAGCTGCCACCTTAGAAGAGCAAAGAAGGTTACTAATCCATCTAATCCATTTGTTGGGGAAGCCGCGTGAGGCAAGAACTTTCAGGATGTAAGCAGGAATGATCCGATCAAAAGCCTTGGAGAAGTCAAGTTGACAAATAAGACCAGAATCAGAGGACCGCCTGATGTGATGGATGATTTCACTTGCACAAAGAAAGTTATCAAGGATAGAATGCCCCTTGATAAAGGCAGTTTGAACTTGGTCAATAAGATCATTCATATAAGTTGTAACCTGTTGGCCAGCACTTGGAGAAGATACGAATGCAGTGTAGATAAGGTTGATAGGCTTGAAGTCAGCAAGTGACCTAGCTGCATCCTTCTTAGGGATAGAGCGAGGGAAGCATAATTAATTCTAGCTAGGTTAGGGTTGAAAGAGAACATCTGATTGAAGAAAACATAAATCCTTGCTGATGAGATCCCAAAAGCGCCAAAGAAAATAAGGATGAAGCCTTCTTAGGATAACTTTTTGCAGCATAAAGTCCTTGTTGATGATTTTTGTTACTATGATGGCGAATACATGTCCACTTGTTTACTTGTATATATTTGTAAACAAATCTTGTTACCATTTAAGCCAAGACATGATTTAAAATAATATTTATCATAACATTATAGTAGTTTTGCAGGAGGTTATATGTCTGCATAAATAACAGATAATTAAACAGTACTTGCAAGTCGATCACTTTTTTACCATAATAGTCATTACTTATATATAATAACAACATTACTTGACTTTTATATTGTTCATAAAATAATACTATTTTTAAATTTAAACCCTTGCACAAAAATAATTTTTTTTACTGGAAATAGCTTGTAGGTAATAGGCTATGAAACGAGGAGTATACCTTTCCTAAATATTGCTAAGCCTCTGAGTCATGGTGAAAGCATGATATGAATCAATGTGTTCAATTGCAACTACCAGTGATTTACTAGCTTGGTCACCTCCACCTTAAAAAAAAAAAAACAATCATGGTAATTAAGATTCATTCTTGGATTGACTATCTTTTGCATTTAATCCTTGTTAACTAAATATTTTATGTTTACCCAATAATTTTGATAGTCATTTTATGTTTAGTCTCATCCACAAACTGGCATGTTTGTTTGTGTTAATGCGACAGAAGTTACACTGATCCTCTTTGGATGACTTCAAACTTTTCCATTCAAACTTTGTGTTATAATTTACTGAATTGGAAATAAGTACTGATGAAGTGACTAAACGGTGGTTACTTCCGAGAAAAGTTCCATCTTCAGCCAACCTACTCTAATTGCGTACAAAATAGGTGTGAAATGTAATTATATATAAGACATGGAATCAAATATGTGCAGGAACTAAACACTGTATTGAATATAGGTAGGAACTAAGTTAAAATGCTACCTGTATAGCGGCTAAACGTTAAAGAACAACCAGGCAAAGAACTTGATATTAGTTACCAAACAAAATTTTAAAAAAACTGGATATCAAGTTTCTTTAAAATTTTTTGCGAGCAAAAGGAAAGCCAACTCGTATTTAAATACACATTCATAATGGGCTGAAAAATCTAAAAAATTAAGAGCACTTGGAATCCTAGACCTCATTTGTAAATAGTGAGGTATGATGGCCAGATAATTATTTTTTTATTCTTAATAAATTGAAATTATTAAATCAATGTAAAGTAAATATATTCATGATCGTTTTAAAATAGAATCTCTGCAAGTTGCTACGTGCGTTGCCATGCGGTCTAGTGCACTGTTAGCTTTTTTGCAGATATATTTATCCTAAAAAGAGTAAGAGTTGTAACCATTCTTCAACAATTTTATCTCAAACATGACTACCAGAAGTTTTTAACCTAAAATGCAGAATTTCATCAGGAATAACGTGGATATCTTTAAAATAATTTTTTTCAAAAATATAAATGAGACTATTTTATTTAAATAATATTAATTTAAAAAATTATAAAAATAATATTTTTTTAAAAAATATTTATCAAAATATTATTCGAAACAAAATCGTCCTATGATAGGACGATTTTATTTGCTAACTCACTATAATTCATGATATCTGAAGATGAAACTAGTAATCGTCATAAAATAGAGGACTTTATAAATTATCTTACCATAAAATGACTTATAGAGTTGTCTTTGACAGAACGATTTTGTACTTTTTTTCATTTACAAACCCCCGCAATCCAACCATCTCTATCATTTTCCCCACCCTTTACTCCCCTCCTCTCGTTTTCTCCTCTCGTCCTCCTGTCTCGATTAAGGAGGCCTCGATGGTTTCCCTCAATGGTCCAAAGGCATGAAGACTCCTCCATTAAGGAAAGTCGTTGAGACCTCCTTGATCGAGATAGGGAGGGCGAGGGGAGAAGGACGAGAAAAGGGGGAGCAAAGGAGTCGGGAAGGCAACTGGAATGTTGGAACGTAAGATTGTAGATGAAAAAAATATAAAATCGTTTATCATAGAGCGATTCTATAAGTCACTCTATGGTAGAACGACTTATGAGTCGTTCTATTTATAGGCGACTTACTATTGCTGACTCCATTTTCATATAGCGTGAATTACAGTGAATCAACATATAATAGAAGATTTTATTTTAATAATATTTTATAAATATTTAAAAAAAATATTATTTTTATAATTTTTTTAAATTAATATTATTTAGATAAAATAATCCATTAGAATGATGTTGTTTTTTCTATTACCTAAATTTTAATCGTTTTATTTTAAGTTCAAGTAATCTCAAACAGGGTTGGCAACAGTTTTAGTGAGCATTCCTTATAACTGGCAATGAAATAACCGCGTCGTCGGAACGAAACCTCGGGTGCTGCCAGCAATCGGGGGAGAGAAGAGAATAGCAGAGACAAGTGAAGGGAAGGCAAAAAGGAAAATAAAAGAAAGGGGTAACGGGGAGGGGATGGTGGTTCGGAAGGTGGGGAAGTATGAGGTGGGGCGGACGATCGGGCAAGGCACTTTCGCCAAGGTGAAGTTCGCGCAGAACACGGAGACCGGCGAGAGCGTCGCCATGAAAGTCCTCGACCGGCCACCATCATCAAACACAAGATGGTCGACCAGGTCAGTTTGCCAACCCTAATCCACTCTTTTTCCCGTCCGAGTCTTAAACACGCCATGCCCCCACCTTCGAGCTCTGTTTTCCTCTCTATCTTCATCAGCACGCGTCCACTTCCAGCTACTTTACCAATTATCAACATGAAATAATATCATTGTTGGGTGCTAACCAATATTCAGAATCGATCTCAACTGTGACAAGAGTGATTTGGGGCTGTGAATTTTGGAAACATGATTTGCTTCTCTTACTCATTTCCCTTTGCAGATTAAGAGGGAAATCTTCATAATGAAGCTCGTGAGACATCCCCATGTCGTTCGTCTTTATGAGGCATGCCTCTATCCTCCTTGTTCTCCGGCTTCTCGCTACGTATTTCTGTGTACTTACATACTCGACGTTGTTTGCCTGTTTTTCTGGCAGTTGTATGCTTATTAATCGTGAATAACCTTTGTTTGGATCGTGTAGGTTTTGGCAAGTCGGACAAAGATTTATATAATCTTGGAATTCATTACCGGTGGTGAACTTTTTGATAAAATCGTAAGTCTTGAGCATCGAGAGTTTGAATCTCAAAAGCTTGACCCTGAAATCAGCAATTTCTGAACTGTAGCTGCTCAATGTCTAGAAAATTGAATTCCATGTATCCTGTGATGATAGAAAAAATACTTGTTATGTGGACTCTT